>NW_027184619.1:2191184-2504210 GCF_032405125.1 Capricornis sumatraensis
AGCAAGGGTGTGAAAGACCCTTTTGAAGTTCCAGAGGTTTGGTGTCATTAGTCTCCAGAGGCCTCATCGGAAATAGGCCTCATCTCGCCTGGAAGGGAGAACTTCCTGGATTTTCTCGAGTTGCGGCAGGTGTTCTCGAGTTACGACGGGGACCTCAGGGACCCGCCCTGGTGGCCTCAGGAGAGGCCAGTCCCCATGCGAGTTGCTAGGGGGCCTCTCGGGATTCCTCTCCCGTCGATACCGGGGCCAAAAAGCTTGTGTGGAGTCAGGGCCGGAACCGAGGATTCCTCTCAGGGGCTGACATGGATCTTTGGGTACTTCTGGAGTCTCCCCAGGGGAGTCAGGCCTCGTCTCGAGTGGGGGCATGCACGTGCGCTTTCCTTCCAGGCTGTAGCAGCAATGTCACGCTTCCCGTCGCGTGGATCAAAGGATCTGTGGTTTTCCCTCGAGGCTTTCCCTCGAGGCTTTCCCACAGGGCTGTCCCACGTGCCACCGTGTTGTGAGTCGATCCTCGGCGTGAAAGATGAGCCAGTGCAGGGCAAATAGGTTCCTCTGGAATGGACTGAGACATCTGGGGGACTCTTGGAATGGTGGTACGACCATGGAGTTCCTCTCGCCTTTCCTGTTGAGAGTGCCTCCTCTTGAGATGCGACGGGAACGCCGGGAATACTTTCCCGTTGAAAGCAGGGAAAGGATCCCTCATATCGAGCTACGAGGGGGAAACGGGGCTCCTCTGGATGTGGGCGGGACCATCGTGCTTCCTCTCGAGTGGAGACGGGTATGGCGGTGAACTTCTTGAGTTGCAGCAAGGGTGTGAAAGACCCTTTTGAAGTTCCAGAGGTTTGGTGTCATTAGTCTCCAGAGGCCTCATCGGAAATAGGCCTCATCTCGCCTGGAAGGGAGAACTTCCTGGATTTTCTCGAGTTGCGGCAGGTGTTCTCGAGTTACGACGGGGACCTCAGGGACCCGCCCTGGTGGCCTCAGGAGAGGCCAGTCCCCATGCGAGTTGCTAGGGGGCCTCTCGGGATTCCTCTCCCGTCGATACCGGGGCCAAAAAGCTTGTGTGGAGTCAGGGCCGGAACCGAGGATTCCTCTCAGGGGCTGAGATGGATCTTTGGGTACTTCTGGAGTCTCCCCAGGGGAGTCAGGCCTCGTCTCGAGTGGGGGCATGCACGTGCGCTTTCCTTCCAGGCTGTAGCAGCAATGTCACGCTTCCCGTCGCGTGGATCAAAGGATCTGTGGTTTTCCCTCGAGGCTTTCCCTGGAGGCTTTCCCACAGGGCTGTCCCAAGTGCCACCGTGTTGTGAGTCGATCCTCGGCGTGAAAGATGAGCCAGTGCAGGGCAAAGAGGTTCCTCTGGAATGGACTGAGACATCTGGGGGACTCTTGGAATGGTGGTACGACCATGGAGTTCCTCTCGCCTTTCCTGTTGAGAGTGCCTCCTCTTGAGATGCGACGGGAACGCCGGGAATTCTTTCCCGTTGAAACCAGGGAAAGGATCCCTCATCTCGAGCTACGAGGGGGAAACGGGGCTCCTCTGGATGTGGGCGGGACCATCGTGCTTCCTCTCGAGTGGAGGCGGGTATGGCGGTGAACTTCTTGAGTTGCAGCAAGGGTGTGAAAGACCCTTTCGAAGTTCCAGAGGTTTGGTGTCATTAGTCTCCAGAGGCCTCATCGGAAATAGGCCTCATCTCGCCTGGAAGGGAGAACTTCCTGGATTTTCTCGAGTTGCGGCAGGTGTTCTCGAATTACGACGGGGACCTCAGGGACCCGCCCTGGTGGCCTCCGGAGAGGCCAGTCCCCATGCGAGTTGCTAGGGTGCCTCTCGGGATTCCTCTCCCGTCGATACCGGGGCCAAAAACCTTGTGTGGAGTCAGGGCCGGAACCGAGGATTCCTCTCAGGGGCTGACATGGATCTTTGGGTACTTCTGGAGTCTCCCCAGTGTAGTCAGGCCTCGTCTCGAGTGGGGGCATGCACGTGCGCTTTCCTTTCAGGCTGTAGCAGCAATGTCACGCTTCCCGTCACGTGGATCAAAGGATCTGTGGTTTTCCCTCGAGGCTTTCCCTCGAGGCTTTCCCACAGGGCTGTCCCACGTGCCACCGTGGTGTGAGTCGATCCTCGGCGTGAAAGATGAGCCAATGCAGGGCAAAGAGGTTCCTCTGGAATGGACTGAGACATCTGGGGAACTCTTGGAATGGTGGTACGACCATGGAGTTCCTCTCGCCTTTCCTGTTGAGAGTGCCTCCTCTTGAGATGCGACGGGAACGCCGGGAATTCTTTCCCGTTGAAAGCAGGGAAAGGATCCATCATCTCGAGCTACGAGGGGGAAACGGGGCTCCTCTGGATGTGGGCGGGACCATCGTGCTTCCTCTCTAGTGGAGACGGGTATGGCGGTGAACTTCTTGAGTTGCAGCAAGGGTGTGAAAGACCATTTCGAAGTTCCAGAGGTTAGGTGTCATTAGTCTCCAGACGCCTCATCGGAAATAGGCCTCATCTCGCCTGGAAGGGAGAACTTCCTGGATTTTCTCGAGTTGCGGCAGGTGTTCTCGAGTTACGACGGGGACCTCAGGGACCCGCCCTGGTGGCCTCAGGAGAGGCCAGTCCCTAGGCGTGTTGCTAGGGGGCCTCTCGGGATTCCTCTCCCGTTGATACCGGGGCGAAAAACCTTGTGTGGAGTCAGGGCCGGAACCGAGGATTCCTCTCAGGGGCTGACATGGATCTTTGGGTACTTCTGGAGTCTCCCCAGGGGAGTCAGGCCTCGTCTAGAGTGGGGGCATGCACGTGCGCTTTCCTTCCAGGCTGTAGCAGCAATGTCACGCTTCCCGTCGCGTGGATCAAAGGATCTGTGGTTTTCCCTCGAGGCTTTCCCTCGAGGCTTTCCCACAGGGCTGTCCCACGTGCCACCGTGGTGTGAGTCGATCCTCGGCGTGAAAGATGAGCCAGTGCAGGGCAAAGAGGTTCCTCTGGAATGGACTGAGACATCTGGGGGACTCTTGGAATGGTGGTACGACCATGGAGTTCCTCTCGCCTTTCCTGTTGAGAGTGCCTCCTCTTGAGATGCGACGGGAACGCCGGGAATTTTTTCCCGTTGAAAGCAGGGAAAGGATCCCTCATCTCGAGCTACGAGGGGGAAACGGGGCTCCTCTGGATGTGGGCGGGACCATCGTGCTTTCTCTCGAGTGGAGACGGGTATGGCGGTGAACTTCTTGAGTTGCAACAAGGGTGTGAAAGACCCTTTCGAAGTTCCAGAGGTTAGGCGTCATTAGTCTCCAGACGCCTCATCGGAAATAGGCCTCATCTCGCCTGGAAGGGAGAACTTCCTGGATTTTCTCGAGTTGCGGCAGGTGTTCTCGAGTTACGACGGGGACCTCAGGAACCGGCCCTGGTGTCCTCAGGAGAGGCCAGTCCCCATGCGAGTTGCTAGGGGGCCTCTCGGGATTCCTCTCCCGTCGATACCGGGGCCAAAAACCTTGTGTGGAGTCAGGGCCGGAACCGAGGATTCCTCTCAGGGGCTGATATGGATCTTTGGATACTTCTGGAGTCTCGCCAGGGGAGACAGGCCTCGTTTCGTGAGGGGGCATGCACGTGCACTTTCCTTCCAGGCTGTAGCAGCAATGTCACGCTTCCCGTCGCGTGGATCAAAGGATCTGTGGTTTTCCCTCGAGGCTTTCCCTCGAGGCTTTCCCACAGGGCTGTCCCACGTGCCACCGTGGTGTGAGTCGATCCTCGGCGTGAAAGATGAGCCAGTGCAGGGCAAAGAGGTTCCTCTGGAATGGACTGAGACATCTGGGGGACTCTTGGAATGGTGGTACGACCATGGAGTTCCTCTCGCCTTTCCTGTTGAGAGTGCCTCCTCTTGAGATGCGACGGGAACGCCGGGAAATCTTTCCCGTTGAAAGCAGGGAAAGGATCCCTCATCTCGAGCTACGAAGGGGAAACGGGGCTCTTCTGGATGTGGGCGGGACCATCGTGTTTCCTCTCGAGTGGAGACGGGTATGGCGGTGAACTTCTTGAGTCGCAGCAAGGGTGTGAAAGACCCTTTCGAAGTTCCAGAGGTTAGGTGTCATTAGTCTCCAGACGCCTCATCGGAAATAAGCCTCATCTCGCCTGGAAGGGAGAACTTCCTGGATTTTCTCGAGTTGCGGCAGGTGTTCTCGAGTTACGACGGGGACCTCAGGGACCCGCCCTGGTGGCCTCAGGAGAGGCCAGTCCCCATGCGAGTTGCTAGGGGGCCTCTCGGGATTCCTCTCCCGTCGATACCGGGGCCAAAAACCTTGTGTGGAGTCAGGGCCGGAACCGAGGATTCCTCTCAGTGGCTGACATGGATCTTTGGGTACTTCTGGAGTCTCCCCAGTGGAGTCAGGCCTCGTCTCGAGTGGGGGCATGCACGTGCGCTTTCCTTCCAGGCTGTAGCAGCAATGTCACGCTTCCCGTCGCGTGGATCAAAGGATCTGTGGTTTTCCCTCGAGGCTTTCCCTCGAGGCTTTCCCACAGGGCTGTCCCACGTGCCACCGTGGTGTGAGTCGATCCTCGGCGTGAAAGATGAGCCAGTGCAGGGCAAAGAGGTTCCTCTGGAATGGACTGAGACATCTGGGGGACTCTTGGAATGGTGGTACGACCATGGAGTTCCTCTCGCCTTTCCTGTTGAGAGTGCCTCCTCTTGAGATGCGACGGGAACGCAGGGAATTCTTTCCCGTTGAAAGCAGGGAAAGGATCCCTCATCTCGAGCTACGAGGGAGAAACGGGGCTCCTTTGGATGTGGTCGGGACCATCGTGCTTCCTCTCGAGTGGAGACGGGTATGGTGGTGAACTTCTTGAGTTGCAGCAAGGGTGTGAAAGACCCTTTCGAAGTTCCAGAGGTTAGGTGTCATTAGTCTCCAGACGCCTCATCGGAAATAGGCCTCATCTCGCCTGGAAGGGAGAACTTCCTGGATTTTCTCGAGTTGCGGCAGGTGTTCTCGAGTTACGACGGGGACCTCAGGGACCGGCCCTGGTGGCCTCAGGAGAGGCCAGTCCCCATGCGAGTTGCTAGGGGGCCTCTCGGGATTCCTCTCCCGTCGATACCGGGGCCAAAAACCTTGTGTGGAGTCAGGGCCGGAACCGAGGATTCCTCTCAGGGGCTGATATGGATCTTTGGATACTTCTGGAGTCTCGCCAGGGGAGACAGGCCTCGTTTCGTGAGGGGGCATGCACGTGCACTTTCCTTCCAGGCTGTAGCAGCAAAGTCACGCTTCCCGTCGCGTGGATCAAAGGATCTGTGGTTTTCCCTCGAGGCTTTCCCTCGAGGTTTTCCCACAGGGCTGTCCCACGTGCCACCGTGGTGTGAGTCGATCCTCGGCGTGAAAGATGAGCCAGTGCAGGGCAAAGAGGTTCCTCTGGAATGGACTGAGACATCTGGGGGACTCTTGGAATGGTGGTACGACCATGGAGTTCCTCTCGCCTTTCCTGTTGAGAGTGCCTCCTCTTGAGATGCGACTGGAACGCCGGGAATTCTTTCCCGTTGAAACCAGGGAAAGGATCCCTCATCTCGAGCTACGAGGGGGAAACGGGGCTCCTCTGGATGTGGGCGGGACCATCGTGCTTCCTCTCGAGTGGAGACGGGTATGGCGGTGAACTTCTTGAGTTGCAGCAAGGGTGTGAAAGACCCTTTCGAAGTTCCAGAGGTTTGGTGTCATTAGTCTCCAGAGGCCTCATCGGAAATAGCCCTCATCTCGCCTGGAAGGGAGAACTTCCTGGATTTTCTCGAGTTGCGGCAGGTGTTCTCGAGTTACGACGGGGACCTCAGGGACCCGCCCTGGTGGCCTCAGGAGAGGCCAGTCCCCATGCGAGTTGCTAGGGTGCCTCTCGGGATTCCTCTCCCGTCGATACCGGGGCCAAAAACCTTGTGTGGAGTCAGGGCCGGAACCGAGGATTCCTCTCAGGGGCTGACATGGATCTTTGGGTACTTCTGGAGTCTCCCCAGTGGAGTCAGGCCTCGTCTCGAGTGGGGGCATGCACGTGCGCTTTCCTTCCAGGCTGTAGCAGCAATGTCACGCTTCCCGTCGCGTGGATCAAAGGATCTGTGGTTTTCCCTCGAGGCTTTCCCTCGAGGCTTTCCCACAGGGTTGTCCCTCGTGCCACCGTGGTGTGAGTCGATCCTCGGCGTGAAAGATGAGCCAGTGCAGGGCAAAGAGGTTCCTCTGGAATGGACTGAGACATCTGGGGGACTCTTGGAATGGTGGTACGACCATGGAGTTCCTCTCGCCTTTCCTGTTGAGAGTGCCTCCTCTTGAGATGCGACGGGAACGCAGGGAATTCTTTCCCGTTGAAAGCAGGGAAAGGATCCCTCATCTCGAGCTACGAGGGGGAAACGGGGCTCCTTTGGATGTGGTCGGGACCATCGTGCTTCCTCTCGAGTGGAGACGGGTATGGTGGTGAACTTCTTCAGTTGCAGCAAGGGTGTGAAAGACCCTTTCGAAGTTCCAGAGGTTAGGTGTCATTAGTCTCCAGACGCCTCATCGGAAATAGGCCTCATCTCGCCTGGAAGGGAGAACTTCCTGGATTTTCTCGAGTTGCGGCAGGTGTTCTCGAGTTACGACGGGGAACTCAGGGACCGGCCCTGGTGGCCTCAGGAGAGGACAGTCCCCATGCGAGTTGCTAGGGGGCCTCTCGGGATTCCTCTCCCGTCGATACCGGGGCCAAAAACCTTGTGTGGAGTCAGGGCCGGAACCGAGGATTCCTCTCAGGGGCTGACATGGATCTTTGGGTACTTCTGGAGTCTCCCCAGTGGAGTCAGGCCTCGTCTCGAGTGGGGGCATGCACGTGCGCTTTCCTTCCAGGCTGTAGCAGCAATGTCACGCTTCCCGTCGCGTGGATCAAAGGATCTGTGGTTTTCCCTCGAGGCTTTCCCTCAAGGCTTTCCCACAGGGCTGTCCCACGTGCCACCGTGGTGTGAGTCGATCCTCGGCGTGAAAGATGAGCCAGTGCAGGGCAAAGAGGTTCCTCTGGAATGGACTGAGACATCTGGGGGACTCTTGGAATGGTGGTACGAGCATGGAGTTCCTCTCGCCTTTCCTGTTGAGAGTGCCTCCTCTTGAGATGCGACGGGAACGCAGGGAATTCTTTCCCGTTGAAAGCAGGGAAAGGATCCCTCATCTCGAGCTACGAGGGGGAAACGGGGCTCCTCTGGATGTGGGCGGGACCATCGTGCTTCCTCTCGAGTGGAGACGGGTATGGTGGTGAACTTCTTGAGTTGCAGCAAGGGTGTGAAAGACCCTTTCGAAGTTCCAGAGGTTAGGTGTCATTAGTCTCCAGACGCCTCATCGGAAATAGGCCTCATTTCGCCTGGAAGGGAGAACTTCCTGGATTTTCTCGAGTTGCGGCAGGTGTTCTCGAGTTACGACGGGGAACTCAGGGACCGG
Organism: Capricornis sumatraensis; assembly: GCF_032405125.1. Classification (NCBI taxonomy): domain Eukaryota; kingdom Metazoa; phylum Chordata; class Mammalia; order Artiodactyla; family Bovidae; genus Capricornis; species Capricornis sumatraensis. Next base: position 2,198,586 of record NW_027184619.1, read on the forward strand.
CCCTGGTGGCCTCAGGAGAGGCCAGTCCCCATGCGAGTTGCTAGGGGGCCTCTCGGGATTCCTCTCCCGTCGATACCGGGGCCAAAAACCTTGTGTGGAGTCAGGGCCGGAACCGAGGATTCCTCTCAGGGGCTGACATGGATCTTTGGGTACTTCTGGAGTCTCCCCAGTGGAGTCAGGCCTCGTCTCGAGTGGGGGCATGCACGTGCGCTTTCCTTCCAGGCTGTAGCAGCAATGTCACGCTTCCCGTCGCGTGGATCAAAGGATCTGTGGTTTTCCCTCGAGGCTTTCCCTCGAGGCTTTCCCACAGGGCTGTCCCACGTGCCACCGTGGTGTGAGTCGATCCTCGGCGTGAAAGATGAGCCAGTGCAGGGCAAAGAGGTTCCTCTGGAATGGACTGAGACATCTGGGGGACTCTTGGAATGGTGGTACGACCATGGAGTTCCTCTCGCCTTTCCTGTTGAGAGTGCCTCCTCTTGAGATGCGACGGGAACGCAGGGAATTCTTTCCCGTTGAAAGCAGGGAAAGGATCCCTCATCTCGAGCTACGAGGGGGAAACGGGGCTCCTTTGGATGTGGTCGGGACCATCGTGCTTGCTCTCGAGTGGAGACGGGTATGGTGGTGAACTTCTTGAGTTGCAGCAAGGGTGTGAAAGACCCTTTCGAAGTTCCAGAGGTTAGGTGTCATTAGTCCTCAGACGCCTCATCGGAAATAGGCCTCATCTCGCCTGGAAGGGAGAACTTCCTGGATTTTCTCGAGTTGCGGCAGGTGTTCTCGAGTTACGACGGGGACCTCAGGGACCGGCCATGGTGGCCTCAGGAGAGGCCAGTCCCCATGCGAGTTGCTAGGGGGCCTCTCGGGATTCCTCTCCCGTCGATACAGGGGCCAAAAACCTTGTGTGGAGTCAGGGCCGGAACCGAGGATTCCTCTCAGGGGCTGACATGGATCTTTGGGTACTTCTGGAGTCTCCCCAGGGGAGACAGGCCTCGTTTCGTGAGGGGGCATGCACGAGCACTTTCCTTCCAGGCTGTAGCAGCAATGTCACGCTTCCCGTCGCGTGGATCAAAGGATCTGTGGTTTTCCCTCGAGGCTTTCCCTCGAGGCTTTCCCACAGGGCTGTCCCACGTGTCACCGTGGTGTGAGTCGATCCTCGGCGTGAAAGATGAGCCAGTGCAGGGCAAAGAGGTTCCTCTGGAATGGACTGAGACATCTGGGGGACTCTTGGAATGGTGGTACGACCATGGAGTTCCTCTCGCCTTTCCTGTTGAGAGTGCCTCCTCTTGAGATGCGACGGAACGCCGGGAATTCTTTCCCGTTGAAACCAGGGAAAGGATCCCTCATCTCGAGCTACGAGGGGGAAACGGGGCTCCTCTGGATGTGGGCGGGACCATCGTGCTTCCTCTCGAGTGGAGACGGGTATGGCGGTGAACTTCTTGAGTTGCAGCAAGGGTGTGAAAGACCCTTTCGAAGTTCCAGAGGTTTGGTGTCATTAGTCTCCAGAGGCCTCATCGGAAATAGCCCTCATCTCGCCTGGAAGGGAGAACTTCCTGGATTTTCTCGAGTTGCGGCAGGTGTTCTCGAGTTACGACGGGGACCTCAGGGACCCGCCCTGGTGGCCTCAGGAGAGGCCAGTCCCCATGCGAGTTGCTAGGGGGCCTCTCGGGATTCCTCTCCCGTCGATACCGGGGCGAAAAACCTTGTGTGGAGTCAGCGCCGGAACCGAGGATTCCTCTCAGGGGCTGACATGGATCTTTGGGTACTTCTGGAGTCTCCCCAGTGGAGTCAGGCCTCGTCTCGAGTGGGGGCATGCACGTGCGCTTTCCTTCCAGGCTTTAGCAGCAATGTCACGCTTCCCGTCGCGTGGATCAAAGGATCTGTGGTTTTCCCTCGAGGCTTTCCCTCGAGGCTTTCCCACAGGGCTGTCCCACGTGCCACCGTGGTGTGAGTCGATCCTCGGCGTGAAAGATGAGCCAGTGCAGGGCAAAGAGGTTCCTCTGGAATGGACTGAGACATCTGGGGGACTCTTGGAATGGTGGTACGACCATGGAGTTCCTCTCGCCTTTCCTGTTGAGAGTGCCTCCTCTTGAGATGCGACGGGAACGCAGGGAATTCTTTCCCGTTGAAAGCAGGGAAAGGATCCCTCATCTCGAGCTACGAGGGGTAAACGGGGCTCCTTTGGATGTGGTCGGGACCATCGTGCTTCCTCTCGAGTGGAGACGGGTATGGTGGTGAACTTCTTGAGTTGCAGCAAGGGTGTGAAAGACCCTTTCGAAGTTCCAGAGGTTAGGTGTCATTAGTCTCCAGACGCCTCATCGGAAATAGGCCTCATCTCGCCTGGAAGGGAGAACTTCCTGGATTTTCTCGAGTTGCGGCAGGTGTTCTCGAGTTACGACGGGGAACTCAGGGACCGGCCCTGGTGGCCTCAGGAGAGGCCAGTCCCCATGCGAGTTGCTAGGGGGCCTCTCAGGATCCCTCTCCCGTCGATACCGGGGCCAAAAACCTTGTGTGGAGTCAGGGCCGGAACCGAGGATTCCTCTCAGGGGCTGATATGGATCTTTGGATACTTCTGGAGTCTCCCCAGGGGAGACAGGCCTCGTTTCGTGAGGGGGCATGCACGTGCACTTTCCATCCAGGCTTTAGCAGCAATGTCACGCTTCCCGTCGCGTGGATCAAAGGATCTGTGGTTTTCCCTCGAGGCTTTCCCTCGAGGCTTTCCCACAGGGCTGTCCCACGTGCCACCGTGGTGTGAGTCGATCCTCGGCGTGAAAGATGAGCCAGTGCAGGGCAAAGAGGTTCCTCTGGAATGGACTGAGACATCTGGGGGACTCTTGGAATGGTGGTACGACCATGGAGTTCCTCTCGCCTTTCCTGTTGAGAGTGCCTCCTCTTGAGATGCGACGGGAACGCCGGGAATTCTTTCCCGTTTAAAGCAGGGAAAGGATCCCTCATCTCGATCTACGAGGGGGAAACGGGGCTCCTCTGGATGTGGGCGGGACCATCGTCCTTCCTCTCGAGTGGAGACGGGTATGGCGGTGAACTTCTTGAGTGGCAGCAAGGGTGTGAAAGACCCTTTCGAAGTTCCAGAGGTTAGGTGTCATTAGTCTCCAGACGCCTTATCGGAAATAGGCCTCATCTCGCCTGGAAGGGAGAACTTCCTGGATTTTCTCGAGTTGCGGCAGGGGTTCTCGAGTTACGACGGGGACCTCAGGGACCCGCCCTGGTGGCCTCAGGAGGGGCCAGTCCCCATGCGAGTTGCTAGGGGGCCTCTCGGGATTCCTCTCCCGTCGATACCGGGGCCAAAAACCTTGTGTGGAGTCAGGGCTGGAACCGAGGATTCCTCTCAGGGGCTGACATGGATCTTTGGGTACTTCTGGAGTCTCCCCAGGGGAGTCAGGCCTCGTCTCGAGTGGGGGCATGCACGTGCGCTTTCCTTCCAGGCTGTAGCAGCAATGTCACGCTTCCCGTCGCGTGGATCAAAGGATCTGTGGTTTTCCCTCGAGGCTTTCCCTCGAGGCTTTCCCACAGGGCTGTCCCACGTGCCACCGTGGTGTGAGTCGATCCTCGGCGTGAAAGATGAGCCAGTGCAGGGCAAAGAGGTTCCTCTGGAATGGACTGAGACATCTGGGGGACTCTTGGAATGGTGGTACGACCATGGAGTTCCTCTCGCCTTTCCTGTTGAGAGTGCCTCCTCTTGAGATGCGACGGGAATGCCGGGAATTCTTTCCCGTTGAAAGCAGGGAAAGGATCCCTCATCTCGAGCTACGAGGGGGAAACGGGGCTCCTCTGGATGTGGGCGGGACCATCGTGCTTCCTCTCGAGTGGAGACGGGTATGGCGGTGAACTTCTTGAGTCGCAGCAAGGGTGTGAAAGACCCTTTCGAAGTTCCAGAGGTTAGGTGTCATTAGTCTCCAGACGCCTTATCGGAAATAGTCCTCATCTCGCCTGGAAGGGAGAACTTCCTGGATTTTCTCGAGTTGCGGCAGGTGTTCTCGAGTTACGACGGGGACCTCAGGGACCCGCCCTGGTGGCCTCAGGAGAGGCCAGTCCCCATGCGAGTTGCTAGGGGGCCTCTCGGGATTCCTCTCCCGTCGATACCGGGTCCAAAAACCTTGTGTGGAGTCAGGGCTGGAACCGAGGATTCCTCTCAGGGGCTGACATGGATCTTTGGGTACTTCTGGAGTCTCCCCAGGGGAGTCAGGCCTCGTCTCGAGTGGGGGCATGCACGTGCGCTTTCCTTCCAGGCTGTAGCAGCAATGTCACGCTTCCCGTGGCGTGGATCAAAGGATCTGTGGTTTTCCCTCGAGGCTTTCCCTCGAGGCTTTCCCACAGGGCTGTCCCACGTGCCACCGTGGTGTGAGTCGATCCTCGGCGTGAAAGATGAGCCAGTGCAGGGCAAAGAGCTTCCTCTGGAATGGACTGAGACATCTGGTGGACTCTTGGAATGGTGGTACGACCATGGAGTTCCTCTCGCCTTTCCTGTTGAGAGTGCCTCCTCTTGAGATGCGACGGGAACGCCGGGAATTCTTTCCCGTTGAAAGCAGGGAAAGGATCCCTCATCTCGAGCTACGAGGGGGAAACGGGGATCCTCTGGATGTGGGCGGGACCATCGTGCTTCCTCTCGAGTGGAGACGGGTATGGCGGTGAACTTCTTGAGTCGCAGCAAGGGTGTGAAAGACCCTTTCGAAGTTCCAGAGGTTAGGTGTCATTAGTCTCCAGACGCCTCATCGGAAATAGGCCTCATCTCGCCTGGAAGGGAGAACTTCCTGGATTTTCTCGAGTTGCGGCAGGTGCTCTCGAGTTACGACGAGGACCTCAGGGACACGCCCTCGTGGCCTCAGGAGAGGCCAGTCCCCATGCGAGTTGCTAGGGGGCCTCTCGGGATTCCTCTCCCGTCGATACCGGGGCCAAAAACCTTGTGTGGAGTCAGGGCTTGAACCGAGGATTCCTCTCAGGGGCTGACATGGATCTTTGGGTACTTCTGGAGTCTCCCCAGGGGAGTCAGGCCTCGTCTCGAGTGGGGGCATGCACGTGCGCTTTCCTTCCAGGCTGTAGCAGCAATGTCACGCTTCCCGTCGCGTGGATCAAAGGATCTGTGGTTTTCCCTCGAGGCTTTCCCTCGAGGCTTTCCCACAGGGCTGTCCCACGTGCCACCGTGGTGTGAGTCGATCCTCGGCGTGAAAGATGAGCCAGTGCAGGGCAAAGAGGTTCCTCTGGAATGGACTGAGACATCTGGGGGACTCTTGGAATGGTGGTACGACCATGGAGTTCCTCTCGCCTTTCCTGTTGAGAGTGCCTCCTCTTGAGATGCGACGGGAACGCCGGGAATTCTTTCCCGTTGAAACCAGGGAAAGGATCCCTCATCTCGAGCTACGAGGGGGAAACGGGGCTCCTCTGGATGTGGGCGGGACCATCGTGCTTCCTCTCGAGTGGAGACGGGTATGGCGGTGAACTTCTTGATTTGCAGCAAGGGTGTGAAAGACCCTTTCGAAGTTCCAGAGGTTTGGTGTCATTAGTCTCCAGAGGCCTCATCGGAAATAGCCCTCATCTCGCCTGGAAGGGAGAACTTCCTGGATTTTCTCGAGTTGCGGCAGGTGTTCTCGAGTTACGACGGGGACCTCAGGGACCGGCCATGGTGGCCTCAGGAGAGGCCAGTCCCCATGCGAGTTGCTAGGGGGCCTCTCGGGATTCCTCTCCCGTCGATACCGGGGCCAAAAACCTTGTGTGGAGTCAGGGCCGGAACCGAGGATTCCTCTCAGGGGCTGACATGGATCTTTGGGTACTTCTGGAGTCTCCCCAGTGGAGTCAGGCCTCGTCTCGAGTGGGGGCATGCACGTGCGCTTTCCTTCCAGGCTTTAGCAGCAATGTCACGCTTCCCGTCGCGTGGATCAAAGGATCTGTGGTTTTCCCTCGAGGCTTTCCCTCGAGGCTTTCCCACAGGGCTGTCCCACGTGCCACCGTGCTGTGAGTCGATCCTCGGCGTGAAAGATGAGCCAGTGCAGGGCAAAGAGGTTCCTCTGGAATGGACTGAGACATCTGGGGGACTCTTGGAATGGTGGTACGACCATGGAGTTCCTCTCGCCTTTCCTGTTGAGAGTGCCTCCTCTTGAGATGCGACGGGAACGCAGGGAATTCTTTCCCGTTGAAAGCAGGGAAAGGATCCCTCATCTCGAGCTACGAGGGGGAAACGGGGCTCCTTTGGATGTGGTCGGGACCATCGTGCTTCCTCTCGAGTGGAGACGGGTATGGTGGTGAACTTCTTGAGTTGCAGCAAGGGTGTGAAAGACCCTTTCGAAGTTCCAGAGGTTAGGTGTCATTAGTCTCCAGACGCCTCATCGGAAATAGGCCTCATCTCGCCTGGAAGGGAGAACTTCCTGGATTTTCTCGAGTTGCGGCAGGTGTTCTCGAGTTACGACGGGGACCTCAGGGACCCGCCCTGGTGGCCTCAGGAGAGGCCAGTCCCCATGCGAGTTGCTAGGGGGCCTCTCGGGATTCCTCTCCCGTCGATACCGGGGCCAAAAACCTTGTGTGGAGTCAGGGCTGGAACCGAGGATTCCTCTCAGGGGCTGACATGGATCTTTGGGTACTTCTGGAGTCTCCCCAGGGGAGTCAGGCCTCGTCTCGAGTGGGGGCATGCACGTGCGCTTTCCTTCCAGGCTGTAGCAGCAATGTCACGCTTCCCGTGGCGTGGATCAAAGGATCTGTGGTTTTCCTTCGAGGCTTTCCCTCGAGGCTTTCCCACAGGGCTGTCCCACGTGCCACCGTGGTGTGAGTCGATCCTCGGCGTGAAAGATGAGCCAGTGCAGGGCAAAGAGCTTCCTCTGGAATGGACTGAGACATCTGGGGGACTCTTGGAATGGTGGTACGACCATGGAGTTCCTCTCGCCTTTCCTGTTGAGAGTGCCTCCTCTTGAGATGCGACGGGAACGCCGGGAATTCTTTCCCGTTGAAACCAGGGAAAGGATCCCTCATCTCGAGCTACGAGGGGGAAACGGGGATCCTCTGGATGTGGGCGGGACCATCGTGCTTCCTCTCGAGTGGAGACGGGTATGGCGGTGAACTTCTTGAGTCGCAGCAAGGGTGTGAAAGACCCTTTCGAAGTTCCAGAGGTTAGGTGTCATTAGTCTCCAGACACCTCATCGGAAATAGGCCTCATCTCGCCTGGAAGGGAGAACTTCCTGGATTTTCTCGAGTTGCGGCAGGTGCTCTCGAGTTACGACGAGGACCTCAGGGACACGCCCTCGTGGCCTCAGGAGAGGCCAGTCCCCATGCGAGTTGCTAGGGGGCCTCTCGGGATTCCTCTCCCGTCGATACCGGGGCCAAAAACCTTGTGTGGAGTCAGGGCCGGAACCGAGGATTCCTCTCAGGGGCTGACATGGATCTTTGGGTACTTCTGGAGTCTCCCCAGGGGAGTCAGGCCTCGTCTCGAGTGGGGGCATGCACGTGCGCTTTCCTTCCAGGCTGTAGCAGCAATGTCACGCTTCCCGTCGCGTGGATCAAAGGATCTGTGGTTTTCCCTCGAGGCTTTCCCTCGAGGCTTTCCCACAGGGCTGTCCCACGTGCCACCGTGGTGTGAGTCGATCCTCGGCGTGAAAGATGAGCCAGTGCAGGGCAAAGAGGTTCCTCTGGAATGGACTGAGACATCTGGGGGACTCTTGGAATGGTGGTACGACCATGGAGTTCCTCTCGCCTTTCCTGTTGAGAGTGCCTCCTCTTGAGATGCGACGGGAACGCAGGGAATTCTTTCCCGTTGAAACCAGGGAAAGGATCCCTCATCTCGAGCTACGAGGGGGAAACGGGGCTCCTCTGGATGTGGTCGGGACCATCGTGCTTCCTCTCAAGTGGAGACGGGTATGGTGGTGAACTTCTTGAGTTGCAGCAAGGGTGTGAAAGACCCTTTCGAAGTTCCAGAGGTTAGGTGTCATTAGTCTCCAGACGCCTCATCGGAAATAGGCCTCATCTCGCCTGGAAGGGAGAACTTCCTGGATTTTCTCGAGTTGCGGCAGGTGTTCTCGAGTTACGACGGGGACCTCAGGGACCGGCCCTGGTGGCCTCAGGAGAGGCCAGTCCCCATGCGAGTTGCTAGGGGGCCTCTCGGGATTCCTCTTCCGTCGATAGCGGGGCCAAAAACCTTGTGTGGAGTCAGGGCCGGAACCGAGGATTCCTCTCAGGGGCTGATATGTATCTTTGGATACTTCTGGAGTCTCGCCAGGGGAGACAGGCCTCGTTTCGTGAGGGGGCAAGCACGTGCACTTTCCTTCCAGGCTTTAGCAGCAATGTCACGCTTCCCATGGCGTGGATCAAAGGATCTGTGGTTTTCCCTCGAGGCTTTCCCTCGAGGCTTTCCCACAGGGCTGTCCCACGTGCCACCGTGGTGTGAGTCGATCTTCGGCGTGAAAGATGAGCCAGTGCAGGGCAAAGAGGTTCCTCTGGAATGGACTGAGACATCTGGGGGACTCTTGGAATGGTGGTACGACCATGGAGTTCCTCTCGCCTTTCCGGTTGAGAGTGCCTCCTCTTGAGATGCGACGGGAACGCCGGGAATTCTTTCCCGTTGAAAGCAGGGAAAGGTTCCCTCATCTCGAGCTACGAGGGGGAAACGGGGATCCTATGGATGTGGGCGGGACCATCGTGCTTCCTCTCGAGTGGAGACGGGTATGGCGGTGAACTTCTTGAGTCGCAGCAAGGGTGTGAAAGACCCTTTCGAAGTTCCAGAGGTTAGGTATCATTAGTCTCCAGACGCCTCATCGGAAATAGGCCTCATCTCGCCTGGAAGGGAGAACTTCCTGGATTTTCTCGAGTTGCGGCAGGTGCCCTCGAGTTACGACGAGGACCTCAGCGACCCGCCCTGGTGGCCTCAGGAGAGGCCAGTCCCCATGCGAGTTGCTAGGGGGCCTCTCGGGATTCCTCTCCCGTCGATACCGGGGCCAAAAACCTTGTGTGGAGTCAGGGCCGGAACCGAGGATTCCTCTCAGGGGCTGACATGGATCTTTGGGTACTTCTGGAGTCTCCCCAGGGGAGTCAGGCCTCGTCTCGAGTGGGGGCATGCACGTGCGCTTTCCTTCCAGGCTGTAGCAGCAATGTCACGCTTCCCGTCGCGTGGATCAAAGGATCTGTTGTTTTCCCTCGAGGCTTTCCCTCGAGGCTTTCCCACAGGGCTGTCCCACGTGCCACCGTGGTGTGAGTCGATCCTCGGCGTGAAAGATGAGCCAGTGCAGGGCAAAGAGGTTCCTCTGGAATGGACTGAGACATCTGGGGGACTCTTGGAATGGTGGTACGACCATGGAGTTCCTCTCGCCTTTCCTGTTGAGAGTGCCTCCTCTTGAGATGCGACGGGAACGCCGGGAATTCTTCCCCGTTTAAAGCAGGGAAAGGATCCCTCATCTCGAGCTACGAGGGGGAAACGGGGATCCTCTGGATGTGGGCGGGACCATCGTGCTTCCTCTCGAGTGGAGACGGGTATGGCGGTGAACTTCTTGAGTCGCAGCAAGGGTGTGAAAGACCCTTTCGATGTTCCAGAGGTTAGGTGTCATTAGTCTCCAGACGCCTCATCGGAAATAGGCCTCATCTCGCCTGGAAGGGAGAACTTCCTGGATTTTCTCGAGTTGCGGCAGGTGATCTCGAGTTACGACGAGGACCTCAGGGACCCGCCCTGGTGGCCTCAGGAGAGGCCAGTCCCCATGCGAGTTGCTAGGGGGCCTCTCGGGATTCCTCTCCCGTCGATACCGGGGCCAAAAACCTTGTGTGGAGTCAGGGCCGGAACCAAGGATTCCTCTCAGGGGCTGACATGGATCTTTGGGTACTTCTGGAGTCTCCCCAGGGGAGTCAGGCCTCGTCTCGAGTGGGGGCATGCACGTGCGCTTTCCTTCCAGGCTGTAGCAGCAATGTCACGCTTCCCGTCGCGTGGATCAAAGGATCTGTGGTTTTCCCTCGAGGCTTTCCCTCGAGGCTTTCCCACAGGGCTGTCCCACGTGCCACCGTGGTGTGAGTCGATCCTCGGCGTGAAAGATGAGCCAGTGCAGGGCAAAGAGGTTCCTCTGGAATGGACTGAGACATCTGGGGGACTCTTGGAATGGTGCTACGACCATGGAGTTCCTCTCGACTTTCCTGTTGAGAGTGCCTCCTCTTGAGATGCGACGGGAACGCCGGGAATACTTTCCCGTTGAAAGCAGGGAAAGGATCCATCATCTCTAGCTACGAGGGGGAAACGGGGCTCCTCTGGATGTGGGCGGGACCATCGTGCTTCCTCTCGAGTGGAGACGGGTATGGCGGTGAACTTCTTGAGTTGCAGCAAGGGTGTGAAAGACCCTTTCGAAGTTCCAGAGGTTAGGTGTCATTAGTCTCCAGACGCCTCATCGGAAATAGGCCTCATCTCGCCTGGAAGGGAGAACTTCCTGCATTTTCTCGAGTTGCGGCAGGTGTTCTCGAGTTACGACGGGGACCTCAGGGACCCGCCCTGGTGGCCTCAGGAGAGGCCAGTCCCCATGCGAGGTGCTAGGGGGCCTCTCGGGATTCCTCTCCCGTCGATACCGTGGCCAAAAGCCTTGTGTGCAGTCAGGGCCGGAACCGAGGATTCCTCTCAGGGGCTGACATGGATCTTTGGGTACTTCTGGAGTCTCCCCAGGGGAGTCAGGCCTCGTCTCGAGTGGGGGCATGCACGTGCGCTTTCCTTTCAGGCTGTAGCAGCAATGTCACGCTTCCCGTCGCATGGATCAAACAATCTGTGGTTTTCCCTCGAGGCTTTCCCTCGAGGCTTTCCCACAGGGCTGTCCCACATGCCACCGTGGTGTGAGTTGATCCTCGGCGTGAAAGATGAGCCAGTGCAGGGCAAAGAGGTTCCTCTGGAATGGACTGAGACATCTGGGGGACTCTTGGAATCGTGCTACGACCATGGAGTTCCTCTCGACTTTCCTGTTGAGAGTGCCTCCTCTTGAGATGCGACGGGAACGCCGGGAATTCTTTCCCGTTGAAAGAAGGGAAAGGATCCCTCATCTCGAGCGACGAGGGGGAAACGGGGCTCCTCTGGATGTGTGCGGGACCATCGTGCTTCCTCTCGAGTGGAGACGGGTATGGCGGTGAACTTCTTGAGTTGCAGCAAGGGTGTGAAAGACCCTTTCGAAGTTCCAGAGGTTAGGTGTCATTAGTCTCATGACGCCTCATCGGAAATAGGCCTCATCTCGCCTGGAAGGGAGAACTTCCTGGATTTTCTCGAGTTGTGGCAGGTGTTCTCGAGTTACGACGGGGACCTCAGGGACCCGCCCTGGTGGCCTCAGGAGTGGCCAGTCCCCATGCGAGGTGCCAGGGGGCCTCTCGGGATTCCTCTCCCGTCGATACCGGGGCCAAAAACTTTGTGTGGAGTCAGGGCCGGAACCGAGGATTCCTCTCAAGGGCTGACATGGATCTTTGGGTACTTGTGGAGTCTCCCCAGGGGAGTCAGGCCTCGTCTCAAGTGGGGGCATGCACGTGCGCTTTCCTTCCAGGCTGTAGCAGCAATGTCACGCATCCCGTGGCGTGGATCAAAGGATCTGTGGTTTTCCCTCGAGGCTTTCCCTCGAGGCTTTCCCACAGGGCTGTCCCACGTGCCACCGTGGTGTGAGTCGATCCTCGGCATGAAAGATGAGCCAGTGCAGGGCAAAGAGCTTCCTCTGGAATGGACTGAGACATCTGGGGGACTCTTGGAATGGTGGTACGACCATGGAGTTCCTCTCGCCTTTCCTGTTGAGAGTGCCTCCTCTTGAGATGCGACGGGAACGTCGGGAATTCTTTCCCGTTGAAAGCAGGGAAAGGATCCCTCATCTCGAGCTATGAGGGGAAACGGGGCTCCTCTGGATGTGGGCGGGCCCATCGTGCATCCTCTCGAGTATAGACGGGTATGGCGGTGAACTTCTTGAGTTGCAGCAAGGGTGTGAAAGACCCTTTCGAAGTTCCAGAGGTTAGGTGTCATTAGTCTCCAGACGCCTCATCGGAAATAGGCCTCATCTCGCCTGGAAGGGAGAACTTCCTGGATTTTCTCGAGTTGCGGCAGGTGTTCTCGAGTTACGACGGGGACCTCAGGGACCCGCCCTGGTGACCTCAGGAGAGGCCAGTCCCCATGCGAGTTGCTAGGTGGCCTCTCGGGATTCCTCTCCCGTCGATACCGGGGCCACAAACCTTGTATGGAGTCAGGGCCGGAACCGAGGATTCCTCTCAGGGGCTGACATGGATCTTTGGGTACTTGTGGAGTCTCCCCAGGGGAGTCAGGCCTCGTCTCGAGTGGGGGCATGCACGTGCGCTTTCCTTCCAGGCTGTAACGGCAATGTCACGCTTCCCGTCGAGTGGATCAAAGGATCTGTGGTTTTCCCTCGAGGCTTTCCCTCGAGGCTTTCCCACAGGGCTGTCCCACGTGCCACCGTGGTGTGAGTCGATCCTCAGCGTGAAAGATGAGCCAGTGCAGGGCAAAGAGGTTCCTCTGGAATGGACTGAGACATCTGGGGGACTCTTGGAATGGTGGTACGACCATGGAGTTCCTCTCGCCTTTCCTGTTGAGAGTGCCTCCTCTTGAGTTGCGACGGGAACGCCGGGAATTCTTTCCCGTTGAAAGCAGGGAAAGGATCCCTCATCTCGAGCTACGAGGGGGAAACGGGGCTCCTCTGGATGTGGGCGGGACCATCGTGCTTCCTCTCGAGTGGAGACGGGTATGGCGGTGAACTTCTTGAGTTGCAGCAAGGGTGTGAAAGACCCTTTCGACGTTCCAGAGGTTAGGTGTCATTAGTCTCCAGACGCCTCATCGGAAATAGGCCTCATCTCGCCTGGAAGGGAGAACTTCCTGGATTTTCTCGAGTTGCGGCAGGTGTTCTCGAGTTACGACGGGTACCTCAGGGACCCGCCCTGGTGGCCTCAGGAGAGGCCAGTCCCCATGCGAGTTGCTAGGGGGCCTCTCTGGATTCCTCTCCCGTCGATACCGGGGCCAAAAACCTTGTGTGGAGTCAGGGCCGGATCCGAGGATTCCGCTCAGGGACTGACATGGATCTTTGGGTACTTGTGGAGTCTCCCCAGGGGAGTCAGGCCTCGTCTCGAGTGGGGGAATGCACGTGCGCTTTCGTTCCAGGCTGTAGCAGCAATGTCACGCTTCCCGTGGCGTGGATCAAAGGATCTGTGGTTTTCCTTCGAGGCTTTCCCTCGAGGCTTTCCCACAGGGCTGTCCCACGTGCCACCGTGGTGTGAGTCGATCCTCGGCATGAAAGATGAGCCAGTGCAGGGCAAAGAGGTTCCCCTGGAATGGACTGAGACATCTGGGGGACTCTTGGAATGGTGGTACGACCATGGAGCTCCTCTCGCCTTTCCTGTTGAGAGTGCCTCCTCTTGAGATGCGACGGAAACGCCGGGAATTCTTTCCCGTTGAAAGCAGGGAAAGGATCCCTCATCTGAGCTACGAGGGGCAAACGGGGCTCCTCTGGATGTGGGCGGGACCATCGTGCTTCCTCTCGAGTGGAAACGGGTATGGCGGTGAACTTCTTGAGTTGCAGCAAGGGTGTGAAAGACCCTTTCGAAGTTCCAGAGGTTAGGTGTCATTAGTCTGCAGACGCCTCATCGGAAATAGGCCTCATCTCGCCTGGAAGGGAGAACTTCCTGGATTTTCTCGAGTTTCGGCAGGTGTTCTCGAGTTACGACGGGGACCTCAGGGACCCGCCCTGGTGGCCTCAGGAGAGGCCAGTCCCCATGCGAGTTGCTAGGGGGCCTCTCGGGATTCCTCTCCCGTAGATACCGGGGCCAAAAACCTTGTGTGGAGTCAGGGCCGGAACCGAGGATTCCTCTCAGGTGCTGACATGGATCTTTGGGTACTTCTGGAGTCTCCCCAGGGGAGTCAGGCCTCGTCTCGAGTGGGGGCATGCACGTGCGCTTTCCTTCCAGGCTGTAGCAGCAATGTCATGCTTCCCGTCGCGTGGATCAAAGGATCTGTGGTTTTCCCTCGAGGCTTTCCCTCGAGGCTTTCCCACAGGGCTGTCCCACGTGCCACCGTGGTGTGAGTCGATCCTCGGCGTGAAAGATGAGCCAGTGCAGGGCAAAGAGGTTCTTCCGGAATGGACTGAGACATCTGGGGGACTCTTGGAATGGTGGTACGACCATGGAGTTCCTCTCGCCTTTCCTGTTGAGAGTGCCTCCTCTTGAGATGCGACGGGAACGCCGGGAATTCTTTCCCGTTGAAAGCAGGGAAAGGATCCCTCATCTCGAGCTATGAGGGGGAAACGGGGCTCCTCTGGATGTGGGCGGGACCATCGTGCTTCCTCTCGAGTGGAGACGGGTATGGCGGTGAACTTCTTGAGTTGCAGCAAGGATGTGAAAGACCCTTTCGAAGTTCCAGAGGTTAGGTATCATTAGTCTCCAGACGCCTCATCGGAAATAGGCCTCATCTCGCCTGGAAGGGAGAACTTCCTGGATTTTCTCGAGTTGCGGCAGGTGTTCTTGAGTTACGACGGGGACCTCAGGGACCCGCCCTGGTGGCCTCAGGAGAGGCCAGTCCCCATGCGAGTTGCTAGGGGGCCTCTCGGGATTCCTCTCCCGTCGATACCGGGGCCAAAAACCTTGTGTGGAGTCAGGGCCGGAACCCAGGATTCCTCTCAGGGGCTGACATGGATCTTTGGGTACTTGTGGAGTCTCCCCAGGGGAGTCAGGCCTCGTCTCGAGTGGGGGCATGCACGTGCGCTTTCCTTCCATGCTGTAGCAGCAATGTTACGCTTCCCGTCGCGTGGATCAAAGGATCTGTGGTTTTCCCTCGAGGCTTTACCACAGGGCTGTCCCACGTGCCACCGTGGTGTGAGTCGATCCTCGGCGTGAAAGATGAGCCATTGCAGGGCAAAGAGGTTCCTCTGGAATGGACTGAGACATCTGGGGGACTCTTGGAATGGTGGTACGACCATGGAGTTCCTCTCGCCTTTCCTGTTGAGAGTGCCTCCTCTTGAGATGCGACGGGAACTCGGGAATTCTTTCCCTTTGATAGCAGGGAAAGGATCCCTCATCTCGAGCTACGAGTGGGAAACGGGGCTCCTCTGGATGTGGGCGGGACCATCGTGTTTCCTCTCGAGTGGAGACGGGTATGGCCGTGAACTTCTTGAGTTGCAGCAAGGGTGAGAAAGACCCTTTCAAAGTTCCAGAGGTTCGGTGTCATTAGTCTCCAGACGCCTCATCGGAAGTAGGCCTCATCTCGCCTGGAAGGGAGAACTTCCTGGATTTTCTCGAGTTGCGGCAGGTGTTCTCGAGATACGACGGGGACCTCAGGGACCCGCCCTGGTGTCCTCAGGAAAGGCCAGTCCCCATGCGAGTTGCTAGGGGGCCTCTCGGGATTCCTCTCCCGTCGATACCGGGGCCAAAATCCTTCTGTGGAGTCAGGGCCGGAACCGAGGATTCCTCTCAGGGGCTGACATGGGTCTTTGGGTACTTCTGGAGTCTCCCCAGGAGGGTCAGGCCTCCTCTCGAGTGGGGGCATGCACGTGCGCCTTCCTTCCAGGCTGTAGCAGCAATGTCATGCTTCCCGTCGCGTGGATCAAAGGATCTGTGGTTTTCCCTCGAGGCTTTCCCTCGAGGCTTTCCCACAGGGCTGTCCCACGTGCCACCGTGGTGTGAGTCGATCCTCGGCGTGAAAGATGAGCCAGTGCAGGGCAAAGAGGTTCCTCTGGAATGGACTGAGACATCTGGGGGACTCTTGGAATGGTGGTACGACCATGGAGTTCCTCTCGCCTTTCCTGTTGAGAGTGCCTCCTCTTGAGATGCGACGGGAACGCCGGGAATTCTTTCCCGTTGAAAGCAGGGAAAGGATCCCTCATCTCGAGCTACGAGGGGGAAACGGGGCTCCTCTGGATGTGGGCGGGACCATCGTGCTTCCTCTCGAGTGGAGACGGGTATGGCGGTGAACTTCTTGAGTTGCAGCAAGGATGTGAAAGACCCTTTCGAAGTTCCAGAGGTTAGGTGTCATTAGTCTCCAGACGCCTCATCGGAAATAGGCCTCATCTCGCCTGGAAGGGAGAACTTCCTGGATTTTCTCGAGTTGCGGCAGGTGTTCTCGAGTTTCGACGGGGACCTCAGGGACCCGCCCTGGTGGCCTCAGGAGAGGCCAGTCCCCATGCGAGTTGCTAGGGGGCCTCTCGGGATTCCTCTCCCGTCGATACCGGGGCCAAAAACCTTGTGTGGAGTCAGGGCCGGAACCGAGGATTCCTCTCAGGGGCTGACATGGATCTTTGGGTACTTCTGGAGTCTCCCCAGGGGAGTCAGGCCTCGTCTCGAGTGGGGGCATGCACGTGCGCTTTCCTTCCAGGCTGTAGCAGCAATGTCACGCTTCCCGTCGCGTGGATCAAAGGATCTGTGGTTTTCCCTCGAGGCTTTCCCACAGGGCTGTCCCACGTGCCACCGTGGTGTGAGTCGATCCTCGGCGTGAAACATGAGCCAGTGCAGGGCAAAGAGGTTCCTCTGGAATGGACTGAGACATCTGGGGGACTCTTGGAATGGTGGTACGACCATGGAGTTCCTCTCGCCTTTCCTGTTGAGAGTGCCTCCTCTTGAGATGCGACTGGAACGCCGGGAATTCTTTCCCGTTGAAAGCAGGGAAAGGATCCCTCATCTCGAGCTCCGAGGGGGTAACGGGGCTCCTCTGGATGTGGGCGGGACCATCGTGCTTCCTCTCGAGTGGAGACGGGTATGGCGGTGAACTTCTTGAGTTGCAGCAAGGGTGTGAAAGACCCTTTCGAAGTTCCAGAGGTTAGGTGTCATTAGTCTCCAGACGCCTCATCGGAAATAGGCCTCATCTCGCCTGGAAGGGAGAACTTCCTGGATTTTTTCGAGTTGCGGCAGGTGTTCTCGAGTTACGACGGGGACCTCAGGGACCCGCCCTGGTGGCCTCAGGAGAATCCAGTCCCCATGCGAGTTGCTAGGGGGCCTCTCGGGATTCCTCTCCCGTCGATACCGGGGCCAAAAACCTTGTGTGGAGTCAGGGCCGGAACCGAGGATTCCTCTCAGGGGCTGACATGGATCTTTGGGTACTTCTGGAGTCTCCCCAGTGGAGTCAGGCCTCGTGTCGTGTGGGGGCATGCACGTGCGCTTTACTTCCAGGCTGTAGCAGCAATGTCACGCTTCCCGTGGCGTGGATCAAAGGATCTGTGGTTTTCCCTCGAGGCTTTCCCTCGAGGCTTTCCCACAGGGCTGTCCCACGTGCCACCGTGGTGTGAGTCGATCCTCGGCGTGAAAGATCAGCCAGTGCAGGGCAAAGAGGTTCCTCTGGAATGGACTGAGACATCTGGGGGACTCTTGGAATGGCGGTACGACCATGGAGTTCCTCTCGCCTTTCCTGTTGAGAGTGCCTCCTCTTGAGATGCGACGGGAACGCCGGGAATTCTTTCCCGTTGAAACCAGGGAAAGGATCCCTCATCTCGAGCTACGAGGGGGAAACGGGGCTCCTCTGGATGAGGGCGAGACGATCGTGCTTCCTCTCGAGTGGACACGGGTATGGCGCTGAACTTCTTGAGTTGCAGCAAGGGTGTGAATGACCCTTTCGAAGTTCCAGAGGTTAGGTGTCATTCGTCTCCAAACGCCTCATCGGAAATAGGCCTCATCTCGCCTGGAAGGGAGAACTTCCTGGATATTCTCGAGTTGCGGCAGGTGTTCTCGAGTTACGCCGGGGACCTCAGGGACCCGCCCTGGTGGCCTCAGGAGAGGCCAGTCCCCATGCGAGTTGCTAGGGGGCCTCTCGGGATTCCTCTCCGGTCGATACCGGGGAAAAAACCTTGTGTGGAGTCAGGGCCGGAACCGAGGATTCCTCTCAGGGGCTGACATGGATCTTTGGGTACTTGTGGAGTCTCCCCAGGGGAGTCAGGCCTCGTCTCGAGTGGGGGCATGCACGTGCGCTTTCCTTCCAGGCTGTAGCAGCAATGTCACGCTTCCCGTCGCGTGGATCAAAGGATCTGTGGTTTTCCCTCGAGGCTTTCCGTCGAGGCTTTCCCACAGGGCTGTCCCACGTGCCACCGTGGTGTGAGTCGATCCTCGGCGTGAAAGATGAGCCAGTGCAGGGCAAAGAGGCTCCTCTGGAATGGACTGAGACATCTGGGGGACTCTTGGAATGGTGGTACGACCATGGAGTTCCTCTCGCCTTTCCTGTTGAGAGTGCCTCCTCTTGAGATGCGACGGGAACGCCGGGAATTCTTTCCCGTTGAAAGCAGGGAAAGGATCCCTCATCTCGAGCTCCGAGGGGGAAACGGGGCTCCTCTGGATGTGGGCGGGACCATGGTGCTTCCTCTCGAGTGGAGACGGGTATGGCGGTGAACTTCTTGAGTTGCAGCAAGGATGTGAAAGACCCTTTCGAAGTTCCAGAGGTTAGGTGTCATAAGTCTCGAGAGGCCTCATCGGAAATAGGCCTCATCTCCCCTGGAAGGGAGAACTTCCTGGATTTTCTCGAGTTGCGGCAGGTGTTCTCGAGTTACGACGGGGACCTCAGGGACCCGCCCTGGTGGCCTCAGGAGAGGCCAGTCCCCATGCGAGTTGCTAGGGGGCCTCTCGGGATTCCTCTCCCGTAGATACCGGGGCCAAAAACCTTGTGTGGAGTCAGGGCCGGAACCGAGGATTCCTCTCAGGGGCTGACATGGATCTTTGGGTACTTGTGGAGTCTCCCCAGGGGAGTCAGGCCTCGTCTCGAGTGGGGGCATGCACGTGCGCTTTCCTTCCAGGCTGTAGCAGCAATGTCACGCTTCCCGTGGCGTGGATCAAAGGATCTGTGGTTTTCCCTCGAGGCTTTCGCTCGAGGCTTTCCCACAGGGCTGTCCCACGTGCCACGGTGGTGTGAGTCGATCCTCGGCGTGAAAGATGAGCCAGTGCAGGGCAAAGAGGTTCCTCTGGAATGGACTGAGACATCTGGGGGACTCTTGGAATGATGGTACGACCATGGAGTTCCTCTCGCCTTTCCTGTTGAGAGTGCCTCCTCTTGAGATGCGACGGGAACGCCGGGAATTCTTTCCCGTTGAAAGCAGGGAAAGGATCCCTCATCTCGAGCTACGAGGGGGAAACTGGGCTCCTCTGGATGTGGGCGGGACCATCGTGCTTCCTCTCGAGTGGAGACGGGTATGGCGGTGAACTTCTTGAGTTGCAGCAAGGATGTGAAAGACCCTTTCGAAGTTCCAGAGCTTAGGTGTCATTACTCTCCAGAGGCCTCATCGGAAATAGGCCTCATCTCGCCTGGAAGGGAGAACTTCCTGGATTTTCTCGAGTTGCGGCAGGTGTTCACGATTTACGACGGGGACCTCAGGGACCCGCCCTGGTGGCCTCAGGAGAGGCCAGTCCCCATGCCAGTTGCTAGGGGGCCTCTCGGGATTCCTCTCCCGTAGATACCGGGGCCAAAAACCTTGTGTGGAGTCAGGGCCGGAACCGAGGATTCCTCTCAGGGGCTGACATGGATCTTGGGGTACTTGTGGAGTCTCCCCAGGGGAGTCAGGCCTCGTCTCGAGTGGGGGCATGCACGTGCGCTTTCCTTCCAGGCTGTAGCAGCAATGTCACGCTTCCCGTGGCGTGGATCAAAGGATCTGTGGTTTTCCCTCGAGGCTTTCCCTCGAGGCTTTCCCACAGGGCTGTCCCACGTGCCACCGTTGTGTGTGTCGATCCTCGGCGTGAAAGATGAGCCAGTGCAGGGCAAAGAGGTTCCTCTGGAATGGACTGAGACATCTGGGGGACTCTTGGAATGGTGGTACGACCATGGAGTTCCTCTCGCCTTTCCTGTTGAGAGTGCCTCCTCATGAGATGCGACGGGAACGCCGGGAATTCTTTCCCGTTGAAAGCAGGGAAAGGATCCCTCATCTCGAGCTCCGAGGGGGAAACGGGGCTCCTCTGGATGTGGGCGGGACCATCGTGCTTCCTCTCGAGTGGAGACGGTATGGCGGTGAACTTCTTGAGTTGCAGCAAGGGTGTGAAAGACCCTTTCGAAGTTCCAGAGGTTAGGTGTCATTAGTCTCCAGACGCCTCATCGGAAATAGGCCTCATCTCGCCTGGAAGGGAGAACTTCCTGGATTTTCTCGAGTTGCGGCAGGTGTTCTCGAGTTACGACGGGGACCTCAGGGACCCGCCCTGGTGGCCTCAGGAGAGGCCAGTCCCCATGCGAGTTGCTAGGGGGCCTCTCGGGATTCCTCTCCCGTAGATACCGGGGCCAAAAACCTTGTGTGGAGTCAGGGCCGGAACCGAGGATTCCTCTCAGGGGCTGACATGGATCTTTGGGTACTTGTGGAGTCTCCCCAGGGGAGTCAGGCCTCGTCTCGAGTGGGGGCATGCACGTGCGCTTTCCTTCCAGGCTGTAGCAGCAATGTCACGCTTCCCGTGGCGTGGATCAAAGGATCTGTGGTTTTCCCTCGAGGCTTTCCCTCGAGGCTTTCCCACAGGGCTGTCCCACGTGCCACCGTTGTGTGTGTCGATCCTCGGCGTGAAAGATGAGCCAGTGCAGGGCAAAGAGGTTCCTCTGGAATGGACTGAGACATCTGGGGGACTCTTGGAATGGTGGTACGACCATGGAGTTCCTCTCGCCTTTCCTGTTGAGAGTGCCTCCTCTTGAGATGCGACGGGAACGCCGGGAATTCTTTCCCGTTGAAAGCAGGGAAAGGATCCCTCATCTCGAGCTCCGAGGGGGAAACGGGGCTCCTCTGGATGTGGGCGGGACCATCGTGCTTCCTCTCGAGTGGAGACGGTATGGCGGTGAACTTCTTGAGTTGCAGCAAGGGTGTGAAAGACCCTTTCGAAGTTCCAGAGGTTAGGTGTCATTAGTCTCCAGACGCCTCATCGGAAATAGGCCTCATCTCGCCTGGAAGGGAGAACTTCCTGGATTTTCTCGAGTTGCAGCAGGTGTTCTCGAGTTACGACGGGGACCTCAGGGACCCGCCCTGGTGGCCTCAGGAAAGGCCAGTCCCCATGCGAGTTGCTAGGGGGCCTCTCGGGATTCCTCTCCGGTCGATACCGGGGCAAAAAACCTTGTGTGGAGTCAGGGCCGGAACCGATGATTCCTCTCAGGGGCTGACATGGATCTTTGGGTACTTCTGGAGTCTCCCCAGGGGAGTCAGCCTCGTCTCGAGTGGGGGCATGCACGTGCGCTTTCCTTCCAGGCTGTAGCACCAATGTCACGCTTCCCGTAGCGTGGATCAAAGGATCTGTGGTTTTCCCTCGAGGCTTTCCCTCGAGGCTTTCCCACAGGGCTGTCCCACGTGCCACCGTGGTGTGAGTCGATCCTCGGCGTGAAAGATCAGCCAGTGCAGGGCAAAGAGGTTCCTCTGGAATGGACTGAGACATCTGGGGGACTCTTGGAATGGTGGTACGACCATGGAGTTCCTCTCGCCTTTCCTGTTGAGAGTGCCTCCTCTTGAGATGCGACGGGAACGCCGGGAATTCTTTCCCGTTGAAAGCAGGGAAAGGATCCCTCATCTCGAGCTACGAGGGGGAAACTGGGCTCCTCTGGATGTGGGCGGGACGATCGTGCTTCCTCTCGAGTGGACACGGGTATGGCGCTGAACTTCTTGAGTTGCAGCAAGGGTGTGAAAGACCCTTTCGAAGTTCCAGAGGTTAGGTGTCATTCGTCTCCAAACGCCTCATCGGAAATAGGCCTCATCTCGCCTGGAAGGGAGAAGTTCCTGGATTTTCTCGAGTTGCGGCAGGTGTTCTCGAGTTACGACGGGGACCTCAGGGACCCGCCCTGGTGGCCTCAGGAGAGGCCAGTCCCCATGCGAGTTACTAGGGGGCCTCTCGGGATTCCTCTCCGGTCGATACCGGGGCAAAAAACCTTGTGTGGAGTCAGGGACGGAACCGAGGATTCCTCTCAGGGGCTGACATGGATCTTTGGGTACTTCTGGAGTCTCCCCAGGGGAGTCAGGCCTCGTCTCGAGTGGGGGCATGCACGTGCGCTTTCCTTCCAGGCTGTAGCAGCAATGTCACGCTTCCCGTCCCGTGGATCAAAGGATCTGTGGTTTTCCCTCGAGGCTTTCGCTCGAGGCTTTCCCACAGGGCTGTCCCACGTACCACGGTGGTGTGAGTCGATCCTCGGCGTGAAAGATGAGCCAGTGCAGGGCAAAGAGGTTCCTCTGGAATGGACTGAGACATCTGGGGGACTCTTTGAATGATGGTACGACCATGGAGTTCCTCTCGCCTTTCCTGTTGAGAGTGCCTCCTCTTGAGATGCGACGGGAACGCCGGGAATTCTTTCCCGTTGAAAGCAGGGAAAGGATCCCTCATCTCGAGCTACGAGGGGGAAACTGGGCTCCTCTGGATGTGGGCGGGACCATCGTGCTTCCTCTCGAGTGGAGACGGGTATGGCGGTGAACTTCTTGAGTTGCAGCAAGGATGTGAAAGACCCTTTCGAAGTTCCAGAGGTTAAGTGTCATTAGTCTCCAGAGGCCTCATCGGAAATAGGCCTCATCTCGCCTGGAAGGGAGAACTTCCTGGATTTTCTCGAGTTGCGGCAGGTGTTCTCGAGTTACGACGGGGACCTCAGGGACCCGCCCTGGTGGCCTCAGGAGAGGCCAGTCCCCATGCGAGTTGCTAGGGGGCCTCTCGGTATTCCTCTCCCGTCGATACCGGGGCCAAAAACCTTGTGTGGAGTCAGGGCCGGAACCGAGGATTCCTCTCAGGGGCTGACATGGATCTTTGGGTACTTGTGGAGTCTCCCCAGGGGAGTCAGGCCTCGTCTCGAGTGGGGGCATGCACGTGCGCTTTCCTTCCAGGCTGTAGCACCAATGTCACGCTTCCCGTGGCGTGGATCAAAGGATCTGTGGTTTTCCCTCGAGGCTTTCCCTCGAGGCTTTCCCACAGGGCTGTCCCACGTGCCACCGTTGTGTGTGTCGATCCTCGGCGTGAAAGATGAGCCAGTGCAGGGCAAGGAGGTTCCTCTGGAATGGACTGAGACATCTGGGGGACTCTTGGAATGGTGGTACGACCATGGAGTTCCTCTCGCCTTTCCTGTTGAGAGTGCCTCCTCTTGAGATGCGACGGGAACGCCGGGAATTCTTTCCCGTTGAAAGCAGGGAAAGGATCCCTCATCTCGAGCTCCGAGGGGGAAACGGGGCTCCTCTGGATGTGGGCGGGACCATCGTGCTTCCTCTCGAGTGGAGACGGTATGGCGGTGAACTTCTTGAGTTGCAGCAAGGGTGTGAAAGACCCTTTCGAAGTTCCAGAGGTTAGGTGTCATTAGTCTCCAGACGCCTCATCGGAAATAGGCCTCATCTCGCCTGGAAGGGAGAACTTCCTGGATTTTCTCGAGTTGCGGCAGGTGTTCTCGAGTTACGACGGGGACCTCAGGGACCCGCGCTGGTGGCCTCAGGAGAGGCCAGTCCCCATGCGAGTTGCTAGGGGCCCTCTCGGGATTCCTCTCCCGTCGATACCGGGGCCAAAAACCTTGTGTGGAGTCAGGGCCGGAACCGAGGATTCCTCTCAGGGGCTGACATGGATCTTTGGGTACTTCTGGAGTCTCCCCAGGGGAGTCAGGCCTCGTCTCGAGTGGGGGCATGCACGTGCGCTTTCCTTCCAGGCTGTAGCAGCAATGTCACACTTCCCGACGCGTGGATCAAAGGATCTGTGGCTTTCCCTCGAGGCTTTCCCTCGAGGCTTACCCACAGGGCTGTCCCACGTGCCACCGTGGTGTGAGTCGATCCTCGGCGTGAAAGATGAGCCAGTGCAGGGCAAAGAGGCTCCTCTGGAATGGACTAAGACATCTGGGGGACTCTTGGAATGGTGGTACGACCATGGAGTTCCTCTCGCCTTTCCTGTTGAGAGTGCCTCCTCTTGAGATGCGACGGGAACGCCGGGAATTCTTTCCCGTTGAAAGCAGGGAAAGGATCCCTCATCTCGAGCTCCGAGGGGGAAACGGGGCTCCTCTGGATGTGGGCGGGACCATCGTGCTTCCTCTCGAGTGGAGACGGGTATGGCGGTGAACTTCTTGAGTTGCAGCAAGGGTGTGAAAGACCCTTTCGAAGTTCCAGAGTTTAGGTGTCATTAGTCTCCAGACGCCTCATCGGAAATAGGCCTCATCTCGCCTGGAAGGGAGAACTTCCTGGATTTTCTCGAGTTGCGGCAGGTGTTCTCGAGTTACGACGGGGACCTCAGGGACCCGCCCTGGTGGCCTCAGGAGAGGCCAGTCCCCATGCGAGTTGCTAGGGGGCCTCTCGGGATTCCTCTCCCGTCGATACCGGGGTCAAAAACCTTGTGTGGAGTCAGGGCCGGAACCGAGGATTCCTCTCAGGGGCTGACATGGATCTTTGGGTACTTCTGGAGTCTCCCCAGGGGAGTCAGGCCTCGTCTCGAGTGGGGGCATGCACGTGCGCTTTCCTTCCAGGCTGTAGCAGCAATGTCACGCTTCCCGTGGCGTGGATCAAAGGATCTGTGGTTTTCCCTCGAGGCTTTCCCTCGAGGCTTTCCCACAGGGCTGTCCCACGTGCCACCGTGGTGTGAGTCGATCCTCGGCGTGAAATATCAGCCAGTGCAGGGCAAAGAGGTTCCTCTGGAATGGACTGAGACATCTGGGGGACTCTTGGAATGGTGGTACGACCATGGAGTTCCTCTCGCCTTTCCTGTTGAGAGTGCCTCTTCTTGAGATGCGACGGGAATGCCGGGAATTCTTTCCCGTTGAAAGCCGGGAAAGGATCCCTCATCTCGAGCTACGAGGGGGAAACGGGGTTCCTCTGGATGTGGGCGGGACCATCGTGCTTCCTCTCGAGTGGACACGGGTATGGCGGTGAACTTCTTGAGTTGCAGCAAGGATGTGAAAGACCCTTTCAAAGTTCCAGAGGTTAGGTGTCATTCGTCTCCAGACGCCTCATCGGAAATAGGCCTCATCTCGCCTGGAAGGGAGAACTTCCTGGATTTTCTCGAGTTGCGGCAGGTGTTGTCGAGTTACGACGGGGACCTCAGGGACCCGCACTGGTGGCCTCAGGAGAGGCCAGTCCCCATGCGAGTTGCTAGGGGGCTCTCGGGATTCCTCTCCCTTCGATACCGGGGCCAAAAACCTTGTGTGGAGTCAGGGCCGGAACCGAGGATTCCTCTCAGGGGCTGACATGTATCTTGGGGTACTTCTGGAGTCTCCCCAGGGGAGTCAGGCCTCGTCTCGAGTGGGGGCATGCACGTGCGCTTTCCTTCCAGGCTGTCGCAGCAATGTCACGCTTCCCGTCGCGTGGATCAAAGGATCTGTGGTTTTCCCTCGAGGCTTTCCCACAGGGCTGTCCCACGTGCCACCGTGGTGTGAGTCGATCCTCGGCGTGAAAGATGAGCCAGTGCAGGGCAAAGAGCTTCCTCTGGAAAGGACTGAGACATCTGGGGGACTCTTGGAATGGTGGTACGACCATGGAGTTCCTCTCGCCTTTCCTGTTGAGAGTGCCTCCTCTTGAGATGCGACGGGAACGCCGGGAATTCTTTCCCGTTGAAAGCAGGGAAAGGATCCCTCATCTCGAGCTACGAGGGGGAAACGGGGCTCCTCTGGATGTGGGCGGGACCATCATGCTTCCTCTCGAGTGGACACGGGTATGGCGGTGAACTTCTTGAGTTGCAGCAAGGGTGTGAAAGACCCTTTCGAAGTTCCAGAGGTTAGGTGTCATTAGTCTCCAGACGCCTCATCGGAAATAGGCCTCATCTCGCCTGGAAGGGAGAACTTCCTGGATTTTCTCGAGTTGCGGCAGGTGTTCTCGAGTTACGACGGGGACCTCAGGGACCCGCCCTGGTGGCCTCAGGAAAGGCCAGTCCCCATGCGAGTTGCTCGGGGGCCTCTCGGGATTCCTCTCCCGTCGATACCGGGGTCAAAAACTTTGTGTGGAGTCAGGGCCGGAACCGAGGATTCCTCTCAGGGGATGACATGGATCTTTGGGTTCTTCTGGAGTCTCCCCAGGGGAGTCAGGCCTCGTCTCGAGTGGGGGCATGCACGTGCGCTTTCCTTCCAGGCTGTAGCAGCAATGTCACTCTTCCCGTCGCGTGGATCAAAGGATCTGTGGTTTACCCTCGAGGCTTTCCCACAGGGCTGTCCCACGTGCCACCGTGGTGTGAGTCGATCCTCGGCGTGAAAGATGAGCCAGTGCAGGGCAAAGAGGTTCCTCTGGAATGGACTGAGAAATCTCGGGGACTCTTGGAATGGTGGTACGACCATGGAGTTCCTCTCGTCTTTCCTGTTGAGAGTGCCTCCTCTTGAGATGCGACGGGAACGCCGAAAATACTTTCCCGTTGATAGCAGGGAAAGGATCCCTCATCTCGAGCTACGAGGGGCAATCTGGGCTCCTCTGGATGTGGGCGGGACCATCATGTTTCCTCTCGAGTGGAGACGGTTATGACGGTGAACTTCTTGAGTTGCAGCAAGGGTGTGAAAGACCCTTTCGAAGTTCCAGAGGTTCCGTGTCATTAGTCTACAGACGCCTTATCGGAAATAGGCCTCATCTCGCCTGGAAGGGAGAACTTCCTGGATTTTCTCGAGTTGCGGCAGGTGTTCTCGAGTTACGACGGGGACCTCAGGAACCCGCCCTGGTGGCCTCAGGAAAGGTCAGTCCCCTTGCGAGTTCCTAGGGGGCCTCTCGGGATTCCTCTCCCGTCGATACCGGGGCCAAAATACTTGTGTGGAGTCAGGGCCGGAACCGAGGATTCCTCTCAGGGGCTGACATGGATCTTTGGGTACTTCTGGAGTCTCCCCAGGGGAGTCCGGCCTCGTCTCGAGTGGGGGCATGCACGTGCGCTTTCCTTTCAGGCTGTAGCAGCAATGTCACGTTTCCCGTCGCGTGGATCAAAGGATCTGTGGTTTTCCCTCGAGGCTTTCCCACAGGGCTATCCCACGTGCCACCGTGGTGTGAGTCGATCCTCGGCATGACAGATGAGCCAGTGCAGGGCAAAGAGTTTCCTCTGGAATGGCCTGAGAAATCTCGGGGACTCTTGGAATGGTGGTACGACCATGGAGTTCCTCTCAATTTCCTGTTGAGAGTGCCTCCACTTGAGATGCGACGGGAACGCCGGGAATTCTATCCCGTTGATAGCAGGGAAAGGATCCCTCATCTCGAGCTACGAGGGGGAAACGGGGCTCCTCTGGATGTGGGCGGGACCATCGTGTTTAATCTCGAGTGGAGACGGGTATGGCGGTGAACTTCTTGAGTTGCAGCAAGGGTGTGAAAGACCCTTTCGAAGTTCCAGAGGTTCGGTGTCATTAGTCTCCAGACGCCTCATCGGAAATAGGCCTCATCTCGCCTGGAAGGGAGAACTTCCTGGATTTTCTCGAGTTGCGGCAGGTGTTCTCGAGTTACGACGGGGACCTCAGGGACCCGCCCTGGTGGCCTCAGGAGAGGCCAGTCCCCATGCGAGTTGCTAGGGGGCCTCTCGGGATTCCTCTCCCGTCGATACCGGGGCCAAAAACCTTGTGTGGAGTCAGGGCCGGAACCGAGGATTCCTCTCAGGGGCTGACATGGATCTTTGGGTACTTGTGGAGTCTCCCCAGGGGAGTCAGGCCTCGTCTCGAGGGGGGCATGCACGTGCGCTTTCCTTCCAGGCTGTAGCAGCAATGTCACGCTTCCCGTCGCGTGGATCAAAGGATCTGTGATTTTCCCTCGAGGCTTTCGCTCGAGGCTTTCCCACAGGGCTGTCCCACGTGCCACCGTGGTGTGAGTCGATCCTCGGCGTGAAAGATGAGCCAGTGCAGGGCAAAGAGGCTCCTCTGGAATGGACTGAGACATCTGGGGGACTCTTGGAATGGTGGTACGACCATGGAGTTCCTCTCGCCTTTCCTGTTGAGAGTGCCTCCTCTTGAGATGCGATGGGAACGCCGGGAAATCTTTCCCGTTGAAAGCAGGGAAAGGATCCCTCATCTCGAGCTACGAGGGGGAAACGGGGCTCCTCTGGATGTGGGCGGGACCATCGTGCTTCCTCTCGAGTGGAGACGGGTACGGCGGTGAACTTATTGAGTTGCAGCAAGGGTGTGAAAGACCCTTTCGAAGTTCCAGAGGTTAGGTGTCATTTGTCTCCAGAGGCCTCATCGGAAATAGGCCTCATCTCGCCTGGAAGGGAGAACTTCCTGGATTTTCTCGAGTTGCGGCAGGTGTTCTTGAGTTACGACGGGGACCTCAGGGACCCGCCCTGTTGGCCTCAGGAGAGGCCAGTCCCCATGCGAGTTGCTAGGGGGCCTCTCGGGATTCCTCTCCCGTCGATACCGGGGCCAAAAACCTTGTGTGGAGTCAGGGCCGGAACCGAGGATTCCTCTCAGGGGCTGACATGGATCTTTGGGTACTTCTGGAGTCTCCCCAGGGGAGTCAGGCCTCGTCTCGAGTGGGGGCATGCACGTGCGCTTTCCTTCCAGGCTGTAGCAGCAATGTCACTCTTCCCGTCGCGTGGATCAAAGGATCTGTGGTTTTCCCTCGAGGCTTTCCCTCGAGGCTTTCCCACAGGGCTGTCCCACGTGCCACCGTGGTGTGAGTCGATCCTCGTCGTGAAAGATGAGCCAGTGCAGGGCAAAGAGGCTCCTCTGGAATGGACTGAGACATCTGGGGGACTCTTGGAATGGTGGTACGACCATGGAGTTCCTCTCGCCTTTCCTGTTGAGAGTGCCTCCACTTGAGATGCGACGGGAACGCCGGGAATTCTTTCCCGTTGAAAGCAGGGAATGGATCCCTCATCTCGAGCTCCGAGGGGGAAACGGGTCTCCTCTGGATGTGTGCGGGACCATCGTGCTTCCTCTCGAGTGGAGACGGGTATGGCGGTGAACTTCTTGAGTTGCAGCAAGGGTGTGAAAGACCCTTTCGAAGTTCCAGAGTTTAGGTGTCATTAGTCTCCAGACGCCTCATCGGAAATAGGCCTCATCTCGCCTGGAAGGGAGAACTTCCTGGATTTTCTCGAGTTGCGGCAGGTGTTCTCGAGTTACGACGGGGACCTCAGGGACCCGCCCTGGTGGCCTCAGGAGAGGCCAGTCCCCATGCGAGTTGCTAGGGGGCCTCTCGGGATTCCTCTCCCGTCGATACCGGGGCCAAAAACCTTGTGTGGAGTCAGGGCCGGAACCGAGGATTCCTCTCAGGGGCTGACACGGATCTTTGGGTACTTCTGGAGTCTCCCCAGGGGAGTCAGGCCTCGTCTCGAGTGGGGGCATGCACGTGCGCTTTCCTTCCAGGTTGTAGCACCAATGTCACGCTTCCCGTCGCGTGGATCAAAGGATCTGTGGTTTTCCCTCGAGGCTTTCCCTCGAGGCTTTCCCACAGGGCTGTCCCACGTACCACCGTGGTGTGAGTCGATCCTCGGCGTGAAAGATGAGCCAGTGCAGGGCAAAGAGGCTCCTCTGGAATGGACTGAGACATCTGGGGGACTCTTGGAATGGTGGTACGACCATGGAGTTCCTCTCGCCTTTCCTGTTGAGAGTTCCTCCTCTTGAGATGTGACGGGAACGCCGGGAATTAATTCCCGTTGATAGCAGGGAAAGGATCCCTCATCTCGAGCTACGAGGGGGAAACGGGGCTCCTCTGGATGTGGGCGGGACCATCGTGCTTCCTCTCGAGTGGAGACGGGTAAGGCGGTGAACTTCTTGAGTTGCAGCAAGGGTGTGAAAGACCCTTTCGAAGTTCCAGAGGTTCGGTGTCATTAGTCTCAAGACGCCTCATCAGAAATAGGCCTCATCTCGCCTGGAAGGGAGAACTTCCTGGATTTTCTCGAGTTGCGTCAGGTGTTCTCGAGTTACGACGGGGACCTCAGGGATCCGTCCTGGTGGCCTCAGGAAAGGCCAGTCCCCATGGGAGTTCCTAGGGGGCCTTTCGGGATTCCTCTCCCGTCGATACCGGGGCCAAAATCCTTGTGTGGAGTCAGGGCCGGAACCGAGGATTCCTCTCAGGGGCTGACATGGGTCTTAGGGTACTTCTGGAGTCTCCCCAGGGTGGTCAGGCCTCGTCTCGAGTGGGGGCATGCACGTGCGCCTTCCTTCCAGGCTGTAGCAGCAATGTCACGCTTCCCGTCTCGTGGATCAAAGGATCTGTGGTTTTCCCTCGAGGCTTTCCCACAGGGCTGTCCCACGTGCCACCGTTGTGTGAGTCGATTCTCGGCGTGAAAGATGAGCCAGTGCAGGGCAAAGAGGTTCCTCTGGATTGGACTGAGACATCTGGGGGACTCTTGGAATGGTAGTACGACCATGGAGTTCCTCTCGCCTTTCCTGTTGAGAGTGCCTCCTCTTGAGATGCGACGGGAACGCCGGGAATTCTTTCCCGTTGAAAGCAGGGAAAGGATCCCTCATCTCGAGCTACGAGGGGGAAACGGGGCTCCTCTGGATGTGGGCGGGACCATCGTGCTTCCTCTCGAGTGGAGACGGGTATTGCGGTGAAATTCTTGAGTTGCAGCAAGGGTGTGAAAGACCCTTTCGAAGTTCCAGAGGTTAGGTGTCATTAGTCTCCCGACGCCTCATCGGAAATAGGCCTCATCTCGCCTGGAAGGGAGAACTTCCTGGATTTTTTCGAGTTGCGGCAGGTGTTCTCGAGTTACGACGGGGACCTCAGGGACCCGCCCTGGTGGCCTCAGGAGAGGCCAGTCCCCATGCGAGTTGCTAGGGGGCCTCTCGGGATTCCTCTCCCATCGATACCGGGGCCAAAAACCTTGTGTGGAGTCAGGGCCGGAACCGAGGATTCCTCTCAGGGGCTGACATGGATCTTTGGGTACTTCTGGAGTCTCCCCAGGGGAGTCAGGCCTCGTCTCGAGTGGGGGCATGCACGTGCGCTTTCCTTCCAGGCTGTAGCAGCAATGTCACGCTTCCCGTCGCGTGGATCAAAGGATCTGTGGTTTTCCCTCGAGGCTTTCGCTCGAGGCTTTCCCACAGGGCTGTCCCACGTGCCACCGTGGTGTGAGTCGATCCTCGGCGTGAAAGATGAGCCAGTGCAGGGCAAAGAGGTTCCTCTGGAATGGACTGAGAAATCTCGGGGACTCTTGGAATGGTGGTACGACCATGGAGTTCCTTTCATCTTTCCTGTTGAGAGTGCCTCCTCTTGAGATGCGACGGGAACGCCGGGAATTCTTTCCCGTTGATAGCAGGGAAAGGATCCCTCATCTCGAGCTACGAGGGGGAAACGGGGCTCCTCTGGATGTGGGCGGGACCATCGTGTTTCCTCTCGAGTGGAGACGGGTATGGCGGTGAACTTCTTGAGTTGCAGCAAGGGTGTGAAAGACCCTTTTGAAGTTCCAGAGATTCGGTGTCATTAGTCTCCAGACGTCTCATCGGAAATAGGCCTCACCTCGCCTGGAAGGGAGAACTTCCTGGATTTTCTCGAGTTGCGGCAGGTGTTCTCGAGTTACGACGGGGACCTCAGGGACCCGCCCTGGTGGCCTCAGGAAAGGCCAGTCCCCATGCGAGTTGCTCGGGGGCCTCTCGGGATTCCTCTCCCGTCGATACCGGGTTCAAAAACTTTGTGTGGAGTCAGGGCCGGAACCGAGGATTCCTCTCAGGGGATGACATGGATCTTTGGGTACTTCTGGAGTCTCCCCAGGGGAGTCAGGCCTCGTCTCGAGTGGGGGCATGCACGTGCGCTTTCCTTCCAGGCTGTAGCAGCAATGTCACTCTTCCCGTCGCGTGGATCAAAGGATCTGTGGTTTACCCTCGAGGCTTTCCCACAGGGTTGTCCCACGTGCCACCGTGGTGTGAGTCGATCCTCGGCGTGAAAGATGAGCCAGTGCAGGGCAAAGAGGTTCCTCTGGAATGGACTGAGAAATCTCGGGGACTCTTGGAATGGTGGTACGACCATGGAGTTCCTCTCGTCTTTCCTGTTGAGAGTGCCTCCTCTTGAGATGCGACGGGAACGCCGAAAATACTTTCCCGTTGATAGCAGGGAAAGGATCCCTCATCTCGAGCTACGAGGGGCAATCGGGGCTCCTCTGGATGTGGGCGGGACCATCATGTTTCCTCTCGAGTGGAGACGGTTATGACGGTGAACTTCTTGAGTTGCAGCAAGGGTGTGAAAGACCCTTTCGAAGTTCCAGAGGTTCCGTGTCATTAGTCTCCAGACGCCTTATCGGAAATAGGCCTCATCTCGCCTGGAAGGGAGAACTTCCTGGATTTTCTCGAGTTGCGGCAGGTGTTCTCGAGTTACGACGGGGACCTCAGGAACCCGCCCTGGTGGCCTCAGGAAAGGTCAGTCCCCTTGCGAGTTCCTAGGGGGCCTCTCGGGATTCCTCTCCCGTCGATACCGGGGCCAAAATACTTGTGTGGAGTCAGGGCCGGAACCGAGGATTCCTCTCAGGGGCTGACATGGATCTTTGGGTACTTCTGGAGTCTCCCCAGGGGAGTCCGGCCTCGTGTCGAGTGGGGGCATGCACGTGCGCTTTCCTTACAGGCTGTAGCAGCAATGTCACGGTTCCCGTCGCGTGGATCAAAGGATCTGTGGTTTTCCCTCGAGGCTTTCCCACAGGGCTGTCCCACGTGCCACCGTGGTGTGAGTTGATCCTCGGCGTGAAAGATGAGCCAGTGCAGGGCAAAGGGGTTCCTCTGGAATGGACTGAGACCTCTGGGGGACTCTTGGAATGGTGGTACGACCATGGAGTTCCTCTCGCCTTTCCTGTTGAGAGTTCCTCCTCTTGAGATGCGACTGGAACGCCGGGAATTCTTTCCTGTTGAAAGCAGGGAAAGGATCCCTCATCTCGAGCTACGAGGGGGAAACGGGGCTCCTCTGAATGTGGGCGGGACCATCGTGCTTCCTCTCGAGTGGAGACGGGTATGGCTGTGAACTTCTTGAGTTGCAGCATGGGTGTGAAAGACACTTTTGAAGTCCCAGAGATTAGCTGTCATTAGACTCCAGACGCCTCATCGGAAATAGGCCTCATCTCGCCTGGAAGGGAGAACTTCCTCGATTTTCTCGAGTTGCGGCAGGTGTTCTCGAGTTACGACGGGGACGTCAGGGACAAGCCCTGGTGGCCTCAGGAAACTCCAGTCCCCATGCGAGTTGCTAGGGTGCCTCTCGGGATTCCTCTCCAGTCGATACCGGGGCCAAAAACATTGTGTGGAGTCAGGGCCGGAACGGAGGATTCCTCTAAGGGGCTGACATGGATCTTTGGGTCTTTCTGGAGTCTCCCCAGGGAGTCAGGCCTCGTCTCGAGTGGGGGCATGCACGTGCGCTTTCCTTCCAGGCTGTAGCAGCAATATTACGCTTCCCGTCGCGTGGATCAAAGGATCTGTGGTTTTCCCTCGAGGCTTTCCCTCGAGGCTATCCCACAGGGCTGTCCCACGTGCCACCGTGGTGTGAGTCGATCTTCGGCATGAAAGATGAGCCAGGGAAGGGCAAAGAGGTTCCTCTGGAATGGACTGAAACATCTGGGGGACTCTTGGAATGGTGGTACGACCATGGAGTTCCTCTCGTCTTTCCTGTTGAGAGTGCCTCCTCTTGAGATGCGACGGGAACGCCGAAAATACTTTTCCGTTGATAGCAGGGAAAGGATCCTTCATCTCGAGCTACGAGGGGCAAACGGGGCTCCTCTGGATGTGGGCGGGACCATCATGTTTCCTCTCGAGTGGAGACGGTTATGGCGGTGAACTTCTTGAGTTGCAGCAAGGGTGTGAAAGACCCTTTCGAAGTTCCAGAGGTTCCGTGTCATTAGTCTCCAGACGCCTCATCGGAAATAGGCCTCATCTCGCCTGGAAGGGAGAACTTCCTGAAGTTTCTCGAGTTGCGGCAGATGTTCTCGAGTTACGACGGGGACCTCAGGGACCCGCCCTGGTGGCCTCAGGAAAGGCCAGTCCCCATGCGAGTTGCTCGGGGGCCTCTCAGGATTCCTCTCCTGTCGATACAGGGGCCAAAAAACTTCTGTGGAGTCCGGGCCGGAACCGAGGATTCCTCTCAGGGGCTGACATGGATCTTTGGGTACTTCTGGAGTCTCCACAGGGGAGTCAGGCCTTGTCTCGAGTGGGGGCATGCACGTGCGCTTTCCTTCCAGGCTGTAGCAGCAATGTCTCGGTTCCCGTCGCGTGGATCAAAGGATCTGTGGTTTTCCCTCGAGGCTTTCCCACAGGGCTGTCCCACGTGCCACCGGGGTGTGAGTCGATTCTCGGCGTGAAAGATGAGACAGTGCAGGGCAAAGAGGTTCCTCTGGATTGGACTGAGACATCTGGGGGACTCTTGGAATGGTGGTACGACCATGGAGTTCCTCTCGCCTTTCCTGTTGAGAGTGCCTCCTCTTGAGATGCGACGGGAACGCCGGGAATTCTTTCCCGTTGAAAACAGGGAAAGGATCCCTCATCTCGAGCTACGAGGGGGAAACTGGGCTCCTCTGGATGTCGGCGGGACCATCGTGCTTCCTCTCGAGTGGAGACGGGTATGGCGGTGAAATTCTTGAGTTGCAGCAAGGGTGTGAAAGACCCTTTCGAAGTTCCAGAGGTTAGGTGTCATTAGTCTCCAGACGCCTATTCGGAAATAGGCCTCACTTCGCCTGGAAAGGAGAACTTCCTGGATTTTCTCGAGTTGCGGCAGGTGTTCTCGATTTACGACGGGGACCTCAGGGACCCGCCCTGGTGGCCTCAGGTACGGCCAGTCCCCATGCTAATTGCTAGGGGGCCTCTCGGGATTCCTCTCCCGTCGATACCGGGGCCAAAAACCTTGTGTGGAGTCAGGGCCGGAACCGATGATTCCTCTCAGGGGCTGACATGGATCTTTGGGTACTTCTGGAGTCTCCCCAGGGGAGTCAGGACTCGTCTCGAGTGGGGGCATGCACGTGCGCTTTCCTTCCAGGCTGTAGCAGCAATGTCATGCTTCCCGTCGCGTGGATCAAAGGATCTGTGGTTTTCCCTCGAGGCTTTCCCTCGAGGCTTTCCCACAGGGCTGTCCCACGTGCCACCGTGGTGTGAGTCGATCCTCGGCATGACAGATGAGCCAGTGCAGGGCAAAGAGTTTCCTCTGGAATGGCCTGAGAAATCTCGGGGACTCTTGGAATGGTGGTACGGCCATGGAGTTCCTCTCAATTTCCTGTTGAGAGTGCCTCCACTTGAGATGCGACGGGAACGCCGGGAATTCTATCCCGTTGATAGCAGGGAAAGGATCCCTCATCTCGAGCTACGAGGGGGAAACGGGGCTCCTCTGGATGTGGGCGGGACCATCGTGTTTAATCTCGAGTGGAGACGGGTATGGCGGTGAACTTCTTGAGTTGCAGCAAGGGTGTGAAAGACCCTTTCGAAGTTCCAGAGGTTCGGTGTCATTAGTCTCCAGACGCCTCATCGGAAATAGGCCTCATCTCGCCTGGAAGGGAGAACTTCCTGGATTTTCTCGAGTTGCGGCAGGTGTTCTCGAGTTACGACGGGGACCTCAGGGACCCGCCCTGGTGGCCTCAGGAGAGGCCAGTCCCCATGCGAGTTGCTAGGGGGCCTCTCGGGATTCCTCTCCCGTCGATACCGGGGCCAAAAACCTTGTGTGGAGTCAGGGCCGGAACCGAGGATTCCTCTCAGGGGCTGACATGGATCTTTGGGTACTTCTGGAGTCTCCCCAGGGGAGTCAGGCCTCGTCTCGAGTGGGGGCATGCACGTGCGCTTTCCTTCCAGGCTGTAGCAGCAATGTCACGCTTCCCGTCGCGTGGATCAAAGGATCTGTGATTTTCCCTCGAGGCTTTCGCTCGAGGCTTTCCCACAGGGCTGTCCCACGTGCCACCGTGGTGTGAGTCGATCCTCGGCGTGAAAGATGAGCCAGTGCAGGGCAAAGAGGCTCCTCTGGAATGGACTGAGACATCTGGGGGACTCTTGGAATGGTGGTACGACCATGGAGTTCCTCTCGCCTTTCCTGTTGAGAGTGCCTCCTCTTGAGATGCGATGGGAACGCCGGGAATTCTTTCCCGTTGAAAGCAGGGAAAGGATCCCTCATCTCGAGCTACGAGGGGGAAACGGGGCTCCTCTGGATGTGGGCGGGACCATCGTGCTTCCTCTCGAGTGGAGACGGGTACGGCGGTGAACTTATTGAGTTGCAGCAAGGGTGTGAAAGACCCTTTCGAAGTTCCAGAGGTTAGGTGTCATTTGTCTCCAGAGGCCTCATCGGAAATAGGCCTCATCTCGCCTGGAAGGGAGAACTTCCTGGATTTTCTCGAATTGCGGCAGGTGATCTCGAGTTACGACGGGGACCTCAGGGACCCGCCCTGTTGGCCTCAGGAGAGGCCAGTCCCCATGCGAGTTGCTATGGGGCCTCTCGGGATTCCTCTCCCGTCGATACCGGGGCCAAAAACCTTGTGTGGAGTCAGGGCCGGAACCGAGGATTCCTCTCAGGGGCTGACATGGATCTTTGGGTACTTCTGGAGTCTCCCCAGGGGAGTCAGGCCTCGTCTCGAGTGGGGGCATGCACGTGCGCTTTCCTTCCAGGCTGTAGCAGCAATGTCACGCTTCCCGTCGCGTGGATCAAAGGATCTGTGGTTTTCCCTCGAGGCTTTCCCTCGAGGCTTTCCCACAGGGCTGTCCCACGTGCCACCGTGGTGTGAGTCGATCCTCGGCGTGAAAGATGAGCCAGTGCAGGGGAAAGAGGTTCCTCTGGAATGGACTGAGACATCTGGGGGACTCTTGGAATGGTGGTACGACCATGGAGTTCCTCTCGACTTTCCTGTTGAGAGTGCCTCCTCTTGAGATGCGACGGGAACGCCGGGAATTCTTTCCCGTTGAAAGCAGGGAATGGATCCCTCATCTCGAGCTCCGAGGGGGAAACGGGTCTCCTCTGGATGTGTGCGGGACCATCGTGCTTCTTCTCGAGTGGAGACGGGTATGGCGGTGAACTTCTTGAGTTGCAGCAAGGGTGTGAAAGACCCTTTCGAAGTTCCAGAGTTTAGGTGTCATTAGTCTCCAGACGCCTCATCGGAAATAGGCCTCATCTCGCCTGGAAGGGAGAACTTCCTGGATTTTCTCGAGTTGCGGCAGGTGTTCTCGAGTTACGACGGGGACCTCAGGGACCCGCCCTGGTGGCCTCAGGAGAGGCCAGTCCCCATGCGAGTTGCTAGGGGGCCTCTCGGGATTCCTCTCCCGTCGATACCGGGGCCAAAAACCTTGTGTGGAGTCAGGGCCGGAACCGAGGATTCCTCTCAGGGGCTGACACGGATCTTTGGGTACTTCTGGAGTCTCCCCAGGGGAGTCAGGCCTCGTCTCGAGTGGGGGCATGCACGTGCGCTTTCCTTCCAGGCTGTAGCAGCAATGTCACGCTTCCCGTCAAGTGGATCAAAGGATCTGTGGTTTTCCCTCGAGGCTTTCCCTCGAGGCTTTCCCACAGGGCTGTCCCACGTACCACCGTGGTGTGAGTCGATCCTCGGCGTGAAAGATGAGCCAGTGCAGGGCAAAGAGGCTCCTCTGGAATGGACTGAGACATCTGGGGGACTCTTGGAATGGTGGTACGACCATGGAGTTCCTCTCGCCTTTCCTGTTGAGAGTGCCTCCTCTTGAGATGCGACGGGAACGCCGGGAATTCTTTCCCGTTGAAAGCAGGGAAAGGATCCCTAATCTCGAGCTCCGAGGGGGAAACGGGGCTCCTCTGGATGTGGGCGGGACCATCGTGCTTCCTCTCGAGTGGAGACGGGTATGGAGGTGAACTTCTTGAGTTGCATCAAGGGTGTGAAAGACCCTTTCGAAGTTCCAGAGGTTTGTTGTCATTTGTCTCCAGACGCCTAATCGGAAATAGGCCTCATCTCGCCTGGAAGGGAGAACTTCCTGGATTTTCTCGAGTTGCGGCAGGTGTTCTCGAGTTACGACGGGGACCTCAGGGACCCGCCCTGGTGGCCTCAGGAGAGGCCAGTCCCCATGCGAGATGCTAGGGTGCCTCTCGGGATTCCTCTCCCGTCGATACCGGGGCAAAAACCTTGTGTGGAGTCAGGGCCGGAACCGAGGATTCCTCTCAGGGGCTGACATGGATCTTTGGGTACTTGTGGAGTCTCCCCAGGGGAGTCAGGCCTCGTCTCGAGTGGGGGCATGCACGTGGGCTTTCCTTCCAGGCTGTAGCAGCAATGGCACGCTTCCCGTCGCGTGGATCAAAGGATCTGTGGTTTTCCCTTGAGGCTTTCCCACAGGGCTGTCCCACGTGACACCGTGGTGTGAGTCGATCCTCGGCGTGAAAGATGAGCCAGTGCAGGGGAAAGAGGTTCCTCTGGAATGGACTGAGACATCTGGGGGACTCTTGGAATGGTGGTACGTCCATGGAGTTCCTCTCGCCTTTCCTGTTGAGAGTTCCTCCTCTTGAGATGTGACGGGAACGCCGGGAATTAATTCCCGTTGATAGCAGGGAAAGGATCCCTCATCTCGAGCTACGAGGGGGAAACGGGGCTCCTCTGGATGTGGGCGGGACCATCGTGCTTCCTCTCGAGTGGAGACGGGTAAGGCGGTGAACTTCTTGAGTTGCAGCAAGGGTGTGAAAGACCCTTTCGAAGTTCCAGAGGTTCGGTGTCATTAGTCTCAAGACGCCTCATCAGAAATAGGCCTCATCTCGCCTGGAAGGGAGAACTTCCTGGATTTTCTCGAGTTGCGTCAGGTGTTCTCGAGTTACGACGGGGACCTCAGGGATCCGTCCTGGTGGCCTCAGGAAAGGCCAGTCCCCATGGGAGTTCCTAGGGGGCCTTTCGGGATTCCTCTCCCGTCGATACCGGGGCCAAAATCCTTGTGTGGAGTCAGGGCCGGAACCGAGGATTCCTCTCAGGGGCTGACATGGGTCCTAGGGTACTTCTGGAGTCTCCCCAGGGTGGTCAGGCCTCGTCTCGAGTGGGGGCATGCACGTGCGCCTTCCTTCCATGCTGTAGCAGCAATGTCACGCTTCCCGTCGCGTGGATCAAAGGATCTGTGGTTTTCCCTCGAGGCTTTCCCACAGGGCTGTCCCACGTGCCACCGTTGTGTGAGTCGATTCTCGGCGTGAAAGATGAGCCAGTGCAGGGCAAAGAGGTTCCTCTGGATTGGACTGAGACATCTGGGGGACTCTTGGAATGGTAGTACGACCATGGAGTTCCTCTCGCCTTTCCTGTTGAGAGTGCCTCCTCTTGAGATGCGACGGGAACGCCGGGAATTCTTTCCCGTTGAAAGCAGGGAAAGGATCCCTCATCTCGAGCTACGAGGGGGAAACGGGGCTCCTCTGGATGTGGGCGGGACCATCGTGCTTCCTCTCGAGTGGAGACGGGTATTGCGGTGAAATTCTTGAGTTGCAGCAAGGGTGTGAAAGACCCTTTCGAAGTTCCAGAGGTTAGGTGTCATTAGTCTCCAGACGCCTCATCAGAAATAGGCCTCATTTCGCCTGGAAAGGAGAACTTCCTGGATTTTCTCGAGTTGCGGCAGGTGTTCTCGAGTTACGACGGGGACCTCAGGGACCCGCCCTGGTGGCCTCAGGAACGGCCAGTCCCCATGCTAGTTGCTAGGGGGCCTCTCGGGATTCCTCTCCCGTCGATACCGGGGCCAAAAACCTTGTGTGGAGTCAGGGCCGGAACCGAGGATTCCTCTCAGGGGCTGACATGGATCTTTGGGTACTTCTGGAGTCTCCCCAGGGGAGTCAGGCCTCGTCTCCAGTGGGGGCATGCACGTGCGCTTTCCTTCCAGGCTGTAGCAGCAATGTCACGATTCCCGTCGCGTGGATCAAAGGATCTGTGGTTTTCCCTCGAGGCTTTCCCACTGGGCTGTCCCACGTGCCACCGTGGTGTGAGTCGATCCTCGGCGTGAAAGATGAGCCAGTGCAGGGCAAAAGGTTCCTCTGGAATGGACTGAGAAATCTCGGGGACTCTTGGAATGGTGGTACGACCATGGAGTTCCTCTCGTCTTTCCTGTTGAGAGTGCCTCCTCTTGCGATGCGACGGGAACGCCGAAAATACTTTCCCGTTGATAGCAGGGAAAGGATCCCTCATCTCGAGCTCCGAGGGGCAAACGGGGCTCCTCTGGATGTGGGCGGGACCATCACGTTTCCTCTCGAGTGGAGACGGTTATGGCGGTGAACTTCTTGAGTTGCAGCAAGGGTGTGAAAGACCCTTTCGAAGTTCCAGAGGTTCCGTGTCATTAGTCTCCAGACGCCTCATCGTAAATAGGCCTCATCTCGCCTGGAAGGGAGAACTTCCTGGATTTTCTCGAGTTGCGGCAGGTGTTCTCGAGTTATGACGGGGACCTCAGGGACCCGCCCTGGTGGCCTCAGGAAAGGTCAGTCCCCTTGCGAGTTCCTAGGGGGCCTCTCGGGATTCCTCTCCCGTCGATACCGGGGCCAAAATACTTGTGTGGAGTCAGGGCCGGAACCGAGGATTCCTCTCAGGGGCTGACATGGATCTTTGGGTACTTCTGGAGTCTCCCCAGGGGAGTCAGGCCTCGTCTCGAGTGGGGGCATGCTCGTGCGCTTTCCTTACAAGCTGTAGCAGCAATGTCATGGTTCCCGTCGCGTGGATCAAAGGATCTGTGGTTTTCCCTCGAGGCTTTCCCACAGGGCTGTTCCACGTGCCACCGTGGTGTGAGTCGATCCTCGGCGTTAAAGATTAGCCAGTGCAGGGCAAAGAGGTTCCGCTGGAATGGACTCAGACATCTGGGGGACTCTTGGAATGGTGGTACGACCATGGAGTTCCTCTCGCCTTTCCTGTTGAGAGTTCCTCCTCTTGAGATGCGACGGGAACGCCGGGAATTCTTTCCTGTTGAAAGCAGGGAAAGGATCCCTCACCTCGAGCTACGAGGGGGAAACGGGGCTCCTCTGGATGTGGGCGGGACCATCGTGCTTCCTCTCGAGTGGAGACGGGTATGGCGGTGAACTTCTTGAGTTGCAGCAAGGGTGTGAAAGACCCTTTTGAAGTCCAAGAGATTAGCTGTCATTAGACTCCTGACGCCTCATCGGAAATAGGCCTCATCTCGCCTGGAAGGGAGAACTTCCTGGATTTTCTCGAGTTGCGGCAGGTGTTCTTGAGTTACGACGGGGACCTCAGGGACCCGCCGTGGTGGCCACAGGAGAGGCCAGTCCCCATGCGAGTGGCTAGGGGGCCTCACCGGATTCCTCTCCCGTCGATACCGGGGCCAAAAACCTTGTGTGGAGTCAGGGCCGAAACCGAAGATTCCTCTCAGGGGCTGACATGGATCTTTGGGTACTTCTGGAGTCTCCCCAGGGGAGTCAGGCCTCGTCTCGAGTGGGGGCATGCACATGCGCTTTCCTTCCAGGCTGTAGCAGCAAT
Source organism: Capricornis sumatraensis (assembly GCF_032405125.1). Taxonomy (NCBI): domain Eukaryota; kingdom Metazoa; phylum Chordata; class Mammalia; order Artiodactyla; family Bovidae; genus Capricornis; species Capricornis sumatraensis. The sequence continues at coordinate 2,239,641 of NW_027184619.1, forward strand.
GTCACTCTTCCCGTCGCGTGGATCAAAGGATCTGTGGTTTTCCCTCGAGGCTTTCCCTCGAGGCTTTCCCACAGGGCTGTCCCACGTGCCACCGTGGTGTGAGTCGATCCTCGTCGTGAAAGATGAGCCAGTGCAGGGCAAAGAGGCTCCTCTGGAATGGACTGAGACATCTGGGGGACTCTTGGAATGGTGGTACGACCATGGAGTTCCTCTCGCCTTTCCTGTTGAGAGTGCCTCCTCTTGAGATGCGACGGGAACGCCGGGAATTCTTTCCCGTTGAAAGCAGGGAATGGATCCCTCATCTCGAGCTCCGAGGGGGAAACGGGTCTCCTCTGGATGTGTGCGGGACCATCGTGCTTCCTCTCGAGTGGAGACGGGTATGGCGGTGAACTTCTTGAGTTGCAGCAAGGGTGTGAAAGACCCTTTCGAAGTTCCAGAGTTTAGGTGTCATTAGTCTCCAGACGCCTCATCGGAAATAGGCCTCATCTCGCCTGGAAGGGAGAACTTCCTGGATTTTCTCGAGTTGCGGCAGGTGTTCTCGAGTTACGACGGGGACCTCAGGGACCCGCCCTGGTGGCCTCAGGAGAGGCCAGTCCCCATGCGAGTTGCTAGGGGGCCTCTCGGGATTCCTCTCCCGTCGATACCGGGGCCAAAAACCTTGTGTGGAGTCAGGGCCGGAACCGAGGATTCCTCTCAGGGGCTGACACGGATCTTTGGGTACTTCTGGAGTCTCCCCAGGGGAGTCAGGCCTCGTCTCGAGTGGGGGCATGCACGTGCGCTTTCCTTCCAGGCTGTAGCAGCAATGTCACGCTTCCCGTCGCGTGGATCAAAGGATCTGTGGTTTTCCCTCGAGGCTTTCCCTCGAGGCTTTCCCACAGGGCTGTCCCACGTACCACCGTGGTGTGAGTCGATCCTCGGCGTGAAAGATGAGCCAGTGCAGGGCAAAGAGGCTCCTCTGGAATGGACTGAGACATCTGGGGGACTCTTGGAATGGTGGTACGACCATGGAGTTCCTCTCGCCTTTCCTGTTGAGAGTTCCTCCTCTTGAGATGTGACGGGAACGCCGGGAATTAATTCCCGTTGATAGCAGGGAAAGGATCCCTCATCTCGAGCTACGAGGGGGAAACGGGGCTCCTCTGGATGTGGGCGGGACCATCGTGCTTCCTCTCGAGTGGAGACGGGTAAGGCGGTGAACTTCTTGAGTTGCAGCAAGGGTGTGAAAGACCCTTTCGAAGTTCCAGAGGTTCGGTGTCATTAGTCTCAAGACGCCTCATCAGAAATAGGCCTCATCTCGCCTGGAAGGGAGAACTTCCTGGATTTTCTCGAGTTGCGTCAGGTGTTCTCGAGTTACGACGGGGACCTCAGGGATCCGTCCTGGTGGCCTCAGGAAAGGCCAGTCCCCATGGGAGTTCCTAGGGGGCCTTTCGGGATTCCTCTCCCGTCGATACCGGGGCCAAAATCCTTGTGTGGAGTCAGGGCCGGAACCGAGGATTCCTCTCAGGGGCTGACATGGGTCTTAGGGTACTTCTGGAGTCTCCCCAGGGTGGTCAGGCCTCGTCTCGAGTGGGGGCATGCACGTGCGCCTTCCTTCCAGGCTGTAGCAGCAATGTCACGCTTCCCGTCTCGTGGATCAAAGGATCTGTGGTTTTCCCTCGAGGCTTTCCCACAGGGCTGTCCCACGTGCCACCGTTGTGTGAGTCGATTCTCGGCGTGAAAGATGAGCCAGTGCAGGGCAAAGAGGTTCCTCTGGATTGGACTGAGACATCTGGGGGACTCTTGGAATGGTAGTACGACCATGGAGTTCCTCTCGCCTTTCCTGTTGAGAGTGCCTCCTCTTGAGATGCGACGGGAACGCCGGGAATTCTTTCCCGTTGAAAGCAGGGAAAGGATCCCTCATCTCGAGCTACGAGGGGGAAACGGGGCTCCTCTGGATGTGGGCGGGACCATCGTGTTTCCTCTCGAGTGGAGACGGGTATTGCGGTGAAATTCTTGAGTTGCAGCAAGGGTGTGAAAGACCCTTTCGAAGTTCCAGAGGTTAGGTGTCATTAGTCTCCCGACGCCTCATCGGAAATAGGCCTCATCTCGCCTGGAAGGGAGAACTTCCTGGATTTTTTCGAGTTGCGGCAGGTGTTCTCGAGTTACGACGGGGACCTCAGGGACCCGCCCTGGTGGCCTCAGGAGAGGCCAGTCCCCATGCGAGTTGCTAGGGGGCCTCTCGGGAATCCTCTCCCATCGATACCGGGGCCAAAAACCTTGTGTGGAGTCAGGGCCGGAACCGAGGATTCCTCTCAGGGGCTGACATGGATCTTTGGGTACTTCTGGAGTCTCCCCAGGGGAGTCAGGCCTCGTCTCGAGTGGGGGCATGCACGTGCGCTTTCCTTCCAGGCTGTAGCAGCAATGTCACGCTTCCCGTCGCGTGGATCAAAGGATCTGTGGTTTTCCCTCGAGGCTTTCGCTCGAGGCTTTCCCACAGGGCTGTCCCACGTGCCACCGTGGTGTGAGTCGATCCTCGGCGTGAAAGATGAGCCAGTGCAGGGCAAAGAGGTTCCTCTGGAATTGACTGAGAAATCTCGGGGACTCTTGGAATGGTGGTACGACCATGGAGTTCCTTTCATCTTTCCTGTTGAGAGTGCCTCCTCTTGAGATGCGACGGGAACGCCGGGAATTCTTTCCCGTTGATAGCAGGGAAAGGATCCCTCATCTCGAGCTACGAGGGGGAAACGGGGCTCCTCTGGATGTGGGCGGGACCATCGTGTTTCCTCTCGAGTGGAGACGGGTATGGCGGTGAACTTCTTGAGTTGCAGCAAGGGTGTGAAAGACCCTTTTGAAGTTCCAGAGGTTCGGTGTCATTAGTCTCCAGACGTCTCATCGGAAATAGGCCTCACCTCGCCTGGAAGGGAGAACTTCCTGGATTTTCTCGAGTTGCGGCAGGTGTTCTCGAGTTACGACGGGGACCTCAGGGACCCGCCCTGGTGGCCTCAGGAAAGGCCAGTCCCCATGCGAGTTGCTCGGGGGCCTCTCGGGATTCCTCTCCCGTCGATACCGGGTTCAAAAACTTTGTGTGGAGTCAGGGCCGGAACCGAGGATTCCTCTCAGGGGATGACATGGATCTTTGGGTACTTCTGGAGTCTCCCCAGGGGAGTCAGGCCTCGTCTCGAGTGGGGGCATGCACGTGCGCTTTCCTTCCAGGCTGTAGCAGCAATGTCACTCTTCCCGTCGCGTGGATCAAAGGATCTGTGGTTTACCCTCGAGGCTTTCCCACAGGGTTGTCCCACGTGCCACCGTGGTGTGAGTCGATCCTCGGCGTGAAAGATGAGCCAGTGCAGGGCAAAGAGGTTCCTCTGGAATGGACTGAGAAATCTCGGGGACTCTTGGAATGGTGGTACGACCATGGAGTTCCTCTCGTCTTTCCTGTTGAGAGTGCCTCCTCTTGAGATGCGACGGGAACGCCGAAAATACTTTCCCGTTGATAGCAGGGAAAGGATCCCTCATCTCGAGCTACGAGGGGCAATCGGGGCTCCTCTGGATGTGGGCGGGACCATCATGTTTCCTCTCGAGTGGAGACGGTTATGACGGTGAACTTCTTGAGTTGCAGCAAGGGTGTGAAAGACCCTTTCGAAGTTCCAGAGGTTCCGTGTCATTAGTCTCCAGACGCCTTATCGGAAATAGGCCTCATCTCGCCTGGAAGGGAGAACTTCCTGGATTTTCTCGAGTTGCGGCAGGTGTTCTCGAGTTACGACGGGGACCTCAGGAACCCGCCCTGGTGGCCTCAGGAAAGGTCAGTCCCCTTGCGAGTTCCTAGGGGGCCTCTCGGGATTCCTCTCCCGTCGATACCGGGGCCAAAATACTTGTGTGGAGTCAGGGCCGGAACCGAGGATTCCTCTCAGGGGCTGACATGGATCTTTGGGTACTTCTGGAGTCTCCCCAGGGGAGTCCGGCCTCGTGTCGAGTGGGGGCATGCACGTGCGCTTTCCTTACAGGCTGTAGCAGCAATGTCACGGTTCCCGTCGCGTGGATCAAAGGATCTGTGGTTTTCCCTCGAGGCTTTCCCACAGGGCTGTCCCACGTGCCACCGTGGTGTGAGTCGATCCTCGGCGTGAAAGATGAGCCAGTGCAGGGCAAAGGGGTTCCTCTGGAATGGACTGAGACCTCTGGGGGACTCTTGGAATGGTGGTACGACCATGGAGTTCCTCTCGCCTTTCCTGTTGAGAGTTCCTCCTCTTGAGATGCGACTGGAACGCCGGGAATTCTTTCCTGTTGAAAGCAGGGAAAGGATCCCTCATCTCGAGCTACGAGGGGGAAACGGGGCTCCTCTGAATGTGGGCGGGACCATCGTCCTTCCTCTCGAGTGGAGACGGGTATGGCTGTGAACTTCTTGAGTTGCAGCATGGGTGTGAAAGACACTTTTGAAGTCCCAGAGATTAGCTGTCATTAGACTCCAGACGCCTCATCGGAAATAGGCCTCATCTCGCCTGGAAGGGAGAACTTCCTCGATTTTCTCGAGTTGCGGCAGGTGTTCTCGAGTTACGACGGGGACGTCAGGGACAAGCCCTGGTGGCCTCAGGAAACTCCAGTCCCCATGCGAGTTGCTAGGGTGCCTCTCGGGATTCCTCTCCAGTCGATACCGGGGCCAAAAACATTGTGTGGAGTCAGGGCCGGAACGGAGGATTCCTCTAAGGGGCTGACATGGATCTTTGGGTCTTTCTGGAGTCTCCCCAGGGAGTCAGGCCTCGTCTCGAGTGGGGGCATGCACGTGCGCTTTCCTTCCAGGCTGTAGCAGCAATATTACGCTTCCCGTCGCGTGGATCAAAGGATCTGTGGTTTTCCCTCGAGGCTTTCCCTCGAGGCTATCCCACAGGGCTGTCCCACGTGCCACCGTGGTGTGAGTCGATCTTCGGCATGAAAGATGAGCCAGGGAAGGGCAAAGAGGTTCCTCTGGAATGGACTGAAACATCTGGGGGACTCTTGGAATGGTGGTACGACCATGGAGTTCCTCTCGTCTTTCCTGTTGAGAGTGCCTCCTCTTGAGATGCGACGGGAACGCCGAAAATACTTTTCCGTTGATAGCAGGGAAAGGATCCTTCATCTCGAGCTACGAGGGGCAAACGGGGCTCCTCTGGATGTGGGCGGGACCATCATGTTTCCTCTCGAGTGGAGACGGTTATGGCGGTGAACTTCTTGAGTTGCAGCAAGGGTGTGAAAGACCCTTTCGAAGTTCCAGAGGTTCCGTGTCATTAGTCTCCAGACGCCTCATCGGAAATAGGCCTCATCTCGCCTGGAAGGGAGAACTTCCTGAAGTTTCTCGAGTTGCGGCAGATGTTCTCGAGTTACGACGGGGACCTCAGGGACCCGCCCTGGTGGCCTCAGGAAAGGCCAGTCCCCATGCGAGTTGCTCGGGGGCCTCTCAGGATTCCTCTCCTGTCGATACAGGGGCCAAAAAACTTCTGTGGAGTCCGGGCCGGAACCGAGGATTCCTCTCAGGGGCTGACATGGATCTTTGGGTACTTCTGGAGTCTCCACAGGGGAGTCAGGCCTTGTCTCGAGTGGGGGCATGCACGTGCGCTTTCCTTCCAGGCTGTAGCAGCAATGTCTCGGTTCCCGTCGCGTGGATCAAAGGATCTGTGGTTTTCCCTCGAGGCTTTCCCACAGGGCTGTCCCACGTGCCACCGGGGTGTGAGTCGATTCTCGGCGTGAAAGATGAGACAGTGCAGGGCAAAGAGGTTCCTCTGGATTGGACTGAGACATCTGGGGGACTCTTGGAATGGTGGTACGACCATGGAGTTCCTCTCGCCTTTCCTGTTGAGAGTGCCTCCTCTTGAGATGCGACGGGAACGCCGGGAATTCTTTCCCGTTGAAAACAGGGAAAGGATCCCTCATCTCGAGCTACGAGGGGGAAACTGGGCTCCTCTGGATGTCGGCGGGACCATCGTGCTTCCTCTCGAGTGGAGACGGGTATGGCGGTGAAATTCTTGAGTTGCAGCAAGGGTGTGAAAGACCCTTTCGAAGTTCCAGAGGTTAGGTGTCATTAGTCTCCAGACGCCTATTCGGAAATAGGCCTCACTTCGCCTGGAAAGGAGAACTTCCTGGATTTTCTCGAGTTGCGGCAGGTGTTCTCGATTTACGACGGGGACCTCAGGGACCCGCCCTGGTGGCCTCAGGTACGGCCAGTCCCCATGCTAATTGCTAGGGGGCCTCTCGGGATTCCTCTCCCGTCGATACCGGGGCCAAAAACCTTGTGTGGAGTCAGGGCCGGAACCGATGATTCCTCTCAGGGGCTGACATGGATCTTTGGGTACTTCTGGAGTCTCCCCAGGGGAGTCAGGACTCGTCTCGAGTGGGGGCATGCACGTGCGCTTTCCTTCCAGGCTGTAGCAGCAATGTCATGCTTCCCGTCGCGTGGATCAAAGGATCTGTGGTTTTCCCTCGAGGCTTTCCCTCGAGGCTTTCCCACAGGGCTGTCCCACGTGCCACCGTGGTGTGAGTCGATCCTCGGCATGACAGATGAGCCAGTGCAGGGCAAAGAGTTTCCTCTGGAATGGCCTGAGAAATCTCGGGGACTCTTGGAATGGTGGTACGGCCATGGAGTTCCTCTCAATTTCCTGTTGAGAGTGCCTCCACTTGAGATGCGACGGGAACGCCGGGAATTCTATCCCGTTGATAGCAGGGAAAGGATCCCTCATCTCGAGCTACGAGGGGGAAACGGGGCTCCTCTGGATGTGGGCGGGACCATCGTGTTTAATCTCGAGTGGAGACGGGTATGGCGGTGAACTTCTTGAGTTGCAGCAAGGGTGTGAAAGACCCTTTCGAAGTTCCAGAGGTTCGGTGTCATTAGTCTCCAGACGCCTCATCGGAAATAGGCCTCATCTCGCCTGGAAGGGAGAACTTCCTGGATTTTCTCGAGTTGCGGCAGGTGTTCTCGAGTTACGACGGGGACCTCAGGGACCCGCCCTGGTGGCCTCAGGAGAGGCCAGTCCCCATGCGAGTTGCTAGGGGGCCTCTCGGGATTCCTCTCCCGTCGATACCGGGGCCAAAAACCTTGTGTGGAGTCAGGGCCGGAACCGAGGATTCCTCTCAGGGGCTGACATGGATCTTTGGGTACTTCTGGAGTCTCCCCAGGGGAGTCAGGCCTCGTCTCGAGTGGGGGCATGCACGTGCGCTTTCCTTCCAGGCTGTAGCAGCAATGTCACGCTTCCCGTCGCGTGGATCAAAGGATCTGTGATTTTCCCTCGAGGCTTTCGCTCGAGGCTTTCCCACAGGGCTGTCCCACGTGCCACCGTGGTGTGAGTCGATCCTCGGCGTGAAAGATGAGCCAGTGCAGGGCAAAGAGGCTCCTCTGGAATGGACTGAGACATCTGGGGGACTCTTGGAATGGTGGTACGACCATGGAGTTCCTCTCGCCTTTCCTGTTGAGAGTGCCTCCTCTTGAGATGCGATGGGAACGCCGGGAATTCTTTCCCGTTGAAAGCAGGGAAAGGATCCCTCATCTCGAGCTACGAGGGGGAAACGGGGCTCCTCTGGATGTGGGCGGGACCATCGTGCTTCCTCTCGAGTGGAGACGGGTACGGCGGTGAACTTATTGAGTTGCAGCAAGGGTGTGAAAGACCCTTTCGAAGTTCCAGAGGTTAGGTGTCATTTGTCTCCAGAGGCCTCATCGGAAATAGGCCTCATCTCGCCTGGAAGGGAGAACTTCCTGGATTTTCTCGAATTGCGGCAGGTGTTCTCGAGTTACGACGGGGACCTCAGGGACCCGCCCTGTTGGCCTCAGGAGAGGCCAGTCCCCATGCGAGTTGCTATGGGGCCTCTCGGGATTCCTCTCCCGTCGATACCGGGGCCAAAAACCTTGTGTGGAGTCAGGGCCGGAACCGAGGATTCCTCTCAGGGGCTGACATGGATCTTTGGGTACTTCTGGAGTCTCCCCAGGGGAGTCAGGCCTCGTCTCGAGTGGGGGCATGCACGTGCGCTTTCCTTCCAGGCTGTAGCAGCAATGTCACGCTTCCCGTCGCGTGGATCAAAGGATCTGTGGTTTTCCCTCGAGGCTTTCCCTCGAGGCTTTCCCACAGGGCTGTCCCACGTGCCACCGTGGTGTGAGTCGATCCTCGGCGTGAAAGATGAGCCAGTGCAGGGGAAAGAGGTTCCTCTGGAATGGACTGAGACATCTGGGGGACTCTTGGAATGGTGGTACGACCATGGAGTTCCTCTCGACTTTCCTGTTGAGAGTGCCTCCTCTTGAGATGCGACGGGAACGCCGGGAATTCTTTCCCGTTGAAAGCAGGGAATGGATCCCTCATCTCGAGCTCCGAGGGGGAAACGGGTCTCCTCTGGATGTGTGCGGGACCATCGTGCTTCTTCTCGAGTGGAGACGGGTATGGCGGTGAACTTCTTGAGTTGCAGCAAGGGTGTGAAAGACCCTTTCGAAGTTCCAGAGTTTAGGTGTCATTAGTCTCCAGACGCCTCATCGGAAATAGGCCTCATCTCGCCTGGAAGGGAGAACTTCCTGGATTTTCTCGAGTTGCGGCAGGTGTTCTCGAGTTACGACGGGGACCTCAGGGACCCGCCCTGGTGGCCTCAGGAGAGGCCAGTCCCCATGCGAGTTGCTAGGGGGCCTCTCGGGATTCCTCTCCCGTCGATACCGGGGCCAAAAACCTTGTGTGGAGTCAGGGCCGGAACCGAGGATTCCTCTCAGGGGCTGACACGGATCTTTGGGTACTTCTGGAGTCTCCCCAGGGGAGTCAGGCCTCGTCTCGAGTGGGGGCATGCACGTGCGCTTTCCTTCCAGGCTGTAGCAGCAATGTCACGCTTCCCGTCAAGTGGATCAAAGGATCTGTGGTTTTCCCTCGAGGCTTTCCCTCGAGGCTTTCCCACAGGGCTGTCCCACGTACCACCGTGGTGTGAGTCGATCCTCGGCGTGAAAGATGAGCCAGTGCAGGGCAAAGAGGCTCCTCTGGAATGGACTGAGACATCTGGGGGACTCTTGGAATGGTGGTACGACCATGGAGTTCCTCTCGCCTTTCCTGTTGAGAGTGCCTCCTCTTGAGATGCGACGGGAACGCCGGGAATTCTTTCCCGTTGAAAGCAGGGAAAGGATCCCTAATCTCGAGCTCCGAGGGGGAAACGGGGCTCCTCTGGATGTGGGCGGGACCATCGTGCTTCCTCTCGAGTGGAGACGGGTATGGAGGTGAACTTCTTGAGTTGCATCAAGGGTGTGAAAGACCCTTTCGAAGTTCCAGAGGTTTGTTGTCATTTGTCTCCAGACGCCTAATCGGAAATAGGCCTCATCTCGCCTGGAAGGGAGAACTTCCTGGATTTTCTCGAGTTGCGGCAGGTGTTCTCGAGTTACGACGGGGACCTCAGGGACCCGCCCTGGTGGCCTCAGGAGAGGCCAGTCCCCATGCGAGATGCTAGGGTGCCTCTCGGGATTCCTCTCCCGTCGATACCGGGGCAAAAACCTTGTGTGGAGTCAGGGCCGGAACCGAGGATTCCTCTCAGGGGCTGACATGGATCTTTGGGTACTTGTGGAGTCTCCCCAGGGGAGTCAGGCCTCGTCTCGAGTGGGGGCATGCACGTGGGCTTTCCTTCCAGGCTGTAGCAGCAATGGCACGCTTCCCGTCGCGTGGATCAAAGGATCTGTGGTTTTCCCTTGAGGCTTTCCCACAGGGCTGTCCCACGTGACACCGTGGTGTGAGTCGATCCTCGGCGTGAAAGATGAGCCAGTGCAGGGGAAAGAGGTTCCTCTGGAATGGACTGAGACATCTGGGGGACTCTTGGAATGGTGGTACGTCCATGGAGTTCCTCTCGCCTTTCCTGTTGAGAGTTCCTCCTCTTGAGATGTGACGGGAACGCCGGGAATTAATTCCCGTTGATAGCAGGGAAAGGATCCCTCATCTCGAGCTACGAGGGGGAAACGGGGCTCCTCTGGATGTGGGCGGGACCATCGTGCTTCCTCTCGAGTGGAGACGGGTAAGGCGGTGAACTTCTTGAGTTGCAGCAAGGGTGTGAAAGACCCTTTCGAAGTTCCAGAGGTTCGGTGTCATTAGTCTCAAGACGCCTCATCAGAAATAGGCCTCATCTCGCCTGGAAGGGAGAACTTCCTGGATTTTCTCGAGTTGCGTCAGGTGTTCTCGAGTTACGACGGGGACCTCAGGGATCCGTCCTGGTGGCCTCAGGAAAGGCCAGTCCCCATGGGAGTTCCTAGGGGGCCTTTCGGGATTCCTCTCCCGTCGATACCGGGGCCAAAATCCTTGTGTGGAGTCAGGGCCGGAACCGAGGATTCCTCTCAGGGGCTGACATGGGTCCTAGGGTACTTCTGGAGTCTCCCCAGGGTGGTCAGGCCTCGTCTCGAGTGGGGGCATGCACGTGCGCCTTCCTTCCATGCTGTAGCAGCAATGTCACGCTTCCCGTCTCGTGGATCAAAGGATCTGTGGTTTTCCCTCGAGGCTTTCCCACAGGGCTGTCCCACGTGCCACCGTTGTGTGAGTCGATTCTCGGCGTGAAAGATGAGCCAGTGCAGGGCAAAGAGGTTCCTCTGGATTGGACTGAGACATCTGGGGGACTCTTGGAATGGTAGTACGACCATGGAGTTCCTCTCGCCTTTCCTGTTGAGAGTGCCTCCTCTTGAGATGCGACGGGAACGCCGGGAATTCTTTCCCGTTGAAAGCAGGGAAAGGATCCCTCATCTCGAGCTACGAGGGGGAAACGGGGCTCCTCTGGATGTGGGCGGGACCATCGTGCTTCCTCTCGAGTGGAGACGGGTATTGCGGTGAAATTCTTGAGTTGCAGCAAGGGTGTGAAAGACCCTTTCGAAGTTCCAGAGGTTAGGTGTCATTAGTCTCCAGACGCCTCATCAGAAATAGGCCTCATTTCGCCTGGAAAGGAGAACTTCCTGGATTTTCTCGAGTTGCGGCAGGTGTTCTCGAGTTACGACGGGGACCTCAGGGACCCGCCCTGGTGGCCTCAGGAACGGCCAGTCCCCATGCTAGTTGCTAGGGGGCCTCTCGGGATTCCTCTCCCGTCGATACCGGGGCCAAAAACCTTGTGTGGAGTCAGGGCCGGAACCGAGGATTCCTCTCAGGGGCTGACATGGATCTTTGGGTACTTCTGGAGTCTCCCCAGGGGAGTCAGGCCTCGTCTCCAGTGGGGGCATGCACGTGCGCTTTCCTTCCAGGCTGTAGCAGCAATGTCACGATTCCCGTCGCGTGGATCAAAGGATCTGTGGTTTTCCCTCGAGGCTTTCCCACTGGGCTGTCCCACGTGCCACCGTGGTGTGAGTCGATCCTCGGCGTGAAAGATGAGCCAGTGCAGGGCAAAAGGTTCCTCTGGAATGGACTGAGAAATCTCGGGGACTCTTGGAATGGTGGTACGACCATGGAGTTCCTCTCGTCTTTCCTGTTGAGAGTGCCTCCTCTTGCGATGCGACGGGAACGACGAAAATACTTTCCCGTTGATAGCAGGGAAAGGATCCCTCATCTCGAGCTCCGAGGGGCAAACGGGGCTCCTCTGGATGTGGGCGGGACCATCACGTTTCCTCTCGAGTGGAGACGGTTATGGCGGTGAACTTCTTGAGTTGCAGCAAGGGTGTGAAAGACCCTTTCGAAGTTCCAGAGGTTCCGTGTCATTAGTCTCCAGACGCCTCATCGTAAATAGGCCTCATCTCGCCTGGAAGGGAGAACTTCCTGGATTTTCTCGAGTTGCGGCAGGTGTTCTCGAGTTATGACGGGGACCTCAGGGACCCGCCCTGGTGGCCTCAGGAAAGGTCAGTCCCCTTGCGAGTTCCTAGGGGGCCTCTCGGGATTCCTCTCCCGTCGATACCGGGGCCAAAATACTTGTGTGGAGTCAGGGCCGGAACCGAGGATTCCTCTCAGGGGCTGACATGGATCTTTGGGTACTTCTGGAGTCTCCCCAGGGGAGTCAGGCCTCGTCTCGAGTGGGGGCATGCTCGTGCGCTTTCCTTACAGGCTGTAGCAGCAATGTCATGGTTCCCGTCGCGTGGATCAAAGGATCTGTGGTTTTCCCTCGAGGCTTTCCCACAGGGCTGTTCCACGTGCCACCGTGGTGTGAGTCGATCCTCGGCGTTAAAGATTAGCCAGTGCAGGGCAAAGAGGTTCCGCTGGAATGGACTGAGACATCTGGGGGACTCTTGGAATGGTGGTACGACCATGGAGTTCCTCTCGCCTTTCCTGTTGAGAGTTCCTCCTCTTGAGATGCGACGGGAACGCCGGGAATTCTTTCCTGTTGAAAGCAGGGAAAGGATCCCTCACCTCGAGCTACGAGGGGGAAACGGGGCTCCTCTGGATGTGGGCGGGACCATCGTGCTTCCTCTCGAGTGGAGACGGGTATGGCGGTGAACTTCTTGAGTTGCAGCAAGGGTGTGAAAGACCCTTTTGAAGTCCAAGAGATTAGCTGTCATTAGACTCCTGACGCCTCATCGGAAATAGGCCTCATCTCGCCTGGAAGGGAGAACTTCCTGGATTTTCTCGAGTTGCGGCAGGTGTTCTTGAGTTACGACGGGGACCTCAGGGACCCGCCGTGGTGGCCACAGGAGAGGCCAGTCCCCATGCGAGTGGCTAGGGGGCCTCACCGGATTCCTCTCCCGTCGATACCGGGGCCAAAATACTTGTGTGGAGTCAGGGCCGGAACCGAGGATTCCTCTCAGGGGATGACATGGATCTTTGGGTTCTTCTGGAGTCTCCCCAGGGGAGTCAGGCCTCGTCTCGAGTGGGGGCATGCACGTGCGCTTTCCTTCCAGGCTGTAGCAGCAATGTCACTCTTCCCGTCGCGTGGATCAAAGGATCTGTGGTTTACCCTCGAGGCTTTCCCACAGGGCTGTCCCACGTGCCACCGTGGTGTGAGTCGATCCTCGGCGTGAAAGATGAGCCAGTGCAGGGCAAAGAGGTTCCTCTGGAATGGACTGAGAAATCTCGGGGACTCTTGGAATGGTGGTACGACCATGGAGTTCCTCTCGTCTTTCCTGTTGAGAGTGCCTCCTCTTGAGATGCGACGGGAACGCCGAAAATACTTTCCCGTTGATAGCAGGGAAAGGATCCCTCATCTCGAGCTACGAGGGGCAATCGGGGCTCCTCTGGATGTGGGCGGGACCATCATGTTTCCTCTCGAGTGGAGACGGTTATGACGGTGAACTTCTTGAGTTGCAGCAAGGGTGTGAAAGACCCTTTCGAAGTTCCAGAGGTTCCGTGTCATTAGTCTACAGACGCCTTATCGGAAATAGGCCTCATCTCGCCTGGAAGGGAGAACTTCCTGGATTTTCTCGAGTTGCGGCAGGTGTTCTCGAGTTACGACGGGGACCTCAGGAACCCGCCCTGGTGGCCTCAGGAAAGGTCAGTCCCCTTGCGAGTTCCTAGGGGGCCTCTCGGGATTCCTCTCCCGTCGATACCGGGGCCAAAATACTTGTGTGGAGTCAGGGCCGGAACCGAGGATTCCTCTCAGGGGCTGACATGGATCTTTGGGTACTTCTGGAGTCTCCCCAGGGGAGTCCGGCCTCGTCTCGAGTGGGGGCATGCACGTGCGCTTTCCTTTCAGGCTGTAGCAGCAATGTCACGTTTCCCGTCGCGTGGATCAAAGGATCTGTGGTTTTCCCTCGAGGCTTTCCCACAGGGCTATCCCACGTGCCACCGTGGTGTGAGTCGATCCTCGGCATGACAGATGAGCCAGTGCAGGGCAAAGAGTTTCCTCTGGAATGGCCTGAGAAATCTCGGGGACTCTTGGAATGGTGGTACGACCATGGAGTTCCTCTCAATTTCCTGTTGAGAGTGCCTCCACTTGAGATGCGACGGGAACGCCGGGAATTCTATCCCGTTGATAGCAGGGAAAGGATCCCTCATCTCGAGCTACGAGGGGGAAACGGGGCTCCTCTGGATGTGGGCGGGACCATCGTGTTTAATCTCGAGTGGAGACGGGTATGGCGGTGAACTTCTTGAGTTGCAGCAAGGGTGTGAAAGACCCTTTCGAAGTTCCAGAGGTTCGGTGTCATTAGTCTCCAGACGCCTCATCGGAAATAGGCCTCATCTCGCCTGGAAGGGAGAACTTCCTGGATTTTCTCGAGTTGCGGCAGGTGTTCTCGAGTTACGACGGGGACCTCAGGGACCCGCCCTGGTGGCCTCAGGAGAGGCCAGTCCCCATGCGAGTTGCTAGGGGGCCTCTCGGGATTCCTCTCCCGTCGATACCGGGGCCAAAAACCTTGTGTGGAGTCAGGGCCGGAACCGAGGATTCCTCTCAGGGGCTGACATGGATCTTTGGGTACTTGTGGAGTCTCCCCAGGGGAGTCAGGCCTCGTCTCGAGGGGGGCATGCACGTGCGCTTTCCTTCCAGGCTGTAGCAGCAATGTCACGCTTCCCGTCGCGTGGATCAAAGGATCTGTGATTTTCCCTCGAGGCTTTCGCTCGAGGCTTTCCCACAGGGCTGTCCCACGTGCCACCGTGGTGTGAGTCGATCCTCGGCGTGAAAGATGAGCCAGTGCAGGGCAAAGAGGCTCCTCTGGAATGGACTGAGACATCTGGGGGACTCTTGGAATGGTGGTACGACCATGGAGTTCCTCTCGCCTTTCCTGTTGAGAGTGCCTCCTCTTGAGATGCGATGGGAACGCCGGGAAATCTTTCCCGTTGAAAGCAGGGAAAGGATCCCTCATCTCGAGCTACGAGGGGGAAACGGGGCTCCTCTGGATGTGGGCGGGACCATCGTGCTTCCTCTCGAGTGGAGACGGGTACGGCGGTGAACTTATTGAGTTGCAGCAAGGGTGTGAAAGACCCTTTCGAAGTTCCAGAGGTTAGGTGTCATTTGTCTCCAGAGGCCTCATCGGAAATAGGCCTCATCTCGCCTGGAAGGGAGAACTTCCTGGATTTTCTCGAGTTGCGGCAGGTGTTCTCGAGTTACGACGGGGACCTCAGGGACCCGCCCTGTTGGCCTCAGGAGAGGCCAGTCCCCATGCGAGTTGCTAGGGGGCCTCTCGGGATTCCTCTCCCGTCGATACCGGGGCCAAAAACCTTGTGTGGAGTCAGGGCCGGAACCGAGGATTCCTCTCAGGGGCTGACATGGATCTTTGGGTACTTCTGGAGTCTCCCCAGGGGAGTCAGGCCTCGTCTCGAGTGGGGGCATGCACGTGCGCTTTCCTTCCAGGCTGTAGCAGCAATGTCACTCTTCCCGTCGCGTGGATCAAAGGATCTGTGGTTTTCCCTCGAGGCTTTCCCTCGAGGCTTTCCCACAGGGCTGTCCCACGTGCCACCGTGGTGTGAGTCGATCCTCGTCGTGAAAGATGAGCCAGTGCAGGGCAAAGAGGCTCCTCTGGAATGGACTGAGACATCTGGGGGACTCTTGGAATGGTGGTACGACCATGGAGTTCCTCTCGCCTTTCCTGTTGAGAGTGCCTCCACTTGAGATGCGACGGGAACGCCGGGAATTCTTTCCCGTTGAAAGCAGGGAATGGATCCCTCATCTCGAGCTCCGAGGGGGAAACGGGTCTCCTCTGGATGTGTGCGGGACCATCGTGCTTCCTCTCGAGTGGAGACGGGTATGGCGGTGAACTTCTTGAGTTGCAGCAAGGGTGTGAAAGACCCTTTCGAAGTTCCAGAGTTTAGGTGTCATTAGTCTCCAGACGCCTCATCGGAAATAGGCCTCATCTCGCCTGGAAGGGAGAACTTCCTGGATTTTCTCGAGTTGCGGCAGGTGTTCTCGAGTTACGACGGGGACCTCAGGGACCCGCCCTGGTGGCCTCAGGAGAGGCCAGTCCCCATGCGAGTTGCTAGGGGGCCTCTCGGGATTCCTCTCCCGTCGATACCGGGGCCAAAAACCTTGTGTGGAGTCAGGGCCGGAACCGAGGATTCCTCTCAGGGGCTGACACGGATCTTTGGGTACTTCTGGAGTCTCCCCAGGGGAGTCAGGCCTCGTCTCGAGTGGGGGCATGCACGTGCGCTTTCCTTCCAGGCTGTAGCACCAATGTCACGCTTCCCGTCGCGTGGATCAAAGGATCTGTGGTTTTCCCTCGAGGCTTTCCCTCGAGGCTTTCCCACAGGGCTGTCCCACGTACCACCGTGGTGTGAGTCGATCCTCGGCGTGAAAGATGAGCCAGTGCAGGGCAAAGAGGCTCCTCTGGAATGGACTGAGACATCTGGGGGACTCTTGGAATGGTGGTACGACCATGGAGTTCCTCTCGCCTTTCCTGTTGAGAGTTCCTCCTCTTGAGATGTGACGGGAACGCCGGGAATTAATTCCCGTTGATAGCAGGGAAAGGATCCCTCATCTCGAGCTACGAGGGGGAAACGGGGCTCCTCTGGATGTGGGCGGGACCATCGTGCTTCCTCTCGAGTGGAGACGGGTAAGGCGGTGAACTTCTTGAGTTGCAGCAAGGGTGTGAAAGACCCTTTCGAAGTTCCAGAGGTTCGGTGTCATTAGTCTCAAGACGCCTCATCAGAAATAGGCCTCATCTCGCCTGGAAGGGAGAACTTCCTGGATTTTCTCGAGTTGCGTCAGGTGTTCTCGAGTTACGACGGGGACCTCAGGGATCCGTCCTGGTGGCCTCAGGAAAGGCCAGTCCCCATGGGAGTTCCTAGGGGGCCTTTCGGGATTCCTCTCCCGTCGATACCGGGGCCAAAATCCTTGTGTGGAGTCAGGGCCGGAACCGAGGATTCCTCTCAGGGGCTGACATGGGTCTTAGGGTACTTCTGGAGTCTCCCCAGGGTGGTCAGGCCTCGTCTCGAGTGGGGGCATGCACGTGCGCCTTCCTTCCAGGCTGTAGCAGCAATGTCACGCTTCCCGTCTCGTGGATCAAAGGATCTGTGGTTTTCCCTCGAGGCTTTCCCACAGGGCTGTCCCACGTGCCACCGTTGTGTGAGTCGATTCTCGGCGTGAAAGATGAGCCAGTGCAGGGCAAAGAGGTTCCTCTGGATTGGACTGAGACATCTGGGGGACTCTTGGAATGGTAGTACGACCATGGAGTTCCTCTCGCCTTTCCTGTTGAGAGTGCCTCCTCTTGAGATGCGACGGGAACGCCGGGAATTCTTTCCCGTTGAAAGCAGGGAAAGGATCCCTCATCTCGAGCTACGAGGGGGAAACGGGGCTCCTCTGGATGTGGGCGGGACCATCGTGCTTCCTCTCGAGTGGAGACGGGTATTGCGGTGAAATTCTTGAGTTGCAGCAAGGGTGTGAAAGACCCTTTCGAAGTTCCAGAGGTTAGGTGTCATTAGTCTCCCGACGCCTCATCGGAAATAGGCCTCATCTCGCCTGGAAGGGAGAACTTCCTGGATTTTTTCGAGTTGCGGCAGGTGTTCTCGAGTTACGACGGGGACCTCAGGGACCCGCCCTGGTGGCCTCAGGAGAGGCCAGTCCCCATGCGAGTTGCTAGGGGGCCTCTCGGGATTCCTCTCCCATCGATACCGGGGCCAAAAACCTTGTGTGGAGTCAGGGCCGGAACCGAGGATTCCTCTCAGGGGCTGACATGGATCTTTGGGTACTTCTGGAGTCTCCCCAGGGGAGTCAGGCCTCGTCTCGAGTGGGGGCATGCACGTGCGCTTTCCTTCCAGGCTGTAGCAGCAATGTCACGCTTCCCGTCGCGTGGATCAAAGGATCTGTGGTTTTCCCTCGAGGCTTTCGCTCGAGGCTTTCCCACAGGGCTGTCCCACGTGCCACCGTGGTGTGAGTCGATCCTCGGCGTGAAAGATGAGCCAGTGCAGGGCAAAGAGGTTCCTCTGGAATGGACTGAGAAATCTCGGGGACTCTTGGAATGGTGGTACGACCATGGAGTTCCTTTCATCTTTCCTGTTGAGAGTGCCTCCTCTTGAGATGCGACGGGAACGCCGGGAATTCTTTCCCGTTGATAGCAGGGAAAGGATCCCTCATCTCGAGCTACGAGGGGGAAACGGGGCTCCTCTGGATGTGGGCGGGACCATCGTGTTTCCTCTCGAGTGGAGACGGGTATGGCGGTGAACTTCTTGAGTTGCAGCAAGGGTGTGAAAGACCCTTTTGAAGTTCCAGAGGTTCGGTGTCATTAGTCTCCAGACGTCTCATCGGAAATAGGCCTCACCTCGCCTGGAAGGGAGAACTTCCTGGATTTTCTCGAGTTGCGGCAGGTGTTCTCGAGTTACGACGGGGACCTCAGGGACCCGCCCTGGTGGCCTCAGGAAAGGCCAGTCCCCATGCGAGTTGCTCGGGGGCCTCTCGGGATTCCTCTCCCGTCGATACCGGGTTCAAAAACTTTGTGTGGAGTCAGGGCCGGAACCGAGGATTCCTCTCAGGGGATGACATGGATCTTTGGGTACTTCTGGAGTCTCCCCAGGGGAGTCAGGCCTCGTCTCGAGTGGGGGCATGCACGTGCGCTTTCCTTCCAGGCTGTAGCAGCAATGTCACTCTTCCCGTCGCGTGGATCAAAGGATCTGTGGTTTACCCTCGAGGCTTTCCCACAGGGTTGTCCCACGTGCCACCGTGGTGTGAGTCGATCCTCGGCGTGAAAGATGAGCCAGTGCAGGGCAAAGAGGTTCCTCTGGAATGGACTGAGAAATCTCGGGGACTCTTGGAATGGTGGTACGACCATGGAGTTCCTCTCGTCTTTCCTGTTGAGAGTGCCTCCTCTTGAGATGCGACGGGAACGCCGAAAATACTTTCCCGTTGATAGCAGGGAAAGGATCCCTCATCTCGAGCTACGAGGGGCAATCGGGGCTCCTCTGGATGTGGGCGGGACCATCATGTTTCCTCTCGAGTGGAGACGGTTATGACGGTGAACTTCTTGAGTTGCAGCAAGGGTGTGAAAGACCCTTTCGAAGTTCCAGAGGTTCCGTGTCATTAGTCTCCAGACGCCTTATCGGAAATAGGCCTCATCTCGCCTGGAAGGGAGAACTTCCTGGATTTTCTCGAGTTGCGGCAGGTGTTCTCGAGTTACGACGGGGACCTCAGGAACCCGCCCTGGTGGCCTCAGGAAAGGTCAGTCCCCTTGCGAGTTCCTAGGGGGCCTCTCGGGATTCCTCTCCCGTCGATACCGGGGCCAAAATACTTGTGTGGAGTCAGGGCCGGAACCGAGGATTCCTCTCAGGGGCTGACATGGATCTTTGGGTACTTCTGGAGTCTCCCCAGGGGAGTCCGGCCTCGTGTCGAGTGGGGGCATGCACGTGCGCTTTCCTTACAGGCTGTAGCAGCAATGTCACGGTTCCCGTCGCGTGGATCAAAGGATCTGTGGTTTTCCCTCGAGGCTTTCCCACAGGGCTGTCCCACGTGCCACCGTGGTGTGAGTTGATCCTCGGCGTGAAAGATGAGCCAGTGCAGGGCAAAGGGGTTCCTCTGGAATGGACTGAGACCTCTGGGGGACTCTTGGAATGGTGGTACGACCATGGAGTTCCTCTCGCCTTTCCTGTTGAGAGTTCCTCCTCTTGAGATGCGACTGGAACGCCGGGAATTCTTTCCTGTTGAAAGCAGGGAAAGGATCCCTCATCTCGAGCTACGAGGGGGAAACGGGGCTCCTCTGAATGTGGGCGGGACCATCGTGCTTCCTCTCGAGTGGAGACGGGTATGGCTGTGAACTTCTTGAGTTGCAGCATGGGTGTGAAAGACACTTTTGAAGTCCCAGAGATTAGCTGTCATTAGACTCCAGACGCCTCATCGGAAATAGGCCTCATCTCGCCTGGAAGGGAGAACTTCCTCGATTTTCTCGAGTTGCGGCAGGTGTTCTCGAGTTACGACGGGGACGTCAGGGACAAGCCCTGGTGGCCTCAGGAAACTCCAGTCCCCATGCGAGTTGCTAGGGTGCCTCTCGGGATTCCTCTCCAGTCGATACCGGGGCCAAAAACATTGTGTGGAGTCAGGGCCGGAACGGAGGATTCCTCTAAGGGGCTGACATGGATCTTTGGGTCTTTCTGGAGTCTCCCCAGGGAGTCAGGCCTCGTCTCGAGTGGGGGCATGCACGTGCGCTTTCCTTCCAGGCTGTAGCAGCAATATTACGCTTCCCGTCGCGTGGATCAAAGGATCTGTGGTTTTCCCTCGAGGCTTTCCCTCGAGGCTATCCCACAGGGCTGTCCCACGTGCCACCGTGGTGTGAGTCGATCTTCGGCATGAAAGATGAGCCAGGGAAGGGCAAAGAGGTTCCTCTGGAATGGACTGAAACATCTGGGGGACTCTTGGAATGGTGGTACGACCATGGAGTTCCTCTCGTCTTTCCTGTTGAGAGTGCCTCCTCTTGAGATGCGACGGGAACGCCGAAAATACTTTTCCGTTGATAGCAGGGAAAGGATCCTTCATCTCGAGCTACGAGGGGCAAACGGGGCTCCTCTGGATGTGGGCGGGACCATCATGTTTCCTCTCGAGTGGAGACGGTTATGGCGGTGAACTTCTTGAGTTGCAGCAAGGGTGTGAAAGACCCTTTCGAAGTTCCAGAGGTTCCGTGTCATTAGTCTCCAGACGCCTCATCGGAAATAGGCCTCATCTCGCCTGGAAGGGAGAACTTCCTGAAGTTTCTCGAGTTGCGGCAGATGTTCTCGAGTTACGACGGGGACCTCAGGGACCCGCCCTGGTGGCCTCAGGAAAGGCCAGTCCCCATGCGAGTTGCTCGGGGGCCTCTCAGGATTCCTCTCCTGTCGATACAGGGGCCAAAAAACTTCTGTGGAGTCCGGGCCGGAACCGAGGATTCCTCTCAGGGGCTGACATGGATCTTTGGGTACTTCTGGAGTCTCCACAGGGGAGTCAGGCCTTGTCTCGAGTGGGGGCATGCACGTGCGCTTTCCTTCCAGGCTGTAGCAGCAATGTCTCGGTTCCCGTCGCGTGGATCAAAGGATCTGTGGTTTTCCCTCGAGGCTTTCCCACAGGGCTGTCCCACGTGCCACCGGGGTGTGAGTCGATTCTCGGCGTGAAAGATGAGACAGTGCAGGGCAAAGAGGTTCCTCTGGATTGGACTGAGACATCTGGGGGACTCTTGGAATGGTGGTACGACCATGGAGTTCCTCTCGCCTTTCCTGTTGAGAGTGCCTCCTCTTGAGATGCGACGGGAACGCCGGGAATTCTTTCCCGTTGAAAACAGGGAAAGGATCCCTCATCTCGAGCTACGAGGGGGAAACTGGGCTCCTCTGGATGTCGGCGGGACCATCGTGCTTCCTCTCGAGTGGAGACGGGTATGGCGGTGAAATTCTTGAGTTGCAGCAAGGGTGTGAAAGACCCTTTCGAAGTTCCAGAGGTTAGGTGTCATTAGTCTCCAGACGCCTATTCGGAAATAGGCCTCACTTCGCCTGGAAAGGAGAACTTCCTGGATTTTCTCGAGTTGCGGCAGGTGTTCTCGATTTACGACGGGGACCTCAGGGACCCGCCCTGGTGGCCTCAGGTACGGCCAGTCCCCATGCTAATTGCTAGGGGGCCTCTCGGGATTCCTCTCCCGTCGATACCGGGGCCAAAAACCTTGTGTGGAGTCAGGGCCGGAACCGATGATTCCTCTCAGGGGCTGACATGGATCTTTGGGTACTTCTGGAGTCTCCCCAGGGGAGTCAGGACTCGTCTCGAGTGGGGGCATGCACGTGCGCTTTCCTTCCAGGCTGTAGCAGCAATGTCATGCTTCCCGTCGCGTGGATCAAAGGATCTGTGGTTTTCCCTCGAGGCTTTCCCTCGAGGCTTTCCCACAGGGCTGTCCCACGTGCCACCGTGGTGTGAGTCGATCCTCGGCATGACAGATGAGCCAGTGCAGGGCAAAGAGTTTCCTCTGGAATGGCCTGAGAAATCTCGGGGACTCTTGGAATGGTGGTACGGCCATGGAGTTCCTCTCAATTTCCTGTTGAGAGTGCCTCCACTTGAGATGCGACGGGAACGCCGGGAATTCTATCCCGTTGATAGCAGGGAAAGGATCCCTCATCTCGAGCTACGAGGGGGAAACGGGGCTCCTCTGGATGTGGGCGGGACCATCGTGTTTAATCTCGAGTGGAGACGGGTATGGCGGTGAACTTCTTGAGTTGCAGCAAGGGTGTGAAAGACCCTTTCGAAGTTCCAGAGGTTCGGTGTCATTAGTCTCCAGACGCCTCATCGGAAATAGGCCTCATCTCGCCTGGAAGGGAGAACTTCCTGGATTTTCTCGAGTTGCGGCAGGTGTTCTCGAGTTACGACGGGGACCTCAGGGACCCGCCCTGGTGGCCTCAGGAGAGGCCAGTCCCCATGCGAGTTGCTAGGGGGCCTCTCGGGATTCCTCTCCCGTCGATACCGGGGCCAAAAACCTTGTGTGGAGTCAGGGCCGGAACCGAGGATTCCTCTCAGGGGCTGACATGGATCTTTGGGTACTTCTGGAGTCTCCCCAGGGGAGTCAGGCCTCGTCTCGAGTGGGGGCATGCACGTGCGCTTTCCTTCCAGGCTGTAGCAGCAATGTCACGCTTCCCGTCGCGTGGATCAAAGGATCTGTGATTTTCCCTCGAGGCTTTCGCTCGAGGCTTTCCCACAGGGCTGTCCCACGTGCCACCGTGGTGTGAGTCGATCCTCGGCGTGAAAGATGAGCCAGTGCAGGGCAAAGAGGCTCCTCTGGAATGGACTGAGACATCTGGGGGACTCTTGGAATGGTGGTACGACCATGGAGTTCCTCTCGCCTTTCCTGTTGAGAGTGCCTCCTCTTGAGATGCGATGGGAACGCCGGGAATTCTTTCCCGTTGAAAGCAGGGAAAGGATCCCTCATCTCGAGCTACGAGGGGGAAACGGGGCTCCTCTGGATGTGGGCGGGACCATCGTGCTTCCTCTCGAGTGGAGACGGGTACGGCGGTGAACTTATTGAGTTGCAGCAAGGGTGTGAAAGACCCTTTCGAAGTTCCAGAGGTTAGGTGTCATTTGTCTCCAGAGGCCTCATCGGAAATAGGCCTCATCTCGCCTGGAAGGGAGAACTTCCTGGATTTTCTCGAATTGCGGCAGGTGATCTCGAGTTACGACGGGGACCTCAGGGACCCGCCCTGTTGGCCTCAGGAGAGGCCAGTCCCCATGCGAGTTGCTATGGGGCCTCTCGGGATTCCTCTCCCGTCGATACCGGGGCCAAAAACCTTGTGTGGAGTCAGGGCCGGAACCGAGGATTCCTCTCAGGGGCTGACATGGATCTTTGGGTACTTCTGGAGTCTCCCCAGGGGAGTCAGGCCTCGTCTCGAGTGGGGGCATGCACGTGCGCTTTCCTTCCAGGCTGTAGCAGCAATGTCACGCTTCCCGTCGCGTGGATCAAAGGATCTGTGGTTTTCCCTCGAGGCTTTCCCTCGAGGCTTTCCCACAGGGCTGTCCCACGTGCCACCGTGGTGTGAGTCGATCCTCGGCGTGAAAGATGAGCCAGTGCAGGGGAAAGAGGTTCCTCTGGAATGGACTGAGACATCTGGGGGACTCTTGGAATGGTGGTACGACCATGGAGTTCCTCTCGACTTTCCTGTTGAGAGTGCCTCCTCTTGAGATGCGACGGGAACGCCGGGAATTCTTTCCCGTTGAAAGCAGGGAATGGATCCCTCATCTCGAGCTCCGAGGGGGAAACGGGTCTCCTCTGGATGTGTGCGGGACCATCGTGCTTCTTCTCGAGTGGAGACGGGTATGGCGGTGAACTTCTTGAGTTGCAGCAAGGGTGTGAAAGACCCTTTCGAAGTTCCAGAGTTTAGGTGTCATTAGTCTCCAGACGCCTCATCGGAAATAGGCCTCATCTCGCCTGGAAGGGAGAACTTCCTGGATTTTCTCGAGTTGCGGCAGGTGTTCTCGAGTTACGACGGGGACCTCAGGGACCCGCCCTGGTGGCCTCAGGAGAGGCCAGTCCCCATGCGAGTTGCTAGGGGGCCTCTCGGGATTCCTCTCCCGTCGATACCGGGGCCAAAAACCTTGTGTGGAGTCAGGGCCGGAACCGAGGATTCCTCTCAGGGGCTGACACGGATCTTTGGGTACTTCTGGAGTCTCCCCAGGGGAGTCAGGCCTCGTCTCGAGTGGGGGCATGCACGTGCGCTTTCCTTCCAGGCTGTAGCAGCAATGTCACGCTTCCCGTCAAGTGGATCAAAGGATCTGTGGTTTTCCCTCGAGGCTTTCCCTCGAGGCTTTCCCACAGGGCTGTCCCACGTACCACCGTGGTGTGAGTCGATCCTCGGCGTGAAAGATGAGCCAGTGCAGGGCAAAGAGGCTCCTCTGGAATGGACTGAGACATCTGGGGGACTCTTGGAATGGTGGTACGACCATGGAGTTCCTCTCGCCTTTCCTGTTGAGAGTGCCTCCTCTTGAGATGCGACGGGAACGCCGGGAATTCTTTCCCGTTGAAAGCAGGGAAAGGATCCCTAATCTCGAGCTCCGAGGGGGAAACGGGGCTCCTCTGGATGTGGGCGGGACCATCGTGCTTCCTCTCGAGTGGAGACGGGTATGGAGGTGAACTTCTTGAGTTGCATCAAGGGTGTGAAAGACCCTTTCGAAGTTCCAGAGGTTTGTTGTCATTTGTCTCCAGACGCCTAATCGGAAATAGGCCTCATCTCGCCTGGAAGGGAGAACTTCCTGGATTTTCTCGAGTTGCGGCAGGTGTTCTCGAGTTACGACGGGGACCTCAGGGACCCGCCCTGGTGGCCTCAGGAGAGGCCAGTCCCCATGCGAGATGCTAGGGTGCCTCTCGGGATTCCTCTCCCGTCGATACCGGGGCAAAA
Organism: Capricornis sumatraensis; assembly: GCF_032405125.1. NCBI lineage: Eukaryota > Metazoa > Chordata > Mammalia > Artiodactyla > Bovidae > Capricornis > Capricornis sumatraensis. Next base: position 2,264,225 of record NW_027184619.1, read on the forward strand.
ACCTTGTGTGGAGTCAGGGCCGGAACCGAGGATTCCTCTCAGGGGCTGACATGGATCTTTGGGTACTTGTGGAGTCTCCCCAGGGGAGTCAGGCCTCGTCTCGAGTGGGGGCATGCACGTGGGCTTTCCTTCCAGGCTGTAGCAGCAATGGCACGCTTCCCGTCGCGTGGATCAAAGGATCTGTGGTTTTCCCTTGAGGCTTTCCCACAGGGCTGTCCCACGTGACACCGTGGTGTGAGTCGATCCTCGGCGTGAAAGATGAGCCAGTGCAGGGGAAAGAGGTTCCTCTGGAATGGACTGAGACATCTGGGGGACTCTTGGAATGGTGGTACGTCCATGGAGTTCCTCTCGCCTTTCCTGTTGAGAGTTCCTCCTCTTGAGATGTGACGGGAACGCCGGGAATTAATTCCCGTTGATAGCAGGGAAAGGATCCCTCATCTCGAGCTACGAGGGGGAAACGGGGCTCCTCTGGATGTGGGCGGGACCATCGTGCTTCCTCTCGAGTGGAGACGGGTAAGGCGGTGAACTTCTTGAGTTGCAGCAAGGGTGTGAAAGACCCTTTCGAAGTTCCAGAGGTTCGGTGTCATTAGTCTCAAGACGCCTCATCAGAAATAGGCCTCATCTCGCCTGGAAGGGAGAACTTCCTGGATTTTCTCGAGTTGCGTCAGGTGTTCTCGAGTTACGACGGGGACCTCAGGGATCCGTCCTGGTGGCCTCAGGAAAGGCCAGTCCCCATGGGAGTTCCTAGGGGGCCTTTCGGGATTCCTCTCCCGTCGATACCGGGGCCAAAATCCTTGTGTGGAGTCAGGGCCGGAACCGAGGATTCCTCTCAGGGGCTGACATGGGTCCTAGGGTACTTCTGGAGTCTCCCCAGGGTGGTCAGGCCTCGTCTCGAGTGGGGGCATGCACGTGCGCCTTCCTTCCATGCTGTAGCAGCAATGTCACGCTTCCCGTCGCGTGGATCAAAGGATCTGTGGTTTTCCCTCGAGGCTTTCCCACAGGGCTGTCCCACGTGCCACCGTTGTGTGAGTCGATTCTCGGCGTGAAAGATGAGCCAGTGCAGGGCAAAGAGGTTCCTCTGGATTGGACTGAGACATCTGGGGGACTCTTGGAATGGTAGTACGACCATGGAGTTCCTCTCGCCTTTCCTGTTGAGAGTGCCTCCTCTTGAGATGCGACGGGAACGCCGGGAATTCTTTCCCGTTGAAAGCAGGGAAAGGATCCCTCATCTCGAGCTACGAGGGGGAAACGGGGCTCCTCTGGATGTGGGCGGGACCATCGTGCTTCCTCTCGAGTGGAGACGGGTATTGCGGTGAAATTCTTGAGTTGCAGCAAGGGTGTGAAAGACCCTTTCGAAGTTCCAGAGGTTAGGTGTCATTAGTCTCCAGACGCCTCATCAGAAATAGGCCTCATTTCGCCTGGAAAGGAGAACTTCCTGGATTTTCTCGAGTTGCGGCAGGTCTTCTCGAGTTACGACGGGGACCTCAGGGACCCGCCCTGGTGGCCTCAGGAACGGCCAGTCCCCATGCTAGTTGCTAGGGGGCCTCTCGGGATTCCTCTCCCGTCGATACCGGGGCCAAAAACCTTGTGTGGAGTCAGGGCCGGAACCGAGGATTCCTCTCAGGGGCTGACATGGATCTTTGGGTACTTCTGGAGTCTCCCCAGGGGAGTCAGGCCTCGTCTCCAGTGGGGGCATGCACGTGCGCTTTCCTTCCAGGCTGTAGCAGCAATGTCACGATTCCCGTCGCGTGGATCAAAGGATCTGTGGTTTTCCCTCGAGGCTTTCCCACTGGGCTGTCCCACGTGCCACCGTGGTGTGAGTCGATCCTCGGCGTGAAAGATGAGCCAGTGCAGGGCAAAAGGTTCCTCTGGAATGGACTGAGAAATCTCGGGGACTCTTGGAATGGTGGTACGACCATGGAGTTCCTCTCGTCTTTCCTGTTGAGAGTGCCTCCTCTTGCGATGCGACGGGAACGCCGAAAATACTTTCCCGTTGATAGCAGGGAAAGGATCCCTCATCTCGAGCTCCGAGGGGCAAACGGGGCTCCTCTGGATGTGGGCGGGACCATCACGTTTCCTCTCGAGTGGAGACGGTTATGGCGGTGAACTTCTTGAGTTGCAGCAAGGGTGTGAAAGACCCTTTCGAAGTTCCAGAGGTTCCGTGTCATTAGTCTCCAGACGCCTCATCGTAAATAGGCCTCATCTCGCCTGGAAGGGAGAACTTCCTGGATTTTCTCGAGTTGCGGCAGGTGTTCTCGAGTTATGACGGGGACCTCAGGGACCCGCCCTGGTGGCCTCAGGAAAGGTCAGTCCCCTTGCGAGTTCCTAGGGGGCCTCTCGGGATTCCTCTCCCGTCGATACCGGGGCCAAAATACTTGTGTGGAGTCAGGGCCGGAACCGAGGATTCCTCTCAGGGGCTGACATGGATCTTTGGGTACTTCTGGAGTCTCCCCAGGGGAGTCAGGCCTCGTCTCGAGTGGGGGCATGCTCGTGCGCTTTCCTTACAAGCTGTAGCAGCAATGTCATGGTTCCCGTCGCGTGGATCAAAGGATCTGTGGTTTTCCCTCGAGGCTTTCCCACAGGGCTGTTCCACGTGCCACCGTGGTGTGAGTCGATCCTCGGCGTTAAAGATTAGCCAGTGCAGGGCAAAGAGGTTCCGCTGGAATGGACTCAGACATCTGGGGGACTCTTGGAATGGTGGTACGACCATGGAGTTCCTCTCGCCTTTCCTGTTGAGAGTTCCTCCTCTTGAGATGCGACGGGAACGCCGGGAATTCTTTCCTGTTGAAAGCAGGGAAAGGATCCCTCACCTCGAGCTACGAGGGGGAAACGGGGCTCCTCTGGATGTGGGCGGGACCATCGTGCTTCCTCTCGAGTGGAGACGGGTATGGCGGTGAACTTCTTGAGTTGCAGCAAGGGTGTGAAAGACCCTTTTGAAGTCCAAGAGATTAGCTGTCATTAGACTCCTGACGCCTCATCGGAAATAGGCCTCATCTCGCCTGGAAGGGAGAACTTCCTGGATTTTCTCGAGTTGCGGCAGGTGTTCTTGAGTTACGACGGGGACCTCAGGGACCCGCCGTGGTGGCCACAGGAGAGGCCAGTCCCCATGCGAGTGGCTAGGGGGCCTCACCGGATTCCTCTCCCGTCGATACCGGGGCCAAAAACCTTGTGTGGAGTCAGGGCCGAAACCGAAGATTCCTCTCAGGGGCTGACATGGATCTTTGGGTACTTCTGGAGTCTCCCCAGGGGAGTCAGGCCTCGTCTCGAGTGGGGGCATGCACATGCGCTTTCCTTCCAGGCTGTAGCAGCAATGTCACTCTTCCCGTCGCGTGGATCAAAGGATCTGTGGTTTTCCCTCGAGGCTTTCCCTCGAGGCTTTCCCACAGGGCTGTCCCACGTGCCACCGTGGTGTGAGTCGATCCTCGTCGTGAAAGATGAGCCAGTGCAGGGCAAAGAGGCTCCTCTGGAATGGACTGAGACATCTGGGGGACTCTTGGAATGGTGGTACGACCATGGAGTTCCTCTCGCCTTTCCTGTTGAGAGTGCCTCCTCTTGAGATGCGACGGGAACGCCGGGAATTCTTTCCCGTTGAAAGCAGGGAATGGATCCCTCATCTCGAGCTCCGAGGGGGAAACGGGTCTCCTCTGGATGTGTGCGGGACCATCGTGCTTCCTCTCGAGTGGAGACGGGTATGGCGGTGAACTTCTTGAGTTGCAGCAAGGGTGTGAAAGACCCTTTCGAAGTTCCAGAGTTTAGGTGTCATTAGTCTCCAGACGCCTCATCGGAAATAGGCCTCATCTCGCCTGGAAGGGAGAACTTCCTGGATTTTCTCGAGTTGCGGCAGGTGTTCTCGAGTTACGACGGGGACCTCAGGGACCCGCCCTGGTGGCCTCAGGAGAGGCCAGTCCCCATGCGAGTTGCTAGGGGGCCTCTCGGGATTCCTCTCCCGTAGATACCGGGGCCAAAAACCTTGTGTGGAGTCAGGGCCGGAACCGAGGATTCCTCTCAGGGGCTGACACGGATCTTTGGGTACTTCTGGAGTCTCCCCAGGGGAGTCAGGCCTCGTCTCGAGTGGGGGCATGCACGTGCGCTTTCCTTCCAGGCTGTAGCAGCAATGTCACGCTTCCCGTCGCGTGGATCAAAGGATCTGTGGTTTTCCCTCGAGGCTTTCCCTCGAGGCTTTCCCACAGGGCTGTCCCACGTACCACCGTGGTGTGAGTCGATCCTCGGCGTGAAAGATGAGCCAGTGCAGGGCAAAGAGGCTCCTCTGGAATGGACTGAGACATCTGGGGGACTCTTGGAATGGTGGTACGACCATGGAGTTCCTCTCGCCTTTCCTGTTGAGAGTTCCTCCTCTTGAGATGTGACGGGAACGCCGGGAATTAATTCCCGTTGATAGCAGGGAAAGGATCCCTCATCTCGAGCTACGAGGGGGAAACGGGGCTCCTCTGGATGTGGGCGGGACCATCGTGCTTCCTCTCGAGTGGAGACGGGTAAGGCGGTGAACTTCTTGAGTTGCAGCAAGGGTGTGAAAGACCCTTTCGAAGTTCCAGAGGTTCGGTGTCATTAGTCTCAAGACGCCTCATCAGAAATAGGCCTCATCTCGCCTGGAAGGGAGAACTTCCTGGATTTTCTCGAGTTGCGTCAGGTGTTCTCGAGTTACGACGGGGACCTCAGGGATCCGTCCTGGTGGCCTCAGGAAAGGCCAGTCCCCATGGGAGTTCCTAGGGGGCCTTTCGGGATTCCTCTCCCGTCGATACCGGGGCCAAAATCCTTGTGTGGAGTCAGGGCCGGAACCGAGGATTCCTCTCAGGGGCTGACATGGGTCTTAGGGTACTTCTGGAGTCTCCCCAGGGTGGTCAGGCCTCGTCTCGAGTGGGGGCATGCACGTGCGCCTTCCTTCCAGGCTGTAGCAGCAATGTCACGCTTCCCGTCTCGTGGATCAAAGGATCTGTGGTTTTCCCTCGAGGCTTTCCCACAGGGCTGTCCCACGTGCCACCGTTGTGTGAGTCGATTCTCGGCGTGAAAGATGAGCCAGTGCAGGGCAAAGAGGTTCCTCTCGATTGGACTGAGACATCTGGGGGACTCTTGGAATGGTAGTACGACCATGGAGTTCCTCTCGCCTTTCCTGTTGAGAGTGCCTCCTCTTGAGATGCGACGGGAACGCCGGGAATTCTTTCCCGTTGAAAGCAGGGAAAGGATCCCTCATCTCGAGCTACGAGGGGGAAACGGGGCTCCTCTGGATGTGGGCGGGACCATCGTGTTTCCTCTCGAGTGGAGACGGGTATTGCGGTGAAATTCTTGAGTTGCAGCAAGGGTGTGAAAGACCCTTTCGAAGTTCCAGAGGTTAGGTGTCATTAGTCTCCCGACGCCTCATCGGAAATAGGCCTCATCTCGCCTGGAAGGGAGAACTTCCTGGATTTTTTCGAGTTGCGGCAGGTGTTCTCGAGTTACGACGGGGACCTCAGGGACCCGCCCTGGTGGCCTCAGGAGAGGCCAGTCCCCATGCGAGTTGCTAGGGGGCCTCTCGGGAATCCTCTCCCATCGATACCGGGGCCAAAAACCTTGTGTGGAGTCAGGGCCGGAACCGAGGATTCCTCTCAGGGGCTGACATGGATCTTTGGGTACTTCTGGAGTCTCCCCAGGGGAGTCAGGCCTCGTCTCGAGTGGGGGCATGCACGTGCGCTTTCCTTCCAGGCTGTAGCAGCAATGTCACGCTTCCCGTCGCGTGGATCAAAGGATCTGTGGTTTTCCCTCGAGGCTTTCGCTCGAGGCTTTCCCACAGGGCTGTCCCACGTGCCACCGTGGTGTGAGTCGATCCTCGGCGTGAAAGATGAGCCAGTGCAGGGCAAAGAGGTTCCTCTGGAATTGACTGAGAAATCTCGGGGACTCTTGGAATGGTGGTACGACCATGGAGTTCCTTTCATCTTTCCTGTTGAGAGTGCCTCCTCTTGAGATGCGACGGGAACGCCGGGAATTCTTTCCCGTTGATAGCAGGGAAAGGATCCCTCATCTCGAGCTACGAGGGGGAAACGGGGCTCCTCTGGATGTGGGCGGGACCATCGTGTTTCCTCTCGAGTGGAGACGGGTATGGCGGTGAACTTCTTGAGTTGCAGCAAGGGTGTGAAAGACCCTTTTGAAGTTCCAGAGGTTCGGTGTCATTAGTCTCCAGACGTCTCATCGGAAATAGGCCTCACCTCGCCTGGAAGGGAGAACTTCCTGGATTTTCTCGAGTTGCGGCAGGTGTTCTCGAGTTACGACGGGGACCTCAGGGACCCGCCCTGGTGGCCTCAGGAAAGGCCAGTCCCCATGCGAGTTGCTCGGGGGCCTCTCGGGATTCCTCTCCCGTCGATACCGGGTTCAAAAACTTTGTGTGGAGTCAGGGCCGGAACCGAGGATTCCTCTCAGGGGATGACATGGATCTTTGGGTACTTCTGGAGTCTCCCCAGGGGAGTCAGGCCTCGTCTCGAGTGGGGGCATGCACGTGCGCTTTCCTTCCAGGCTGTAGCAGCAATGTCACTCTTCCCGTCGCGTGGATCAAAGGATCTGTGGTTTACCCTCGAGGCTTTCCCACAGGGTTGTCCCACGTGCCACCGTGGTGTGAGTCGATCCTCGGCGTGAAAGATGAGCCAGTGCAGGGCAAAGAGGTTCCTCTGGAATGGACTGAGAAATCTCGGGGACTCTTGGAATGGTGGTACGACCATGGAGTTCCTCTCGTCTTTCCTGTTGAGAGTGCCTCCTCTTGAGATGCGACGGGAACGCCGAAAATACTTTCCCGTTGATAGCAGGGAAAGGATCCCTCATCTCGAGCTACGAGGGGCAATCGGGGCTCCTCTGGATGTGGGCGGGACCATCATGTTTCCTCTCGAGTGGAGACGGTTATGACGGTGAACTTCTTGAGTTGCAGCAAGGGTGTGAAAGACCCTTTCGAAGTTCCAGAGGTTCCGTGTCATTAGTCTCCAGACGCCTTATCGGAAATAGGCCTCATCTCGCCTGGAAGGGAGAACTTCCTGGATTTTCTCGAGTTGCGGCAGGTGTTCTCGAGTTACGACGGGGACCTCAGGAACCCGCCCTGGTGGCCTCAGGAAAGGTCAGTCCCCTTGCGAGTTCCTAGGGGGCCTCTCGGGATTCCTCTCCCGTCGATACCGGGGCCAAAATACTTGTGTGGAGTCAGGGCCGGAACCGAGGATTCCTCTCAGGGGCTGACATGGATCTTTGGGTACTTCTGGAGTCTCCCCAGGGGAGTCCGGCCTCGTGTCGAGTGGGGGCATGCACGTGCGCTTTCCTTACAGGCTGTAGCAGCAATGTCACGGTTCCCGTCGCGTGGATCAAAGGATCTGTGGTTTTCCCTCGAGGCTTTCCCACAGGGCTGTCCCACGTGCCACCGTGGTGTGAGTCGATCCTCGGCGTGAAAGATGAGCCAGTGCAGGGCAAAGGGGTTCCTCTGGAATGGACTGAGACCTCTGGGGGACTCTTGGAATGGTGGTACGACCATGGAGTTCCTCTCGCCTTTCCTGTTGAGAGTTCCTCCTCTTGAGATGCGACTGGAACGCCGGGAATTCTTTCCTGTTGAAAGCAGGGAAAGGATCCCTCATCTCGAGCTACGAGGGGGAAACGGGGCTCCTCTGAATGTGGGCGGGACCATCGTCCTTCCTCTCGAGTGGAGACGGGTATGGCTGTGAACTTCTTGAGTTGCAGCATGGGTGTGAAAGACACTTTTGAAGTCCCAGAGATTAGCTGTCATTAGACTCCAGACGCCTCATCGGAAATAGGCCTCATCTCGCCTGGAAGGGAGAACTTCCTCGATTTTCTCGAGTTGCGGCAGGTGTTCTCGAGTTACGACGGGGACGTCAGGGACAAGCCCTGGTGGCCTCAGGAAACTCCAGTCCCCATGCGAGTTGCTAGGGTGCCTCTCGGGATTCCTCTCCAGTCGATACCGGGGCCAAAAACATTGTGTGGAGTCAGGGCCGGAACGGAGGATTCCTCTAAGGGGCTGACATGGATCTTTGGGTCTTTCTGGAGTCTCCCCAGGGAGTCAGGCCTCGTCTCGAGTGGGGGCATGCACGTGCGCTTTCCTTCCAGGCTGTAGCAGCAATATTACGCTTCCCGTCGCGTGGATCAAAGGATCTGTGGTTTTCCCTCGAGGCTTTCCCTCGAGGCTATCCCACAGGGCTGTCCCACGTGCCACCGTGGTGTGAGTCGATCTTCGGCATGAAAGATGAGCCAGGGAAGGGCAAAGAGGTTCCTCTGGAATGGACTGAAACATCTGGGGGACTCTTGGAATGGTGGTACGACCATGGAGTTCCTCTCGTCTTTCCTGTTGAGAGTGCCTCCTCTTGAGATGCGACGGGAACGCCGAAAATACTTTTCCGTTGATAGCAGGGAAAGGATCCTTCATCTCGAGCTACGAGGGGCAAACGGGGCTCCTCTGGATGTGGGCGGGACCATCATGTTTCCTCTCGAGTGGAGACGGTTATGGCGGTGAACTTCTTGAGTTGCAGCAAGGGTGTGAAAGACCCTTTCGAAGTTCCAGAGGTTCCGTGTCATTAGTCTCCAGACGCCTCATCGGAAATAGGCCTCATCTCGCCTGGAAGGGAGAACTTCCTGAAGTTTCTCGAGTTGCGGCAGATGTTCTCGAGTTACGACGGGGACCTCAGGGACCCGCCCTGGTGGCCTCAGGAAAGGCCAGTCCCCATGCGAGTTGCTCGGGGGCCTCTCAGGATTCCTCTCCTGTCGATACAGGGGCCAAAAAACTTCTGTGGAGTCCGGGCCGGAACCGAGGATTCCTCTCAGGGGCTGACATGGATCTTTGGGTACTTCTGGAGTCTCCACAGGGGAGTCAGGCCTTGTCTCGAGTGGGGGCATGCACGTGCGCTTTCCTTCCAGGCTGTAGCAGCAATGTCTCGGTTCCCGTCGCGTGGATCAAAGGATCTGTGGTTTTCCCTCGAGGCTTTCCCACAGGGCTGTCCCACGTGCCACCGGGGTGTGAGTCGATTCTCGGCGTGAAAGATGAGACAGTGCAGGGCAAAGAGGTTCCTCTGGATTGGACTGAGACATCTGGGGGACTCTTGGAATGGTGGTACGACCATGGAGTTCCTCTCGCCTTTCCTGTTGAGAGTGCCTCCTCTTGAGATGCGACGGGAACGCCGGGAATTCTTTCCCGTTGAAAACAGGGAAAGGATCCCTCATCTCGAGCTACGAGGGGGAAACTGGGCTCCTCTGGATGTCGGCGGGACCATCGTGCTTCCTCTCGAGTGGAGACGGGTATGGCGGTGAAATTCTTGAGTTGCAGCAAGGGTGTGAAAGACCCTTTCGAAGTTCCAGAGGTTAGGTGTCATTAGTCTCCAGACGCCTATTCGGAAATAGGCCTCACTTCGCCTGGAAAGGAGAACTTCCTGGATTTTCTCGAGTTGCGGCAGGTGTTCTCGATTTACGACGGGGACCTCAGGGACCCGCCCTGGTGGCCTCAGGTACGGCCAGTCCCCATGCTAATTGCTAGGGGGCCTCTCGGGATTCCTCTCCCGTCGATACCGGGGCCAAAAACCTTGTGTGGAGTCAGGGCCGGAACCGATGATTCCTCTCAGGGGCTGACATGGATCTTTGGGTACTTCTGGAGTCTCCCCAGGGGAGTCAGGACTCGTCTCGAGTGGGGGCATGCACGTGCGCTTTCCTTCCAGGCTGTAGCAGCAATGTCATGCTTCCCGTCGCGTGGATCAAAGGATCTGTGGTTTTCCCTCGAGGCTTTCCCTCGAGGCTTTCCCACAGGGCTGTCCCACGTGCCACCGTGGTGTGAGTCGATCCTCGGCATGACAGATGAGCCAGTGCAGGGCAAAGAGTTTCCTCTGGAATGGCCTGAGAAATCTCGGGGACTCTTGGAATGGTGGTACGGCCATGGAGTTCCTCTCAATTTCCTGTTGAGAGTGCCTCCACTTGAGATGCGACGGGAACGCCGGGAATTCTATCCCGTTGATAGCAGGGAAAGGATCCCTCATCTCGAGCTACGAGGGGGAAACGGGGCTCCTCTGGATGTTGGCGGGACCATCGTGTTTAATCTCGAGTGGAGACGGGTATGGCGGTGAACTTCTTGAGTTGCAGCAAGGGTGTGAAAGACCCTTTCGAAGTTCCAGAGGTTCGGTGTCATTAGTCTCCAGACGCCTCATCGGAAATAGGCCTCATCTCGCCTGGAAGGGAGAACTTCCTGGATTTTCTCGAGTTGCAGCAGGTGTTCTCGAGTTACGACGGGGACCTCAGGGACCCGCCCTGGTGGCCTCAGGAGAGGCCAGTCCCCATGCGAGTTGCTAGGGGGCCTCTCGGGATTCCTCTCCCGTCGATACCGGGGCCAAAAACCTTGTGTGGAGTCAGGGCCGGAACCGAGGATTCCTCTCAGGGGCTGACATGGATCTTTGGGTACTTCTGGAGTCTCCCCAGGGGAGTCAGGCCTCGTCTCGAGTGGGGGCATGCACGTGCGCTTTCCTTCCAGGCTGTAGCAGCAATGTCACGCTTCCCGTCGCGTGGATCAAAGGATCTGTGATTTTCCCTCGAGGCTTTCGCTCGAGGCTTTCCCACAGGGCTGTCCCACGTGCCACCGTGGTGTGAGTCGATCCTCGGCGTGAAAGATGAGCCAGTGCAGGGCAAAGAGGCTCCTCTGGAATGGACTGAGACATCTGGGGGACTCTTGGAATGGTGGTACGACCATGGAGTTCCTCTCGCCTTTCCTGTTGAGAGTGCCTCCTCTTGAGATGCGATGGGAACGCCGGGAATTCTTTCCCGTTGAAAGCAGGGAAAGGATCCCTCATCTCGAGCTACGAGGGGGAAACGGGGCTCCTCTGGATGTGGGCGGGACCATCGTGCTTCCTCTCGAGTGGAGACGGGTACGGCGGTGAACTTATTGAGTTGCAGCAAGGGTGTGAAAGACCCTTTCGAAGTTCCAGAGGTTAGGTGTCATTTGTCTCCAGAGGCCTCATCGGAAATAGGCCTCATCTCGCCTGGAAGGGAGAACTTCCTGGATTTTCTCGAATTGCGGCAGGTGTTCTCGAGTTACGACGGGGACCTCAGGGACCCGCCCTGTTGGCCTCAGGAGAGGCCAGTCCCCATGCGAGTTGCTATGGGGCCTCTCGGGATTCCTCTCCCGTCGATACCGGGGCCAAAAACCTTGTGTGGAGTCAGGGCCGGAACCGAGGATTCCTCTCAGGGGCTGACATGGATCTTTGGGTACTTCTGGAGTCTCCCCAGGGGAGTCAGGCCTCGTCTCGAGTGGGGGCATGCACGTGCGCTTTCCTTCCAGGCTGTAGCAGCAATGTCACGCTTCCCGTCGCGTGGATCAAAGGATCTGTGGTTTTCCCTCGAGGCTTTCCCTCGAGGCTTTCCCACAGGGCTGTCCCACGTGCCACCGTGGTGTGAGTCGATCCTCGGCGTGAAAGATGAGCCAGTGCAGGGGAAAGAGGTTCCTCTGGAATGGACTGAGACATCTGGGGGACTCTTGGAATGGTGGTACGACCATGGAGTTCCTCTCGACTTTCCTGTTGAGAGTGCCTCCTCTTGAGATGCGACGGGAACGCCGGGAATTCTTTCCCGTTGAAAGCAGGGAATGGATCCCTCATCTCGAGCTCCGAGGGGGAAACGGGTCTCCTCTGGATGTGTGCGGGACCATCGTGCTTCTTCTCGAGTGGAGACGGGTATGGCGGTGAACTTCTTGAGTTGCAGCAAGGGTGTGAAAGACCCTTTCGAAGTTCCAGAGTTTAGGTGTCATTAGTCTCCAGACGCCTCATCGGAAATAGGCCTCATCTCGCCTGGAAGGGAGAACTTCCTGGATTTTCTCGAGTTGCGGCAGGTGTTCTCGAGTTACGACGGGGACCTCAGGGACCCGCCCTGGTGGCCTCAGGAGAGGCCAGTCCCCATGCGAGTTGCTAGGGGGCCTCTCGGGATTCCTCTCCCGTCGATACCGGGGCCAAAAACCTTGTGTGGAGTCAGGGCCGGAACCGAGGATTCCTCTCAGGGGCTGACACGGATCTTTGGGTACTTCTGGAGTCTCCCCAGGGGAGTCAGGCCTCGTCTCGAGTGGGGGCATGCACGTGCGCTTTCCTTCCAGGCTGTAGCAGCAATGTCACGCTTCCCGTCAAGTGGATCAAAGGATCTGTGGTTTTCCCTCGAGGCTTTCCCTCGAGGCTTTCCCACAGGGCTGTCCCACGTACCACCGTGGTGTGAGTCGATCCTCGGCGTGAAAGATGAGCCAGTGCAGGGCAAAGAGGCTCCTCTGGAATGGACTGAGACATCTGGGGGACTCTTGGAATGGTGGTACGACCATGGAGTTCCTCTCGCCTTTCCTGTTGAGAGTGCCTCCTCTTGAGATGCGACGGGAACGCCGGGAATTCTTTCCCGTTGAAAGCAGGGAAAGGATCCCTAATCTCGAGCTCCGAGGGGGAAACGGGGCTCCTCTGGATGTGGGCGGGACCATCGTGCTTCCTCTCGAGTGGAGACGGGTATGGAGGTGAACTTCTTGAGTTGCATCAAGGGTGTGAAAGACCCTTTCGAAGTTCCAGAGGTTTGTTGTCATTTGTCTCCAGACGCCTAATCGGAAATAGGCCTCATCTCGCCTGGAAGGGAGAACTTCCTGGATTTTCTCGAGTTGCGTCAGGTGTTCTCGAGTTACGACGGGGACCTCAGGGACCCGCCCTGGTGGCCTCAGGAGAGGCCAGTCCCCATGCGAGATGCTAGGGTGCCTCTCGGGATTCCTCTCCCGTCGATACCGGGGCAAAAACCTTGTGTGGAGTCAGGGCCGGAACCGAGGATTCCTCTCAGGGGCTGACATGGATCTTTGGGTACTTGTGGAGTCTCCCCAGGGGAGTCAGGCCTCGTCTCGAGTGGGGGCATGCACGTGGGCTTTCCTTCCAGGCTGTAGCAGCAATGGCACGCTTCCCGTCGCGTGGATCAAAGGATCTGTGGTTTTCCCTTGAGGCTTTCCCACAGGGCTGTCCCACGTGACACCGTGGTGTGAGTCGATCCTCGGCGTGAAAGATGAGCCAGTGCAGGGGAAAGAGGTTCCTCTGGAATGGACTGAGACATCTGGGGGACTCTTGGAATGGTGGTACGTCCATGGAGTTCCTCTCGCCTTTCCTGTTGAGAGTTCCTCCTCTTGAGATGTGACGGGAACGCCGGGAATTAATTCCCGTTGATAGCAGGGAAAGGATCCCTCATCTCGAGCTACGAGGGGGAAACGGGGCTCCTCTGGATGTGGGCGGGACCATCGTGCTTCCTCTCGAGTGGAGACGGGTAAGGCGGTGAACTTCTTGAGTTGCAGCAAGGGTGTGAAAGACCCTTTCGAAGTTCCAGAGGTTCGGTGTCATTAGTCTCAAGACGCCTCATCAGAAATAGGCCTCATCTCGCCTGGAAGGGAGAACTTCCTGGATTTTCTCGAGTTGCGTCAGGTGTTCTCGAGTTACGACGGGGACCTCAGGGATCCGTCCTGGTGGCCTCAGGAAAGGCCAGTCCCCATGGGAGTTCCTAGGGGGCCTTTCGGGATTCCTCTCCCGTCGATACCGGGGCCAAAATCCTTGTGTGGAGTCAGGGCCGGAACCGAGGATTCCTCTCAGGGGCTGACATGGGTCCTAGGGTACTTCTGGAGTCTCCCCAGGGTGGTCAGGCCTCGTCTCGAGTGGGGGCATGCACGTGCGCCTTCCTTCCATGCTGTAGCAGCAATGTCACGCTTCCCGTCTCGTGGATCAAAGGATCTGTGGTTTTCCCTCGAGGCTTTCCCACAGGGCTGTCCCACGTGCCACCGTTGTGTGAGTCGATTCTCGGCGTGAAAGATGAGCCAGTGCAGGGCAAAGAGGTTCCTCTGGATTGGACTGAGACATCTGGGGGACTCTTGGAATGGTAGTACGACCATGGAGTTCCTCTCGCCTTTCCTGTTGAGAGTGCCTCCTCTTGAGATGCGACGGGAACGCCGGGAATTCTTTCCCGTTGAAAGCAGGGAAAGGATCCCTCATCTCGAGCTACGAGGGGGAAACGGGGCTCCTCTGGATGTGGGCGGGACCATCGTGCTTCCTCTCGAGTGGAGACGGGTATTGCGGTGAAATTCTTGAGTTGCAGCAAGGGTGTGAAAGACCCTTTCGAAGTTCCAGAGGTTAGGTGTCATTAGTCTCCAGACGCCTCATCAGAAATAGGCCTCATTTCGCCTGGAAAGGAGAACTTCCTGGATTTTCTCGAGTTGCGGCAGGTGTTCTCGAGTTACGACGGGGACCTCAGGGACCCGCCCTGGTGGCCTCAGGAACGGCCAGTCCCCATGCTAGTTGCTAGGGGGCCTCTCGGGATTCCTCTCCCGTCGATATCGGGGCCAAAAACCTTGTGTGGAGTCAGGGCCGGAACCGAGGATTCCTCTCAGGGGCTGACATGGATCTTTGGGTACTTCTGGAGTCTCCCCAGGGGAGTCAGGCCTCGTCTCCAGTGGGGGCATGCACGTGCGCTTTCCTTCCAGGCTGTAGCAGCAATGTCACGATTCCCGTCGCGTGGATCAAAGGATCTGTGGTTTTCCCTCGAGGCTTTCCCACTGGGCTGTCCCACGTGCCACCGTGGTGTGAGTCGATCCTCGGCGTGAAAGATGAGCCAGTGCAGGGCAAAAGGTTCCTCTGGAATGGACTGAGAAATCTCGGGGACTCTTGGAATGGTGGTACGACCATGGAGTTCCTCTCGTCTTTCCTGTTGAGAGTGCCTCCTCTTGCGATGCGACGGGAACGACGAAAATACTTTCCCGTTGATAGCAGGGAAAGGATCCCTCATCTCGAGCTCCGAGGGGCAAACGGGGCTCCTCTGGATGTGGGCGGGACCATCACGTTTCCTCTCGAGTGGAGACGGTTATGGCGGTGAACTTCTTGAGTTGCAGCAAGGGTGTGAAAGACCCTTTCGAAGTTCCAGAGGTTCCGTGTCATTAGTCTCCAGACGCCTCATCGTAAATAGGCCTCATCTCGCCTGGAAGGGAGAACTTCCTGGATTTTCTCGAGTTGCGGCAGGTGTTCTCGAGTTATGACGGGGACCTCAGGGACCCGCCCTGGTGGCCTCAGGAAAGGTCAGTCCCCTTGCGAGTTCCTAGGGGGCCTCTCGGGATTCCTCTCCCGTCGATACCGGGGCCAAAATACTTGTGTGGAGTCAGGGCCGGAACCGAGGATTCCTCTCAGGGGCTGACATGGATCTTTGGGTACTTCTGGAGTCTCCCCAGGGGAGTCAGGCCTCGTCTCGAGTGGGGGCATGCTCGTGCGCTTTCCTTACAGGCTGTAGCAGCAATGTCATGGTTCCCGTCGCGTGGATCAAAGGATCTGTGGTTTTCCCTCGAGGCTTTCCCACAGGGCTGTTCCACGTGCCACCGTGGTGTGAGTCGATCCTCGGCGTTAAAGATTAGCCAGTGCAGGGCAAAGAGGTTCCGCTGGAATGGACTGAGACATCTGGGGGACTCTTGGAATGGTGGTACGACCATGGAGTTCCTCTCGCCTTTCCTGTTGAGAGTTCCTCCTCTTGAGATGCGACGGGAACGCCGGGAATTCTTTCCTGTTGAAAGCAGGGAAAGGATCCCTCACCTCGAGCTACGAGGGGGAAACGGGGCTCCTCTGGATGTGGGCGGGACCATCGTGCTTCCTCTCGAGTGGAGACGGGTATGGCGGTGAACTTCTTGAGTTGCAGCAAGGGTGTGAAAGACCCTTTTGAAGTCCAAGAGATTAGCTGTCATTAGACTCCTGACGCCTCATCGGAAATAGGCCTCATCTCGCCTGGAAGGGAGAACTTCCTGGATTTTCTCGAGTTGCGGCAGGTGTTCTTGAGTTACGACGGGGACCTCAGGGACCCGCCGTGGTGGCCACAGGAGAGGCCAGTCCCCATGCGAGTGGCTAGGGGGCCTCACCGGATTCCTCTCCCGTCGATACCGGGGCCAAAAACCTTGTGTGGAGTCAGGGCCGAAACCGAAGATTCCTCTCAGGGGCTGACATGGATCTTTGGGTACTTCTGGAGTCTCCCCAGGGGAGTCAGGCCTCGTCTCGAGTGGGGGCATGCACATGCGCTTTCCTTCCAGGCTGTAGCAGCAATGTCACGCTTCCCGGCTCGTGGATCAAAGGATCTGTGGTTTTCCCTCGAGGCTTTCCCTCGAGGCTTTCCCACAGGGCTTTCCCACGTGCCACCTTGGTGTGAGTCAATCCTCGGCGTGAAAGATGAGCCAGTGCAGGGCAAAGAGTTTCCTCTGGAATGGACTGAGAAATCTCGGGGACTCTTGAAATGGTGGTACGACCATGGAGTTCCTCTCATCTTTCCTGTTGAGAGTGCCTCCTCTTGAGATGCGACGGGAACGCCGGGAATTCTTTCCCGTTGATAGCAGGGAAAGGATCCCTCATCTCGAGCTACGAGGGGGAAACGGGGCTCCTCTGGATGTGGGCGGGACCATCGTGTTTCCTCTCGAGTGGAGACGGGTATGGCGGTGAACTTCTTGAGTTGCAGCAAGGGTGTGAAAGACCCTTTCGAAGTTCCAGAGGTTCGGTGTCATTAGTCTCCAGACGTCTCATCGGAAATAGGCCTCATCTCGCCTGGAAGGGAGAACTTCCTGGATTTTCTCGAGTTGCGGCAGGTGTTCTCGAGTTACGACGGGGACCTCAGGGACCCGCCCTGGTGGCCTCAGGAAAGGCCAGTCCCCATGCGAGTTGCTCGGGGGCCTCTCGGGATTCCTCTCCCGTCGATATGGGGGCCAAAAACTTTGTGTGGAGTCAGGGCCGGAACCGAGGATTCCTCTCAGGGGCTGACATGGGTCCTAGGGTACTTCTGGAGTCTCCCCAGGGTGGTCAGGCCTCGTCTCGAGTGGGGGCATGCACGTGCGCCTTCCTTCCAGGCTGTAGCAGCAATGTCACGCTTCCCGTCTCGTGGATCAAAGGATCTGTGGTTTTCCCTCGAGGCTTTCCCACAGGGCTGTCCCACGTGCCACCGTTGTGTGAGTCGATTCTCGGCGTGAAAGATGAGCCAGTGCAGGGCAAAGAGGTTCCTCTGGATTGGACTGAGACATCTGGGGGACTCTTGGAATGGTAGTACGACCATGGAGTTCCTCTCGCCTTTCCTGTTGAGAGTGCCTCCTCTTGAGATGCGACGGGAACGCCGGGAATTCTTTCCCGTTGAAAGCAGGGAAAGGATCCCTCATCTCGAGCTACGAGGGGGAAACGGGGCTCCTCTGGATGTGGGCGGGACCATCGTGCTTCCTCTCGAGGGGAGACGGGTATTGCGGTGAAATTCTTGAGTTGCAGCAAGGGTGTGAAAGACCCTTTCGAAGTTCCAGAGGTTAGGTGTCATTAGTCTCCAGACGCCTCATCAGAAATAGGCCTCATTTCGCCTGGAAAGGAGAACTTCCTGGATTTTCTCGAGTTGCGGCAGGTGTTCTCGAGTTACGACGGGGACCTCAGGGACCCGCCCTGGTGGCCTCAGGAACGGCCAGTCCCCATGCTAGTTGCTAGGGGGCCTCTCGGGATTCCTCTCCCGTCGATACCGGGGCCAAAAACCTTGTGTGGAGTCAGGGCCGGAACCGAGGATTCCTCTCAGGGGCTGACATGGATCTTTGGGTACTTCTGGAGTCTCCCCAGGGGAGTCAGGCCTCGTCTCCAGTGGGGGCATGCACGTGCGCTTTCCTTCCAGGCTGTAGCAGCAATGTCACGATTCCCGTCGCGTGGATCAAAGGATCTGTGGTTTTCCCTCGAGGCTTTCCCACTGGGCTGTCCCACGTGCCACCGTGGTGTGAGTCGATCCTCGGCGTGAAAGATGAGCCAGTGCAGGGCAAAAGGTTCCTCTGGAATGGACTGAGAAATCTCGGGGACTCTTGGAATGGTGGTACGACCATGGAGTTCCTCTCGTCTTTCCTGTTGAGAGTGCCTCCTCTTGAGATGCGACGGGAACGCCGAAAATACTTTCCCGTTGATAGCAGGGAAAGGATCCCTCATCTCGAGCTCCGAGGGGCAAACGGGGCTCCTCTGGATGTGGGCGGGACCATCACGTTTCCTCTCGAGTGGAGACGGTTATGGCGGTGAACTTCTTGAGTTGCAGCAAGGGTGTGAAAGACCCTTTCGAAGTTCCAGAGGTTCCGTGTCATTAGTCTCCAGACGCCTCATCGTAAATAGGCCTCATCTCGCCTGGAAGGGAGAACTTCCTGGATTTTCTCGAGTTGCGGCAGGTGTTCTCGAGTTATGACGGGGACCTCAGGGACCCGCCCTGGTGGCCTCAGGAAAGGTCAGTCCCCTTGCGAGTTCCTAGGGGGCCTCTCGGGATTCCTCTCCCGTCGATACCGGGGCCAAAATACTTGTGTGGAGTCAGGGCCGGAACCGAGGATTCCTCTCAGGGGCTGACATGGATCTTTGGGTACTTCTGGAGTCTCCCCAGGGGAGTCAGGCCTCGTCTCGAGTGGGGGCATGCTCGTGCGCTTTCCTTACAGGCTGTAGCAGCAATGTCATGGTTCCCGTCGCGTGGATCAAAGGATCTGTGGTTTTCCCTCGAGGCTTTCCCACAGGGCTGTTCCACGTGCCACCGTGGTGTGAGTCGATCCTCGGCGTTAAAGATTAGCCAGTGCAGGGCAAAGAGGTTCCGCTGGAATGGACTGAGACATCTGGGGGACTCTTGGAATGGTGGTACGACCATGGAGTTCCTCTCGCCTTTCCTGTTGAGAGTTCCTCCTCTTGAGATGCGACGGGAACGCCGGGAATTCTTTCCTGTTGAAAGCAGGGAAAGGATCCCTCACCTCGAGCTACGAGGGGGAAACGGGGCTCCTCTGGATGTGGGCGGGACCATCGTGCTTCCTCTCGAGTGGAGACGGGTATGGCGGTGAACTTCTTGAGTTGCAGCAAGGGTGTGAAAGACCCTTTTGAAGTCCAAGAGATTAGCTGTCATTAGACTCCTGACGCCTCATCGGAAATAGGCCTCATCTCGCCTGGAAGGGAGAACTTCCTGGATTTTCTCGAGTTGCGGCAGGTGTTCTTGAGTTACGACGGGGACCTCAGGGACCCGCCGTGGTGGCCACAGGAGAGGCCAGTCCCCATGCGAGTGGCTAGGGGGCCTCACCGGATTCCTCTCCCGTCGATACCGGGGCCAAAAACCTTGTGTGGAGTCAGGGCCGAAACCGAAGATTCCTCTCAGGGGCTGACATGGATCTTTGGGTACTTCTGGAGTCTCCCCAGGGGAGTCAGGCCTCGTCTCGAGTGGGGGCAGGCACATGCGCTTTCCTTCCAGGCTGTAGCAGCAATGTCACGCTTCCCGGCTCGTGGATCAAAGGATCTGTGGTTTTCCCTCGAGGCTTTCCCTCGAGGCTTTCCCACAGGGCTTTCCCACGTGCCACCTTGGTGTGAGTCAATCCTCGGCGTGAAAGATGAGCCAGTGCAGGGCAAAGAGTTTCCTCTGGAATGGACTGAGAAATCTCGGGGACTCTTGGAATGGTGGTACGACCATGGAGTTCCTCTCATCTTTCCTGTTGAGAGTGCCTCCTCTTGAGATGCGACGGGAACGCCGGGAATTCTTTCCCGTTGATAGCAGGGAAAGGATCCCTCATCTCGAGCTACGAGGGGGAAACGGGGCTCCTCTGGATGTGGGCGGGACCATCGTGTTTCCTCTCGAGTGGAGACGGGTATGGCGGTGAACTTCTTGAGTTGCAGCAAGGGTGTGAAAGACCCTTTCGAAGTTCCAGAGGTTCGGTGTCATTAGTCTCCAGACGTCTCATCGGAAATAGGCCTCATCTCGCCTGGAAGGGAGAACTTCCTGGATTTTCTCGAGTTGCGGCAGGTGTTCTCGAGTTACGACGGGGACCTCAGGGACCCGCCCTGGTGGCCTCAGGAAAGGCCAGTCCCCATGCGAGTTGCTCGGGGGCCTCTCGGGATTCCTCTCCCGTCGATATGGGGGCCAAAAACTTTGTGTGGAGTCAGGGCCGGAACCGAGGATTCCTCTCAGGGGCTGACATGGATCTTTGGGTACTTCTGGAGTCTCCCCAGGGGAGTCAGGCCTCGTCTCGAGTGGGGGCATGCACGTGCGCTTTCCTTCCAGGCTGTAGCAGCAATGTCACGCTTCCCGTCGCGTGGATCAAAGGATCTGTTGTTTACCCTCGAGGCTTTCCCACAGGGCTGTCCCACGTGACACCGTGGTGTGAGTCGATCCTCGGCGTGAAAGGTGAGCCAGTGCAGGGCAAAGAGGTTCCTCTGGAATGGACTGAGACATCTGGGGGACTCTTGGAATGGTGGTACGACCATGGAGTTCCTCTCGTCTTTCCTGTTGAGAGTGCCTCCTCTTGAGATGCGACGGGAACGCCGAAAATACTTTCCCGTTGATAGCAGGGAAAGGATCCCTCATCTCGAGCTACGAGGGGCAAACGGGGCTCCTCTGGATGTGGGCGGGACCATCATGTTTCCTCTCGAGTGGAGACGGATATGGCGGTGAACTTCTTGAGTTGCAGCAAGGGTGTGAAAGACCCTTTCGAAGTTCCAGAGGTTCCGTGTCATTAGTCTCCAGACGCCTTATCGGAAATAGGCCTCATCTCGCCTGGAAGGGAGAACTTCCTGGATTTTCTCGAGTTGCGGCAGGTGTTCTCGAGTTACGACGGGGACCTCAGGAACCCGCCCTGGTGGCCTCAGGAAAGGTCAGTCCCCTTGCGAGTTCCTAGGGGGCCTCTCGGGATTCCTCTCCCGTCGATACCGGGGCCAAAATACTTGTGTGGAGTCAGGGCCCGAACCGAGGATTCCTCTCAGGGGCTGACATGGATCTTTGGGTACTTCTGGAGTCTCCCCAGGGGAGTCAGGCCTCGTCTCGAGTGGGGGCATGCACGTGCGCTTTCCTTACAGGCTGTAGCAGCAATGTCACGGTTCCCGTCGCATGGATCATAGGATCTGTGGTTTTCCCTCGAGGCTTTCCCACATGGCTGTCCCACGTGCCACCGTGGTGTGAGTCGATCCTCGGCGTGAAAGATGAGCCAGTGCAGGGCAAAGAGGTTCCTCTGGAATGGACTGAGACATCTGGGGGACTCTTGGAATGGTGGTACGACCATGGAGTTCCTCTCGCCTTTCCTGTTGAGAGTTCCTCCTCTTGAGATGCGACGGGAACGCCGGGAATTCTTTCCTGTTGAATGCAGGGAAAGGATCCCTCACCTCGAGCTACGAGGGGGAAACGGGGCTCCTCTGGATGTGGGCGGGACCATCGTGCTTCCTCTCGAGTGGAGACGGGTATGGCGGTGAACTTCTTGAGTTGCAGCAAGGGTGTGAAAGACCCTTTCGAAGTTCCAGAGGTTAGGTGTCATTAGTCTCCAGACGCCTCATCGGAAATAGGCCTCATCTCGCCTGGATGGGAGAACTTCCTGGATTTTCTCGAGTTGCGGCAGGTGTTCTCGAGTTACGACGGGGACCTCAGGGACCCGCCCTGGTGGCCTCAGGAGAGAGGCCAGTCCCTAGGCGAATTGCTAGGGGGCCTCTCGGGATTCCTCTCCCGTTGATACCGGGGCCAAAAGCCTTGTGTGGAGTCAGGGCCGGAACCGAGGATTCCTCTCAGGGGCTGACATGGATCTTTGGGTACTTCTGGAGTCTCCCCAGGGGAGTCAGGCCTCGTCTCGAGTGGGGGCATGCACGTGCGCTTTCCTTCCAGGCTGTAGCAGCAATGTCACGCTTCCCGTCGAGTGGATCAAA
Source organism: Capricornis sumatraensis (assembly GCF_032405125.1). Taxonomy (NCBI): domain Eukaryota; kingdom Metazoa; phylum Chordata; class Mammalia; order Artiodactyla; family Bovidae; genus Capricornis; species Capricornis sumatraensis. The sequence continues at coordinate 2,285,884 of NW_027184619.1, forward strand.
GGATCTGTGGTTTTCCCTCGAGGCTTTCCCTCGAGGCTTTCCCACAGGGCTGTCCCACATGCCACCGTGGTGTGAGTCGATCCTTGGCATGAAAGATGAGCCAGTGCAGGGCAAAGAGGTTCCTCTGGAATGGACTGAGACATCTGGGGGACTCTTGGAATGGTGGTATGACCATGGAGTTCCTCTCGCCTTTCCTGTTGAGAGTGCCTCCTCTTGAGATGCGACGGGAACGCCGGGAATTCTTTCCCGTTGAAAGCAGGGAGAGGATCCCTCATCTCGAGCTACGAAGGGGAAACGGGGCTCCTCTGGATGTGGGCGGGACCATCGTGCTTCCTCTCTAGTGGAGACGGGTATTGCCGGGGTCCAGCCCCGGTGGATCCAGGGAATTCGAAGGGTGGACGGCGTTGGCGTGGAAAGACTTGTTTATTTATTAATATAAGATTAGATTAAGAAACTGTAGTGCAGTAGGAAGATTAAGTGGAGAAAGAGGGCTGAATAGCTTGGTTTACGCGGAAGACCAATAAAATTCCAGACAAGGAATTTGCACCATCTACGTTGGGCCACCGGTGCCCGCTTGAATATCTAAGGGTGCCTCGCCTTAAGCTCCCTTTCTCGCGGATCTTAATAACCAGGGCAAATAAGTAGACCTGGCGAGCCTCCGCGCCCCAGATGGAAATTCAGCCTGAAATTAAAGTAAAGAGCAGAGGGAAGAAAAGGGAGAGAAAAAGAGAGAGAGAGAGAGACACGGGGGGAGCCAGATTCCCAAGAAACCAGGCCGAGACTAGTCCAAGAAACTGGTCTGAGAATCTGGTCCCGTCCTTTATTGTTCAGAAGGCCTTTTATACTTTTGATAAAACATGGAGATCAATGGGTAACACAAAGTTATGCAGCGTTAGCAGTCCAGACTCTTATCAAAACCAGGCTTTTCTCTCTGCATACCTAATTGTATACACAAGTCTTAGGTAATTTACATCATCTTCCAACCAAAAGGGCCAATTAACATTTTACAGCCTTTTTTCTGATAAGGGTTTGTCAACCACAAGACTTATTTGTGTTGATCTTCCCAAGGTCTGGTGCCACTCTCGGAAAGCACTAAAGAAAGTTACATTCTTAGACAGCAAGGATACAGCAACTTATAACAAGTAGAGGGAGTGCAGTGATTTATAGCAAAAGAGAAGCAATTAACTCAAAAGTCTAGTGTTGCTAACATCAAAACTACTATGTATCTTTTTCTACATCCTGCTTACATTAACATCCTTCCAGGTGCCTAAAAGATAAAGAATAAGGAGGTCTGGCAGCAATCCTTGAGTCAACAGTGAAAACCCTCTACCAATATAATTTTTAACTCTTTAGAAAAGGCTCTGTATCTTTAAGATGCTTTTAAGCTTTGTGCCTCCCGCGGTTGGGGGGCTGTAAGCAATTCACAAGCTGTAAGCTTTGTGCCTCTCGCGGTTGGGGGGCTGTAAGCAATTCACAAGCTGTAAGAGGTCTGGGGAACCTGTTAGGCAGACTAGAGAGCTATCAGAGGGGTTTAACTGAAACATCCCTTTCAAATGCAGAAGACTAAAACCCTGAATTGACTTTTTTCCAGAGAATATCAGAAAAGTGGAAAAGCAGAGCACAAAAGCCGGCAGATTTTTGCTGGGGTACATGCTTAGGAATATCCAGAGGGGTCCCTGAAGTCTGAGCACGCCTTGCGTATGTCAGCTTCCTTCCTCATGACCTTGTCACGGGCGGGATTCCTCACACTGGCTTCCGGCAACTCCCCCTTCTTTATTAGTTTTTTAAAAAAATTAGGTGCAGTTCAGTCGCGAGATTCCGAATGCTCTGCCGAAGAGTCCTGACAACACAAGGAAGCACGATTACAAGGAGCAGGATTATGGCACCCACAGCAGCATAGCTAGAGACAGTAGTCAGAAGAGTTTTTCCAGAAATGAAGTCAGAGAAGGTGTGGAAAAAGTCATTGGCTTCTCCTGTGGCGGTAAAATCTAATCGGGAGTGTTCCAAGGTCTGAATCTGATTATGAAGTTTCCCTAAATCTAAACTAATATCTGAGCTGTTCCAGACACCTAAAATATGATTTTTGACCCTCTCCCATTTAAAATCTGTCTCATTTACTTTCAGGGATGTAACACATATCCACCGGTAATCGGCATGACATGAAAGAGCCAATTTCATTTTCAGACTCTGTAATTCATTCCCAATATGCATTACTGCTTCTTCTAAGGCATCAATCCTTATTTCTAGCTTCCTATCTATAATTTCCTGGGTTGCCAGCGTTAGAGAAACATTTTTGGATACGGTGTCAACATATTGGGCAGTATACACTTGTTGAGACAATGATAATGCCGCCACAGTAACAGAAGTAATTGCGGTTATCAAAGCTGATATTCCCAAAACAAGTAAGCCCACAAACCGTCGTGTTCGCATTAAATCTTGTAGCTGTTGCAGTACAGCTAGGCCATGGTTATCATACCAATACGTGGCTACAGTTACAGGTACCATGAGATAGGGCGGACGTTTTAAAACCATGAAAGAGCAAACTTTATATTGAGGAGTTAAACAGGATGAAAGCATACATTGTTCACAAGACACTACATGGGGTCCACCTGTATAATTCAATTGTATGTTAAGTCTTTCAGAATCATTAGTGAAAAGAAAAACATAAGGAGAGGGTAGACAAGCTAAAATAGAGTAAATAGAGGTATTTTTTGGTCGGATTAAAATAATAGGGGCGGTAGCCGCAAGGGCTCTCCAAATTTCTGGCTGCCAAAAGGTTTTACCTCTAGTTATATAAGACAGCATAGGGGGAACAAATTGGTTATGATGCCGTCTGGTGGCAACTAACGGCCAAGAAATTGAATATTCTTTCCAATTATCCAATCTATTGATAAAGTCATCGTCAGACTCAGGGTCTTGACCTGGATTTGGGTTGCTCCAGTCCTGAATCGCACAATTTCTTCCTCCCGGCATATTGTAATCTACTCTCGAATTATAAATACAAGATTTCCAAATCGGATATCCTGAATGATCATCTATAGTTTTCCAAATAACATCTGAGGGAGCAACATCATCACAATTTGGATATTCTGATGGAGTTTTGAGAGACAAAGACTTATAGGGGCCAAGGACCCCAGGCATACGGGCTCGTAATATCCAAGCAGACCGATCCCCTATAGATGCAAATTTAGAGGTTGGGGAATCTGTCATAACTGCTTTTGTGGAGGCTCCAACGCATCCTGTCTTGGTAAAGAAGTCTCCTGTAAGGCCAGGAGGAAAATTAAAGCAGACAGGAAAATCATCTGCTAGTCCTTTAAAGGTATAATTGAAATTAATAGGGTATTGGTCTTTTGTATAGGAAGTATAAGATCCTCCCAAAAGGCGAGGCTGGTCTGTACTAACTCGTATGGGGTCACTGTTCCAAGTAACAACTTGGAAAGTTGGAGGATCCGGGAGAAACGCCCAATATTTGGTTGGAATGGGAGCAGCGCTTACCTGGCAAGAGAGCAAGGCAAGCATGGCAATAAACACCTTTTCAGGAGAGACTGACGATCCCTGTACGGTAGCTATCCCCTGTGCCTGGCGACAGAGAGCTTTAATCTGTCCCCAGGTGGGCAAGGAGGCTTGTTGGGTTGACTGAGCTGGGCGTCCTAATGGATTCCTGCGAGGCAAAAAATCAGGGGGTGCAATATCCTGTATCTGAAGTCGTGACATCTGTCCAGTGGGTGGCTCCGATCCGCGCCTATCCGGGATCTCCAATGTCAGCTGTCCTGGGGTCAGCGGCGTTTCCCGTGCTGGCGGAGGGAGCGGGGGAAGAGGGAGTTTCTTCCTTTTTAGAGATCGCGGTGGCGGGGGATTCTGGTATCCGGGGAGCTGAGACATGGCGAATTAGTCTGTCTGGAACCCAAATCGGAGCGTCCGCGTCCTGTGGAAAAACACAAGCATACCCTCGCCCATTGGTTAATAAGGGGTCAGGACCTTTCCATTGTCCGGAAAGAAGGTCCCTCCATTTTACTAGTGGTTTTGCATTCAATTGCTCTGGGCACCAATGGCGAAGCATTGCAGTGTTTCCGGATGAATCAGCATTTAAGTTATTTATTACGAAAAGAGCATGTTGCAAAATCTGATGGGGGGAACTATATTTAAATTCCCCTTCTTTTAGTTTTTGAATATGGATTTTCAGTGTTTGATGTGCTCTTTCCACAATGGCTTGTCCTTGTGGGTTATAAGGGATGCCGGTGTTATGTTTAATTTGAAATCTTGTACAGAATTGCTGAAAAGATTTAGAAGTGTAAGCAGGAGCATTATCAGTTTTTAAAGCTTTTGGCAAGCCCAGATAGGAAAAGCATGTAAAAAGATGTTGTATTACATCTTTAACTGCTTCCCCTGTACGAGCAGTGGCAATAATAACATGAGAGAAGGTATCTACAGTTACATGAACAAAAGACAGTTTTCCAAATGAAGAGACATGGGTTACATCCATTTGCCAGAGTGCATTAGGTTTGAGACCGCGAGGGTTAACTCCCAGAGGCAAAGCATTCACGGTAGTAGGACAATGTGAACAAGAACGAACAATCTCTCGGGCAGATTCTCGAGGAATTTGAAACTGGTATCGTAAGGCAGTGGCATTTTGGTGATGAAGTGAGTGAGAAGCTCGAGCTTCTTCAAAAACAGAAGCCACTGAAATCCTGGTTAACGAATCTGCCAATTCATTGAGAGCATTTAAAGGGCCAGGCAGGCCGGAATGAGCCCGAATGTGGCCGATAAAGAACGCCCGATTTCTTTTCCATATTTGCTGCTGCAGTTTAGTTAACAAATGGAAGATAGCAGTTTTGTTTTCAGGCAAAACTGCAGTCTCAATGTGTGGAAACAGCCTGACCACATACTGAGAGTCAGAATAAAGGTTAAATTCTTTCTCCGCAAACATAACAAAGGCCTCAATAACAGCTGTGATTTCAGCCCTTTGAGCTGAAGTTTCTTGTGTTTCCAAAAGTTTTTGATGATCTCTTGTGACTATAGAGGCTCTACCGTTAGCCGATCCATCAGTAAAGACTACCTGAGCATCTGAAATAGGGAACTGTTTACACCGGACAGGAAAAATAACTGGATGGTTAGACATAAAATTTAGTAAAACATGCGAGGGTAAATGATGCAAAATTTGACCACAGTAATTCCCTATGGCAATCTGCCAGTCTTCATCAAACATTAAAAGAGCATCAAGCTGCTCCTTATTATATGGAATTACAATCTCTGATGGCTCTTTACCAAACAATTCAATGCTCCGCTTCCTTCCTTTTAGCATTAATGTGGCAATTAAACCAGGATAAGAAGCCACGACTTTTTTAGCTTGGGTAGGAAGATGGATCCATTCTAAAGGGCCGCGTTGCCACAGAACTCCCGTAGGCGCCGTTGGAGTAGCTAGGCAAAGGAACTGCCACGTCATCGTCAAATCAATTCTTTTTACATAGCTATTTGATAAGGCTGCTTCTACTTTGCCTAGGGCTTCTTGAGCCTCAGCTGTTAATTGTCTTTTTGAGGTTGGATCAGGATCCCCGCGTAAAGTGTTAAAAAGAGGTTTTAATTCGGCAGTGGTTAATTTTAAATATGGTCTAATCCAATTAATATCACCTAAGAGTTTTTGATAATCATTTAAAGTAATAAGATGGTCTTTTCTCAATTGCAGCGGGGTATGAGTCACCGTTTCCGAATTTATGACTCTTCCTAAGTAAGTTATGGGCGGATTGATTTGAATTTTTTCTGGGGCAATTTTTAGGCCTCTGTCTGTCAATGCCTGGGTCAGGTCCTGGAGCACAGTCTGCAGGTGAACTCTATCAGGATGAGCTATTAAAATATCATCCATATAGTGAATCATATACACGTGTTCATATTTAGCCCTAGTATCTTCTAGAGCGGCATTAACAAATTTTTGGCATAAAGTAGGGCTATTTTTCATTCCCTGAGGCAGAACCTTCCACTGAAACCGTAAATAAGGCTGTTTAAGATTTTCTGATGGCAGACTAAAGGCAAATCGCTTTTTATCCTCAGGATTTAAGGGAATAGTGAAAAAACAATCTTGTAAATCAATAACAATTATATTATATCCCTCTGGAACGGCTACTGGGGAAGGGAGCCCAGGCTGTAAGGCCCCCATGTCCTCCATGGTGGCATTAATAGCTCTCAAATCCTGTAAAAGTCGCCATTTACCAGATTTTTTCTTAATGACAAAAATAGGAGTGTTCCAGGGGCTATTGGAGGGCTCAATATGTCCCAATTCTAATTGTTCAAAGATTAATGCTTTAGCTGCCAATAATTTTTCCTTATGCAGAGGCCACTGTTCTACCCACACCGGATCTTGAGATTTCCATGTGATGGGGTCGGCAGCAAAAACAATGGCCTCAATTATAAATTTGGATATCCCAATCCAGCACGTAGCTTGCGAGGAGTTGGGCAAATTGGCTCAATTATTCCTGTCTGTTGTTTACCCAATCCTTTTGATGGATCATAGCCCATCTGCAACATCTGAGAGGTCACTTTATCATCAGGGCTAAAAAGTAACACTCCCATTTGAGATAGCACGTCCCTCCCCCACAGGGTAAGGGGGAGCGAAGGAACGACATAAGGTTGGAAAGTTCCACGGGTATCCTCAAATTGCCAATCTAAAATTTTTGCACTTTTGGCTATTGTGGGGGCTCTTCCTATCCCCACCAAGTTATTTTCAGTAGTATGTGTGGGCCAGGAGCTGGGCCAGTCTTTTCCTGAAATGCAAGAAACATCTGCTCCTGTGTCTAATAACCCCACAATAGACTTGTCATTAATCAGGATAGTCTTCATAGGACGTTTCTGAGTAATTTCTGTTATCCAAAAAACCATATCACTAGACCCAAATCCTTTATCCTGCCTTTCATTTTGAGTAGCTGTGCGCCCAATTGCAGTGTGGTAAGGCAAAAGCAAAAGTTGGGCTATTCTTTGTCCCTGATGTATTTGGAAAGTTTTAGTTGGGGGTGAAATCATTATCTGGATTTCTCCTGTATAATCTGAGTCAATTACTCCAGGGATGATTGTGAGACCTTGCATAGCTAAGGAACTTCTGCCTAGTATAATTCCTACTAAACCTGTTGGTAATGGGCCTTTAACTCCTGTAGGTATTTTTACAGTGGGGCTATCTGGTGTTAATATTGCTGAGGTGGTGGAACTGAGGTCCAGTCCTGCGCTGCCTGGGGTTGCTCTGATGAGTTCTGCGATGGGACGAAGGGAATGAATGGGTTCAGTGAGGCTGCCCCAATTGTTGTCGGGGCCTGAGGCTGGCCCCTCAATCCGTTTCCCGACTGCTGGTCGGGGCCCAAAAAGGCTCCATTTCTATGGAATTGTGACCTACATTCTTTTGCCCAGTGATATCCTTTTTGACAACGAGGGCAGAGAGATCTAGGGAGATTAGTAGGCACAGCCGGGGAGGGAGAATTCGGCAGAGAAGAACCGGCTGCTTTTTGGGGACAAGCTCGCATAAGGTGCCCTTCCCGTCCGCAAGAGAAGCAGGCCTTGGATAAACCAATATTCTGGCCTGGACTACTGGAATGACTCTTTGACGGGTTATTTCTATTTGTAAAAAAGGACTGTACTGCCTGCTGGTAAGAATTTCCCTTTATGGCTGCAGCTATGGCAACGCCCTGCATCATCGCTGGTCCTACATCTGCACATTGCCTGATATAATCTATTATTTCCCCAGTTTTTTTAATAGGACGTAAAATGGCCTGGCAGGTAGAATTAGCATTTTCAAATGCCAGTTGTTTTATCAATATACTAGCTGCCTCAGTGTTGGAAATTACTCTGTTGACTGCCTCTGCAAGTCTTGATATAAAGTCTTCATATGGCTCTTCTGGTTTTTGTTTAACATTTGAGAAGGAAGAGGTAGATTCTTTCCCTTCAGGCAACAAACGCCAAGCCCCAAGGGCGCAGGCGGTTACTTGATCTAAAGTGGTTTTATCTAATCCCATTTGATCTCTAAGTGTTCCAAAATCATTAGTCCCTGCCAACATATTTTTTATAATATATCTTGGGCCATATTTTTGGTTAGCATCAGCCTGTTTTTGGGCTAGATCTTCATATTCAGTTCTCCAAAGTACATATTGACCTCCAGACAGACAAGCTTTAGCGACTGTCTTCCAGTCATGGGGTGTCATCCATCTGCCCGCTAAAGCTTCCACCAATGATACAGTGTACGGGGCTTTAGGCCCATACAAAGCACAAGCCTGTTTGAGTTCTTTAATCATTTTCATTGGAATGGGTTCCCAGTGGGGGGCTGTTCTCCCACCACTTCCACCAAATATTATGGGGAAACAAGCCTCAAGGTGGGGATCAAGTTCATCATCTGGGCTAGAGAAAACTCTTCTTCGGGGAGCTTCTAGTGGAGGCCCCTCACCCTTATAGGGAGGGGGGGGCAAGGGGTGTCCTATGTCACTTTCTTCGTACTTTGGGAATTTTTTATCCGTTCTGTGTTTAGGTCTTACGGATGTTTTATCTGGGGAATCTGGCCTTAAACTCTCAGGTGCATATAATCTGATGGGGGACATTTGTCTTGAGCCTCTGGAAGCAGAAGGCTTAATTAAGGAAATTTCTCTTGAATTTGTGGAAGCAGGTGGTCTGGTTGGGGAAGTTTTTATTAAGCTCTTTGGAGCAGATAATCTAATTGGAGAAGTTTCTCTTAAACTCCTTGGAGCATCTTTATTTAATAAAGACCAGTCCTCATCAGAATGATCTTGACTTACTTCCTCTTCCAAATCTTCCTCATCTGAAAGCTGCTCTTTTTTGTCATCTCTATCTATTACCTTTTCTTGGGCAGTCATTGCAGCTATCATTTGACTCAACTGCCGATAGTTAGGTGTAGCCTCCTTTTCATCACTCTCCTCTTCGATAGATACCTTTTTCTCTGCACTTTCCTCTTTAAGATGTACCTTTTCAGATTCAGGGGCAGGGTCTAGAGCGTCCCTAATTATATTCCATAAGGAAAAGGCGTCAGTAGGCACCTTTTGTGAGCCATGTTCAGCATGGTAAGTTTTTAGTTGTTTTCCTACTCTCTCCCAGGTGTCTAAGTTAACAGTGCCTTCTTCTGGAAACCAGGGACACTGTTCTTGTACAAAGGAAAAAAATGAATGAATATTGGATTTTTTAACTTTAATTCCTCGTTTAGTTAGTAACTGCAAGATTACTCCTGTAAAAAGCTGTCTTTCTTTTGATTCACTGTTACCCATGTCAGAAAATTAAGTCTTATAGAAAAGTCTACCTCAACAAAAAGGTTTTACCTTTGGCGAGGGGGGTTTTGTTTTCAACCCTAAGATAGCAGGTTTCTTTTCAACCTCTAGAGCACCAGGTTTCTCTTAAACCCTTGAACACTTCCCACTCCTCCTCACCCTGTCTATCCTACAGGGGGGTCCGCGGCACCCTGAGTGGGGTCCTAGCCGTCCCGAACACTCAACACTGGGGGAGTACCCGAAAGTACTCCGGGGGGAGTGATTAAGTCACTCCGGGGGGGAGCAACAGAGAGTGCTCCGGGGGGAGCAACAGAGAGTGCTCCGGGGGGAGCTACAGAGAGTGCTCCGGGGGGAGCTTTTGCTCCGAGGAACCTACCTTCGAATAGCCTGTTCCGGGCGCCACTTGCCGGGGTCCAGCCCCGGTGGATCCAGGGAATTCGAAGGGTGGACGGCGTTGGCGTGGAAAGACTTGTTTATTTATTAATATAAGATTAGATTAAGAAACTGTAGTGCAGTAGGAAGATTAAGTGGAGAAAGAGGGCTGAATAGCTTGGTTTACGCGGAAGACCAATAAAATTCCAGACAAGGAATTTGCACCATCTACGTTGGGCCACCGGTGCCCGCTTGAATATCTAAGGGTGCCTCGCCTTAAGCTCCCTTTCTCGCGGATCTTAATAACCAGGGCAAATAAGTAGACCTGGCGAGCCTCCGCGCCCCAGATGGAAATTCAGCCTGAAATTAAAGTAAAGAGCAGAGGGAAGAAAAGGGAGAGAAAAAGAGAGAGAGAGAGAGACAGGGGGGGAGCCAGATTCCCAAGAAACCAGGCCGAGACTAGTCCGAGAAACTGGTCTGAGAATCTGGTCCCGTCCTTTATTGTTCAGAAGGCCTTTTATACTTTTGATAAAACATGGAGATCAATGGGTAACACAAAGTTATGCAGCGTTAGCAGTCCAGACTCTTATCAAAACCAGGCTTTTCTCTCTGCATACCTAATTGTATACACAAGTCTTAGGTAATTTACATCATCTTCCAACCAAAAGGGCCAATTAACATTTTACAGCCTTTTTTCTGATAAGGGTTTGTCAACCACAAGACTTATTTGTGTTGATCTTCCCAAGGTCTGGTGCCACTCTCGGAAAGCACTAAAGAAAGTTACATTCTTAGACAGCAAGGATACAGCAACTTATAACAAGTAGAGGGAGTGCAGTGATTTATAGCAAAAGAGAAGCAATTAACTCAAAAGTCTAGTGTTGCTAACATCAAAACTACTATGTATCTTTTTCTACATCCTGCTTACATTAACATCCTTCCAGGTGCCTAAAAGATAAAGAATAAGGAGGTCTGGCAGCAATCCTTGAGTCAACAGTGAAAACCCTCTACCAATATAATTTTTAACTCTTTAGAAAAGGCTCTGTATCTTTAAGATGCTTTTAAGCTTTGTGCCTCCCGCGGTTGGGGGGCTGTAAGCAATTCACAAGCTGTAAGAGGTCTGGGGAACCTGTTAGGCAGACTAGAGAGCTATCAAAGGGGTTTAACTGAAACATCCCTTTCAAATGCAGAAGACTAAAACCCTGAATTGACTTTTTTCCAGAGAATATCAGAAAAGTGGAAAAGCAGAGCACAAAAGCCAGCAGATTTTTGCTGGGGTACATGCTTAGGAATATCCAGAGGGGTCCCTGAAGTTTGAGCACGCCTTGCGTATGTCAGCTTCCTTCCTCATGACCTTGTCACGGGCGGGATTCCTCACACTGGCTTCCGGCAGGGTATGGTGGTGAACTTCTTGAGTTGCAGCAAGGCTGTGAAAGACCCTTTCGAAGTTCCAGAGGTAAGGTGTCATTAGTCTCCAGACGCCTCATCGGAAATAGGCCTCATCTCGCCTGGAAGGGAGAACTTCCTGGATTTTCTCGAGTTGCGGCAGGTGTTCTCGAGTTACGACGGGGACCTCAGGGACCCGCCCTGGTGGCCTCAGGAGAGGCCAGTCCCTATGCGAGTTGCTAGGGGGCCTCTCGGGATTCCTCTCCCGTCGATACCGGGGCCAAAAACCTTGTGTGGAGTCAGGGCCGGAACCGAGGATTCCTCTCAGGGGCTGACATGGATCTTTGGGTACTTCTGGAGTCTCCCCAGGGGAGTCAGGCCTCGTCTCGAGTGGGGGCATGCACGTGCACTTTCCTTCCAGGCTGTAACAGCAATGTCACGCTACCTGTCGCGTGGATCAAATGATCTGTGGTTTTCCCTCGAGGCTTTCCCACAGGGCTGCCCCACGTGCCACCGTGGTGTGAGTCGATCCTCGGCGTGAAAGATGAGCCAGTGCAGGGCAAAGAGGTTCCTCTGGAATGGACTGAGACATCTGGGGGACTCTTGGAATGGTGGTACGACCATGGAGTTCCTCTCGCCTTTCCTGTTGAGAGTGCCTCCTCTTGAGATGCGACGGGAACGCCGGGAATTCTTTCCCGTTGAAACCAGGGAAAGGATCCCTCATCTCGAGCTACGAGGGGGAAACGGGGCTCCTCTGGATGTGGGCGGGACCATCGTGCTTCCTCTCGAGTGGAGACGGGTATGGCGGTGAACTTCTTGAGTTGCAGCAAGGGTGTGAAAGACCCTTTCGAAGTTCCAGAGGTTTGGTGTCATTAGTCTCCAGAGGCCTCATCGGAAATAGGCCTCATCTCGCCTGGAAGGGAGAACTTCCTGGATTTTCTCGAGTTGCGGCAGGTGTTCTCGAATTACGACGGGAACCTCAGGGACCCGCCCTGGTGGCCTCCGGAGAGGCCAGTCCCCATGCGAGTTGCTAGGGGGCCTCTCGGGATTCCTCTCCCGTCGATACCGGGGCCAAAAACCTTGTGAGGAGTCAGGGCCGGAACCGAGGATTCCTCTCATGGGCTGACATGGATCTTTGGGTACTTCTGGAGTCACCCCAGTGGAGTCAGGCCTCGTCTCGAGTAGGGGCATGCACGTGCGCTTTCCTTTCAGGCTGTAGCAGCAATGTCACGCTTCCCGTCACGTGGATCAAAGGATCTGTGGTTTTCCCTCGAGGCTTTCCCTCGAGGCTTTCCCACAGGGCTGTCCCACGTGCCACCGTGGTGTGAGTCGATCCTCGGCGTGAAAGATAAGCCAGTGCAGGGCAAAGAGGTTCCTCTGGAATGGACTGAGACATCTGGGGGACTCTTGGAATGGTGGTACGACCATGGAGTTCCTCTCGCCTTTCCTGTTGAGAGTGCCTCCTCTTGAGATGCGACGGGAACGCCGGGAATTCTTTCCCGTTGAAAGCAGGGAAAGGATCCCTCATCTCGAGCTACGAGGGGGAAACGGGGCTCCTCTGGATGTGGGCGGGACCATCGTGCTTCCTCTCTACTGGAGACGGGTATGGCGGTGAACTTCTTGAGTTGCAGCAAGGGTGTGAAAGACCCTTTCGAAGTTCCAGAGGTTAGGTGTCATTAGTCTCCAGAGGCCTCATCGGAAATAGGCCTCATCTCGCCTGGAAGGGAGAACTTCCTGGATTTTCTCGAGTTGCGGCAGGTGTTCTCGAGTTTCGACGGGGACCTCAGGGACCCGCCCTGGTGGCCTCAGGAGAGGCCAGTCCCTAGGCGAGCTGCTAGGGGGCCTCTCGGGATTCCTCTCCCGTTGATACCGGGGCCAAAAACCTTGTGTGGAGTCAAGGCCGGAACCGAGGATTCCTCTCAGGGGCTGACATGGATCTCTGGGTACTTGTGGAGTCTCCCCAGGGGAGTCAGGCCTCGTCTCGAGTGGGGGCATGCACGTGCGCTCTCCTTCCAGGCTGTAGCAGCAATGTCACGCTTCCCGTCGCGTGGATCAAAGGATCTGTGGTTTTCCCTCGAGGCTTTCCCTCGAGCCTTTCCCACAGGGCTGTCCCACGTGCCACCGTGGTGTGAGTCGATCCTCGGCGTGAAAGATGAGCCAGTGCAGGGCAAAGAGGTTCCTCTGGAATGGACTGAGACATCTGGGGGACTCTTGGAATGGTGGTACGACCATGGAGTTCCTCTCGCCTTTCCTGTTGAGAGTGCCTCCTCTTGAGATGCGACGGGAACGCCGGGAATTCTTTCCCGTTGAAAGCAGGGAAAGGATCCCTCATCTCGAGCTAAGAGGGGGAAACGGGGCTCCTCTGGATGTGGGCGGGACCATCGTGCTTCCTCTCTAGTGGAGACGGGTATGGTGGTGAACTTCTTGAGTTGCAGCAAGGCTGTGAAAGACCCTTTCGAAGTTCCAGAGGTTAGGTGTCATTAGTCTCCAGACGCCTCATCGGAAATAGGCCTCATCTCGCCTGGAAGGGAGAACTTCCTGGATTTTCTCGAGTTGCGGCAGGTGTTCTCGAGTTACGACGGGGACCTCAGGGACCCGCCCTGGTGGCCTCAGGAGAGGCCAGTCCCTATGCGAGTTGCTAGGGGGCCTCTCGGGATTCCTCTCCCGTCGATACCGGGGCCAAAAACCTTGTGTGGAGTCAGGGCCGGAACCGAGGATTCCTCTCAGGGGCTGACATGGATCTTTGGGTAATTCTGGAGTCTCCCCAGGGGAGTCAGGCCTCGTCTCGAGTGGGGGCATGCACGTGCACTTTCCTTCCAGGCTGTAGCAGCAATGTCACGCTTCCCGTCGCGTGGATCAAATGATGTGTGGTTTTCCCTCGAGGCTTTCCCACAGGGCTGTCCCACGTGCCACCGTGGTGTGAGTCGATCCTCGGCGTGAAAGATGAACCAGTGCAGGGCAAAGAGGTTCCTCTGGAATGGACTGAGACATCTGGGGGACTCTTGGAATGGTGGTACGACCATGGAGTTCCTCTCGCCTTTCCTGTTGAGAGTGCCTCCTCTTGAGATGCGACGGGAACGCCGGGAATTTTTTGCCGTTGAAAGCAGGGAAAGGATCCCTCATCTCGAGCTACGAGGGGGAAACGGGGCTCCTCTGGATGTGGGCGGGACCATCGTGCTTCCTCTCGAGTGGAGACGGATATTGCGGTGAACTTCTTGAGTTGCAGCAAGGGTGTGAAAGACCCTTTCGAAGTTCCAGAGGTTAGGTGTCATTAGTCTCCAGAGGCCTCATCGAAAATAGGCCTCATGTCGCCTGGAAGGGAGAACTTCCTGGATTTTCTCGAGTTGCGGCAGGTGTTCTCGAGTTACGACGGGGACCTCAGGGACCCGCCATGGTGGCCTCAGGAGAGGCCCGTCCCCATGCGAGTTGCTAGGGGGCCTCTCGGGATTCCTCTCCCGTCGATACCGGGGCCAAAAAGCTTGTGTGGAGTCAGGGCCGGAACCGAGGATTCCTCTCAGGGGCTGACATGGATCTTTGGGTACTTCTGGAGTCTCCCCAGGGGAGTCAGGCCTCGTCTCGAGTGGGGGCATGCACGTGCGCTTTCCTTCCAGGCTGTAGCAGCAATGTCACGCTTCCCGTCGCGTGGATCAAAGGATCTGTGGTTTTCCCTCGAGGCTTTCCCTCGAGGCTTTCCCACAGGGCTGTCCCACGTGCCACCGTGGTGTGAGTCGATCCTCGGCGTGAAAGATGAGCCAGTGCAGGGCAAAGAGGTTCCTCTGGAATGGACTGAGACATCTGGGGGACTCTTGGAATGGTGGTACGACCATGGAGTTCTTCTCGCCTTTCCTGTTGAGAGTGCCTCCTCTTGAGATGCGACGGGAACGCCGGGAATACTTTCCCGTTGAAAGCAGGGAAAAGATCCCTATCTCGAGCTACGAGGGGGATACGGGGCTCCTCTGGATGTGGGCGGGACCATCGTGCTTCCTCTCGAGTGGAGACGGGTATGGCGTTGAACTTCTTGAGTTGCAGCAAGGGTGTGAAAGACCCTTTCGAAGTTCCAGAGGTTTGGTGTCATTAGTCTCCAGAGGCCTCATCGGAAATAGGCCTTATCTCGCCTGGAAGGGAGAACTTCCTGGATTTTCTCGAGTTGCGGCAGGTGTTCTCCAGTTACGACGGGGACCTCAGGGACCCGCCCTGGTGGCCTCAGGAGAGGCCAGTCCCCATGAGAGTTGCTAGGGGGCCTCTCGGGATTCCTCTCCCGTCGATACCGGGGCCAAAATGCTTGTGTGGAGTCAGGGCCGGAACCGAGAATTCCTCTCAGGGGCTGACATGGATCTTTGGGTACTTGTGGAGTCTCCCCAGGGGAGTCAGGCCTCGTCTCGAGTGGGGGCATGCACGTGCGCTTTCCTTCCAGGCTGTAGCAGCAATGTCACGCTTCCCGTCGCGTGGATCAAAGGATCTGTGGTTTTCCCTCGAGGCTTTCCCTCGAGGCTTTCCCACAGGGCTGTCCCACGTGCCACCGTGTTGTGAGTCGATCCTCGGCGTGAAAGATGAGCCAGTGCAGGGCAAAGAGGTTCCTCTGGAATGGACTGAGACATCTGGGGGACTCTTGGAATGGTGGTACGACCATGGAGTTCCTCTCGCCTTTCCTGTTGAGAGTGCCTCCTCTTGAGATGCGACGGGAACGCCGGGAATTCTTTCCCGTTGAAAGCAGGGAAAGGATCCCTCATCTCGAGCTACGAGGGGGAAACGGGGCTCCTCTGGATGTGGGCGGGACCATCGTGCTTCCTCTCGAGTGGAGACGGGTATGGCGGTGAACTTCTTGAGTTGCAGCAAGGGTGTGAAAGACCCTTTCGAAGTTCCAGAGGTTAGGTGTCATTAGTCTCCAGACGCCTCATCGGAAATAGGCCTCATCTCGCCTGGAAGGGAGAACTTCCTGGATTTTCTTGAGTTGCGGCAGGTGTTCTCGAGTTACGACGGGGACCTCAGGGACCCGCCCTGGTGGCCTCAGGAGAGGCCAGTCCCCATGCGAGTTGTTAGGGGGCCTCTCGGGATTCCTCTCCCGTCGATACCGGGGCCAAAAACCTTGTGTGGAGTCAGGGCCGGAACCGAGGATTCCTCTCAGGGGCTGACATGGATCTTTGGGTACTTCTGGAGTCTCCCCAGGGGAGTCAGGCCGCGTCTACAGTGGGGGCAAGCGCGTGCGCTTTCCTTCCAGGCTTTAGCAGCAATGTCACGCTTCCCGTCGCTTGGATCAAATGATCTGTGGTTTTCCCTCGAGGCTTTCCCTCGAGGCTTTCCCACAGGGCTGTCCCACGTGCCACCGTGGTGTGAGTCGATCCTCGGCGTGAAAGATGAGCCAGTGCATGGCAAAGAGGTTCCTCTGGAATGGACTGAGACATCTGGGGGACTCTTGGAATGGTGGTACGACCATGGAGTTCCTCTCGCCTTTCCTGTTGAGAGTGCCTCCTCTTGAGATGCGACGGGAACGCCGGGAATTCTTTCCCGTTGAAAGCAGGGAAAGGATCCCTCATCTCGAGCTACGAGGGGGAAACGGGGCTCCTCTGGATGTGGGCGTGACCATCGTGCTTCCTCTCGAGTGGAGACGGGTATGGCGGTGAACTTCTTGAGTTGCAGCAAGGGTATGAAAGACCCTTTCGAAGTTCCAGAGGTTAGGTGTCATTAGTCTCCAGACGCCTCATCGGAAATAGGCCTCATCTCGCCTGGAAGGGAGAACTTCCTGGATTTTCTCGAGTTGCGGCAGGTGTTCTCGAGTTACGACGGGGACCTCAGGGACCCGCCATGGTGGCCTCAGGAGAGGCCCGTCCCCATGCGAGTTGCTAGGGGGCCTCTCGGGATTCCTCTCCCGTCGATACCGGGGCCAAAAAGCTTGTGTGGAGTCAGGGCCGGAACCGAGGATTCCTCTCAGGGGCTGACATGGATCTTTGGGTACTTCTGGAGTCTCCCCAGGCGAGTCAGGCCTCGTCTCGAGTGGGGGCATGCACGTGCGCTTTCCTTCCAGGCTGTAGCAGCAATGTCACGCTTCCCGTCGCGTGGATCAAAGGATCTGTGGTTTTCCCTCGAGGCTTTCCCTCGAGGCTTTCCCACAGGGCTGTCCCACGTGCCACCGTGGTGTGAGTCGATCCTCGGCGTGAAAGATGAGCCAGTGCAGGGCAAAGAGGTTCCTCTGGAATGGACTGAGACATCTGGGGGACTCTTGGAATGGTGGTACGACCATGGAGTTCTTCTCGCCTTTCCTGTTGAGAGTGCCTCCTCTTGAGATGCGACGGGAACGCCGGGAATACTTTCCCGTTGAAAGCAGGGAAAGGATCCCTATCTCGAGCTACGAGGGGGATACGGGGCTCCTCTGCATGTGGGCGGGACCATCGTGCTTCCTCTCGAGTGGAGACGGGTATGTCGGTGAACTTCTTGAGTTGCAGCAAGGGTGTGAAAGACCCTTTCGAAGTTCCAGAGGTTTGGTGTCATTAGTCTCCAGAGGCCTCATCGGAAATAGGCCTCATCTCGCCTGGAAGGGAGAACTTCCTGGATTTTCTCGAGTTGCGGCAGGTGTTCTCGAGTTACGACGGGGACCTCAGGGACCCGCCCTGGTGGCCTCCGGAGAGGCCAGTCCCAATGCGAGTTGCTAGGGGGCCTCTCGGGATTCCTCTCCCGTCGATACCGGGGCCAAAAACCTTGTGTGGAGTCAGGGCCGGAACCGAGGATTCCTCTCAGGGGCTGACATGGATCTTTGGGTACTTCTGGAGTCTCCCCAGTGGAGTCAGGCCTCGTCTCGAGTGGGGGCATGCACGTGCGCTTTCCTTCAAGGCTGTAGCAGCAATGTCACGCTTCCCGTCGCGTGGATCAAAGGATCTGTGGTTTTCCCTCGAGGCTTTCCCTCGAGGCTTTCCCACAGGGCTGTCCCACGTGCCACCTTGGTGTGAGTCGATCCTCGGCGTGAAAGATGAGCCAGTGCAGGGCAAAGATGTTCCTCTGGAATGGACTGAGACATCTGGGGGACTCTTGGAATGGTGGTACGACCATGGAGTTCCTCTCGCCTTTCCTGTTGAGAGTGCCTCCACTTGAGATGCGACGGGAACGCCGGGAATTCTTTCCCGTTGAAAGCAGGGAAAGGATCCCTCATCTCGAGCTACGAGGGGGAAACGGGGCTCCTCTGGATGTGGGCGTGACCATCGTGCTTCCTCTCTAGTGGAGACGGGTATGGCGGTGAACTTCTTGAGTTGCAGCAAGGGTGTGAAAGACCCTTTCGAAGTTCCAGAGGTTAGGTGTCATTAGTCTCCAGACGCCTCATCGGAAATAGGCCTCATCTCGCCTGGAAGGGAGAACTTCCTGGATTTTCTCGAGTTGCGGCAGGTGTTCTCGAGTTACGACGGGGACCTCAGGGACCCGCCATGGTGGCCTCAGGAGAGGCCCGTCCCCATGCGAGTTGCTAGGGGGCCTCTCGGGATTCCTCTCCCGTCGATACCGGGGCCAAAAAGCTTGTGTGGAGTCAGGGCCGGAACCGAGGATTCCTCTCAGGGGCTGACATGGATCTTTGGGTACTTCTGGAGTCTCCCCAGGCGAGTCAGGCCTCGTCTCGAGTGGGGGCATGCACGTGCGCTTTCCTTCCAGGCTGTAGCAGCAATGTCACGCTTCCCGTCGCGTGGATCAAAGGATCTGTGGTTTTCCCTCGAGGCTTTCCCTCGAGGCTTTCCCACAGGGCTGTCCCACGTGCCACCGTGGTGTGAGTCGATCCTCGGCGTGAAAGATGAGCCAGTGCAGGGCAAAGAGGTTCCTCTGGAATGGACTGAGACATCTGGGGGACTCTTGGAATGGTGGTACGACCATGGAGTTCTTCTCGCCTTTCCTGTTGAGAGTGCCTCCTCTTGAGATGCGACGGGAACGCCGGGAATACTTTCCCGTTGAAAGCAGGGAAAGGATCCCTCATCTCGAGCTACGAGGGGGATACGGGGCTCCTCTGCATGTGGGCGGGACCATCGTGCTTCCTCTCGAGTGGAGACGGGTATGGCGGTGAACTTCTTGAGTTGCAGCAAGGGTGTGAAAGACCCTTTCGAAGTTCCAGAGGTTTGGTGTCATTAGTCTCCAGAGGCCTCATCGGAAATAGGCCTCATCTCGCCTGGAAGGGAGAACTTCCTGGATTTTCTCGAGTTGCGGCAGGTGTTCTCGAGTTACGACGGGGACCTCAGGGACCCGCCCTGGTGGCCTCAGGAGAGGCCAGTCCCCATGAGAGTTGCTAGGGGGCCTCTCGGGATTCCTCTCCCGTCGATACCGGGGCCAAAATGCTTGTGTGGAGTCAGGGCCGGAACCGAGAATTCCTCTCAGGGGCTGACATGGATCTTTGGGTACTTCTGGAGTCTCCCCAGGGGAGTTAGGCCTCGTCTCGAGTGGGGGCATGCACGTGCGCTTTCCTTCCAGGCTGTAACAGCAATGTCACGCTTCCCGTCGCG
Organism: Capricornis sumatraensis; assembly: GCF_032405125.1. Lineage (NCBI taxonomy): Eukaryota > Metazoa > Chordata > Mammalia > Artiodactyla > Bovidae > Capricornis > Capricornis sumatraensis. Next base: position 2,305,349 of record NW_027184619.1, read on the forward strand.
TGGATCAAAGGATCTGTGGTTTTCCCTCGAGGCTTTCCCTCGAGGCTTTCCCACAGGTCTGTCCCAAGTGCCACCTTGGTGTGAGTCGATCCTCGGCGTGAAAGATGAGCCAGTGCAGGGCAAAGATGTTCCTCTGGAATGGACTGAGACATCTGGGGGACTCTTGGAATGGTGGTACGACCATGGAGTTCCTCTCGCCTTTCCTGTTGAGAGTGCCTCCACTTGAGATGCGACGGGAACGCCGGGAATTCTTTCCCGTTGAAAGCAGGGAAAGGATCCCTCATCTCGAGCTACGAGGGGGAAACGGGGCTCCTCTGGATGTGGGCGGGACCATCGTGCTTCCTCTCTAGTGGAGACGGTTCTGGTGGTGAACTTCTTGAGTTGCAGCAAGGCTGTGAAAGACCCTTTCGAAGTTCCAGAGGTAAGGTGTCATTAGTCTCCAGACGCCTCATCGGAAATAGGCCTCATCTTGCCTGGAAGGGAGAACTTCCTGGATTTTCTCGAGTTGCGGCAGGTGTTCTCGAATTACGACGGGGACCTCAGGGACCCGCCCTGGTGGCCTCAGGAGAGGCCAGTCCCTAGGCGAGTTGCTAGGGGGCCTCTCGGGATTCCTCTCCCGTCGATACCGGGGCCAAAAACCTTGTGTGGAGTCAGGGCCGGAACCGAGGATTCCTCTCAGGGGCTGACATGGATCTTTGGGTACTTCTGGAGTCTCCCCAGGGGAGTCAAGCCTCGTCTCGAGTGGGGGCATGAACGTGCACTTTCCTTCCAGGCTGTAGCGGCAATGTCACGCTTCCCGTCGCGTGGATCAAATGATGTGTGGTTTTCCCTAGAGGCTTTCCCACAGGGCTGCCCACGTGCCACCGTGGTGTGAGTCGATCCTCGGCGTGAAAGATGAGCCAGTGCAGGGCAAAGAGGTTCCTCTGGAATGGACTGAGACATCTGGGGGACTCTTGGAATAGTGGTACGACCATTGAGTTCCTCTCGCCTTTCCTGTTGAGAGTGCCTCCTCTTGAGATGCGACGGGAACGCCGGGAATTTTTTCCCGTTGAAAGCAGGGAAAGGATCCCTCATCTCGAGCTACGAGGGGGAAACGGGGCTCCTCTGGATGTGGGCGGGACCATCGTGCTTTCTCTCGAGTGGAGACGGGTATGGCGGTGAACTTCTTGAGTTGCAGCAAGGGTGTGAAAGACCCTTTCGAAGTTCCAGAGGTTAGGTGTCATTAGTCTCCAGACGCCTCATCGGAAATAGGCCTCATCTCGCCTGGAAGGGAGAACTTCCTTGATTTTCTCGAGTTGCAGCAGGTGTTCTCGAGTTACGACGGGGACCTCAGGGACCCGCCCTGTTGGCCTCAGGAGAGGCCAGTCCCTATGCGTGTTGCTAGGGGGCCCCTCGGGATTCCTCTCCCGTCGATACCGGGGCCAAAAACCTTGTGTGGAGTCAGGGCCGGAACCGAGGATTCCTCTCAGGGACTGATATGGATCTTTGGGTACTTCTGGAGTCTCGCCAGGGGAGACAGGCCTCGTCTCGTGTGGGGGCATGCACGTGCACTTTCCTTCCAGGCTGTAGCAGCAATGTCACGCTTCCCGTCGCGTGGATCAAAGGATCTGTGGTTTTCCCTCGAGGCTTTCCCTCGAGGCTTTCCCACAGGGCTGTCCCACGTGCCACCGTGGTGTGAGTCGATCCTCGGCGTGAACGATGAGCCAGTGCAGGGCAAAGAGGTTCCTCTGGAATGGACTGAGACATCTGGGGGACTCTTGGAATGGTGGTACGACCATGGAGTTCCTCTCGCCTTTCCTGTTGAGAGTGCCTCCTCTTGAGATGCGACGGGAACGACGGGAATCCTTTCCCGTTGAAAGCAGGGAAAGGATCCCTCATCTCGAGCTACGAGGGGGAAACGGGGCTCCTCTGGATGTGGGCGGGACCATCGTGCTTCCTCTCGAGTGGAGACGGGTATGGCGGTGAACTTCTTGAGTTGCAGCAAGGGTGTGAAAGACCCTTTCGAAGTTCCAGAGGTTAGGTGTCATTAGTCTCCAGACGCCTCATCGGAAATAGGCCTCATCTCGCCTGGAAGGGAGAACTTCCTGGATTTTCTCGAGTTGCGGCAGGTGTTCTCGAGTTACGACGGGGACCTCAGGGACCCGCCCTGGTGGCCTCCGGAGAGGCCAGTCCCCATGCGAGTTGTTAGGGGGCCTCTCGGGATTCCTCTCCCGTCGATACCGGGGCCAAAAAGCTTGTGTGGAGTCAGGGCCGGAACCGAGGATTCCTCTCAGGGGCTGACATGGATCTTTGGGTACTTCTGGAGTCTCCCCAGGGGAGTCAGGCCTCGTCTCGAGTGGAGGCATGCGCGTGCGCTTTCCTTCCAGGCTTTAGCAGCAATGTCACGCTTCCCGTCGATTGGATCAAAGGATCTGTGGTTTTCCCTCGAGGTTTTCCCACAGGGCTGTCCCACGTGCCACCGTGGTGTGAGTCGATCCTCGGCGTGAAAGATGAGCCAGTGCAGGGCAAAGAGGTTCCTCTGGAAAGGACTGAGACATCTGGGGGACTCTTGGAATGGTGGTACGACCATGGAGTTCCTCTCGCCTTTCCTGTTGAGAGTGCCTCCTCTTGAGATGCGACGGGAACGCCGGGAATTCTTTCCCGTTGAAAGCAGGGAAAGGATCCCTCATCTCGAGCTAGGAGGGGGAAACGGGGCTCCTCTGGATGTGGGCGGGACCATCGTGCTTCCTCTCGAGTGGAGACGGGTATGGCGGTGAACTTCTTGAGTTGCAGCAAGGGTGTGAAAGACCCTTTCGAAGTTTCAGAGGTTTGGTGTCATTAGTCTCCAGAGGCCTCATCGGAAATAGGCCTCATCTCGCCTGGAAGGGAGAACTTCCTGGATTTTCTCGAGTTGCGGCAGGTGTTCTCGAGTTACGACGGGGACCTCAGGGACCGGCCCTGGTGGCCTCAGGAGAGGCCAGACCCCATGCGAGTTGCTAGGGGGCCTCTCGGGATTCCTCTCCCGTCGATACCGGGGCCAAAAAGCTTGTGTGGAGTCAGGGCCAGAACCGAGGATTCCTCTCAGGGGCTGACATGGATCTTTGGGTACTTCTGGAGTCTCCCCAGGGGAGTCAGGCCTCGTCTCGAGTGGGGGCATGCACGTGCGCTTTCCCTCCAGGCTGTAGCAGCAATGTCACGCTTCCCGTCGCGTGGATCAAAGGATCTGTGGTTTTCCCTCGAGGCTTTCCCTCGAGGCTTTCCCACAGGGCTGTCCCACGTGCCACCGTGTTGTGAGTCGATCCTCGGCGTGAAAGATGAGCCAGTGCAGGGCAAAGAGGTTCCTCTGGAATGGACTGAGACATCTGGGGGACTCTTGGAATGGTGGTACGACCATGGAGTTCCTCTCGCCTTTCCTGTTGAGAGTGCCTCCTCTTGAGATGCGACGGGAACGCCGGGAATTCTTTCCCGTTGAAAGCAGGTAAAGGATCCCTCATCTCGAGCTAGGAGGGGGAAACGGGGCTCCTCTGGATGTGGGCGGGACCATCGTGCTTCCTCTCGAGTGGAGACGGGTATGGCGGTGAACTTCTTGAGTTGCAGCAAGGGTGTGAAAGACCCTTTCGAAGTTCCAGAGGTTTGGTGTCATTAGTCTCCAGAGGCCTCATCGGAAATAGGCCTCATCTCGCCTGGAAGGGAGAACTTCCTGGATTTTCTCGAGTTGCGGCAGGTGTTCTCGAGTTACGACGGGGACCTCAGGGACCTGCCCTGGTGGCCTCAGGAAAGGCTAGTCCCCTGGAGAGTTGCTAGGGGGCCTCTCCGGATTCCTCTCCCGTCGATACCGGGGCTAAAATCCTTCTGTGGAGTCATGGCCGAAACCGAGGATTCCTCTCAGGGGTTGACATGGATCTGTGGGTCTGTCTGGAGTCTCCCCAGGGAAGTCAGGCCTCGTCTCGAGTGGGGGCATGCACGTGCGCTTTCCTTCCAGGCTGTAGCAGCAATGTCACGCTTCCCGTGGCGTGGATCAAAGGATCTGTGGTTTTCCCTCGAGGCTTTCCCTCGAGGCTTTCCCACAGGGCTGTTCCACTTGCCACCGTGGTGTGAGTCGATCCTCGGCGTGAAAGATGAGCCAGTGCAGGGCAAAGAGGTTCCTCTGGAATGGACTGAGACATCTGGGGGACTCTTGGAATGGTGCTACGAACATGGAGTTCCTCTCGACTTTCCTGTTGAGAGTGCCTCGTCTTGAGATGCGACGGGAACGCCGGGAATTCTTTCCCGTTGAAAGCAGGGAAAGGTTCCATCATCTCGAGCTACGAGGGGGAAACGGGGCTCCTAGGGATGTGGGCGGGACCATCGTGCTTCCTCTCGAGTGGAGACGGGTATGGCGGTGAACTTCTTGAGTTGCAGCAAGGGTGTGAAAGACCCTTTCGAAGTTCCAGAGGTTAGGTGTCATTAGTCTCCAGACGCCTCATCGGAAATAGGCCTCATCTCGCCTGGAAGGGAGAACTTCCTGGATTTTCTCGAGTTGTGGCAGGTGTTCTCGAGTTACGACGGGGACCTCAGGGACCCGCCCTGGTGGCCTCAGGAGTGGCCAGTCCCCATGCGAGGTGCTAGGGGGCCTCTCGGGATTCCTCTCCCGTCGATACCGGGGCCAAAAACCTTGTGTGGAGTCAGGGCCGGAACCGAGGATTCCTCTCAAGGGCTGACATGGATCTTTGGGTACTTGTGGAATCTCCCCAGGGGAGTCAGGCCTCGTCTCGAGTGGGGGCATGCATGTGCGCATTCCTCCCAGGCTGTAGCAGCAATGTCACGCTTCCCGTTGTGTGGATCAAAGGATCTGTGGTTTTCCCTCGAGGCTTTCCCTCGAGGCTTTCCCACAGGGCTGTTCCACGTGCCACCGTGATGTGAGTCGATTCTCGGCGTGAAAGATGAGCCAGTGCAGGGCAAAGAGGTTCCTCTGGAATGGACTGAGACATCTGGGGGACTCTTGGAATGGTGGTACGACCATGGAGTTCCTCTCGCCTTTCCTGTTGAGAGTGCCTCCTCTTGAGATGCGACGGGAACGCCGGGAATTCGTTCCCGTTGAAAGCAGGGAAAGGATCCCTCATCTCGAGCTACGAGGTGGAAACGGGGCTCCTCTGGATGTGGGCGGGACCATCGTGCTTCCTCTCGAGTGGAGACGGGTATGGCGGTGAACTTCTTGAGTTGCAGCAAGGGTGTGAAAGACCCTTTCGAAGTTCCAGAGGTTAGGTGTCATTAGTCTCCAGACGCCTCATCGGAAATAGGCCTCATCTCGCCTGGAAGGGAGAACTTCCTGGATTTTCTCGAGTTGCGGCAGGTGTTCTCGAGTTACGACGCGGACCTCAGGGACCCGCCCTGGTGGCCTCAGGAGTGGCCAGTCCCCATGCGAGTTGCTAGGGGGCCTCTCGGGATTCCTCTCCCGTCGATACCGGGGCCAAAAACCTTGTGCGGAGTCAGGGCCAGAACCGAGGATTCCTCTCAGGGGCTTACATGGATCTTTGTGTACTTGTGGAGTCTCCCCAGGGGAGTCAGGCCTCGTCTCGAGTGGGGGCATGCATGTGCGCTTTCCTTCCAGGCTGTAGCAGCAATGTCACGCTTCCCGTCGCGTGGATCAAAGGATCTGTGGTTTTCCCTCGAGGCTTTCCCTCGAGGCTTTCCCACAGGGCTGTCCCACGTGCCACCGTGGTGTGAGTCGATCCTTGGCGTGAAAGATGAGCCAGTGCAGGGCAAAGAGGTTCCTCTGGAATGGACTGAGACATCTGGGGGACTCTTGGAATGGTGGTACGACCATGGAGTTCCTCTCGCCTTTCCTGTTGAGAGTGCCTCCTCTTGAGATGCGACGTGAACGACGGGAATTCTTTCCCGTTGAAAGCAGGGAAAGGATCCCTCATCTCGAGCTACGAGGGGGAAACGGGGCTCCTCTGGATGTGGGCGGGACCATCGTGCTTCCTCTCGAGTGGAGACGGGTATGGCAGTGAACTTCTTGAGTTGCAGCAAGGGTGTGAAAGACCCTTTCGAAGTTCCAGAGGTTAGGTGTCATTAGTCTCCAGACGCCTCATCGGAAATAGGCCTCATCTCGCCTGGAAGGGAGAACTTCCTGGATTTTCTCGAGTTGCGGCAGGTGTTCTCGAGTTACGACGGGGACCTCAGGGACCCGCCCTGGTGGCCTCAGGAGAAGCCATTCCCCATGCGATGTGCTAGGGGGCCTCTCGAGATTCCTCTCCCGTCGATACCGGGGCCAAAAACCTTGTGTGGAGTCAGGGCCGGAACCGAGGATTCCTCTCAGGGGCTGACATGGATCTTTGTGTACTTGTGGAGTCTCCCCAGGGGAGTCAGGCCTCGTCTCGAGTGGGGGCATGCACGTGCGCTTTCCTTCCAGGCTGTAGCAGCAATGTCACGCTTCCCGTGGCGTGGATCAAAGGATCTGTGGTTTTCCCTCGAGGCTTTCCCTCGAGGCTTTCCCACAGGGCTGTCCCACGTGCCACCGTGGTGTGAGTCGATCCTCGGCGTGAAAGATGAGCCAGTGCAGGGCAAAGAGGTTCCTCTGGAATGGACTGAGACATCTGGGGAACTCTTGGAATGGTGGTACGACCATGGAGTTCCTCTCGCCTTTCCTGTTGAGAGTGCCTCCTCTTGAGATGCGACGGGAACGCCGGGAATTCTTTCCCGTTGAAAGCAGGGAAAGGATCCCTCATCTCGAGCTACGAGGGGGAAACGGGGCTCCTCTGGATGTGGGCGGGACCATCGTGCTTCCTCTCGAGTGGAGACGGGCATGGCGGTGAACTTCTTGACTTTCAGCAAGGGTGTGAAAGACCCTTTCGAAGTTCCAGAGGTTAGGTGTCATTAGTCTCCAGACGCCTCATCGGAAATAGGCCTCATCTCGCCTGGAAGGGAGAACTTCCTGGATTTTCTCGAGTTGCGGCAGGTGTTCTCGATTTACGACGCGGACCTCAGGGACCCGCCCTGGTGGACTCAGGAGAGGCCAGTCCCCATGCGAGGTGCTAGGGGGCCTCTCGGGATTCCTCTCCCGTCGATACCGGGGCCAAAAACCTTGTGCGGAGTCAGGGCCAGAACCGAGGATTCCTCTCAGGGTCTGACATGGATCTTTGTGTACTTGTGGAGTCTCCCCAGGGGAGTCAGGCCTCGTCTCGAGTAGGGGCATGCATGTGCGCTTTCCTTCCAGGCTGTAGCAGCAATGTCACGCTTCCCGTCGCGTAGATCAAAGGATCTGTGGTTTTCCCTCGAGGCTTTCCCTCGAGGCTTTCCCACAGGGCTGTCCCACGTGCCACCGTGGTGTGAGTCGATCCTCGGCGTGAAAGATGAGCCAGTGCAGGGCAAAGAGTTTCCTCTGGAATGGACTGAGACATCTGGGGGACTCTTGGAATGGTGGTACGACCATGGATTTCCTCTCGCCTTTCCTGTTGAGAGTGCCTCCTCTTGAGATGCGACGAGAACGCCAGGAATTCTTTCCCGTTGAAAGCAGCGAAAGGATCCCTCATCTCGAGCTCCGAGGGGGAAACGGGGCTCCTCTGGATGTGGGCGGGACCATCGTGCTTCCTCTCGAGTGGAGACGGGTATGGCAGTGAACTTCTTGAGTTGCAGCAAGGGTGTGAAAGACCCTTTCGAAGTTCCAGAGGTTAGGTGTCATTAGTCTCCAGACACCTCATCGGAAATAGGCCTCATCTTGCCTGGAAGGGAGAACTTCCTGGATTTTCTCGAGTTGCGGCAGGTGTTCTCGAGTTACGACGGGGACATCAGGGACCCGCCCTGGTGGCCTCAGGAGAGGCCAGTCCCCATGCGAGGTGCTAGGTGGCCTCTCGGGATTCCTCTCCCGTTGATACCGGGGCCAAAATCCTTGTGTCCAGTCAGGGCCGGAACCGAGGATTCCTCTCAGGGGCTGACATGGATCTTTGGGTACGTCTGGAGTCTCCCCAGGGGAGTCAGGCCTCGTCTCGAGTGGGGGCATGCACGTGCGCTTTCCTTCCAGGATGTAGCAGCAATGTCACGCTTCCCGTCGCGTGGATCAAAGGATCTGTGGTTTTCCCTCGAGGCGTTCCCACAGGGCTGTCCCACGTGCCACCGTGGTGTGAGTCGATTCTCGGCGTGAAAAATGAGCCAGTGCAGGGCAAAGAGGTTCCTCTGGAATGGACTGAGACATCTGGGGGACTCTTGGAATGGTGGTACGACCATGGAGCTACTCTCACCTTTCCTGTTGAGAGTGCCTCCTCTTGAGATGCGACGGAAACGCCGGGAATTCTTTCCCGTTGAAAGCAGGGAAAGGATCCCTCATCTCGAGCTACGAGGGGGAAACGGGGCTCCTCTGGATGTGGGCGGGACCATCGTGCTTCCTCTCGAGTGGAGACGGGTATGGCGGTGAACTTCTTGAGTTGCAGCAAGGGTGTGAAAGACCCTTTCGAAGTTCCAGAGGTTAGGTGTCATTAGTCTCCAGACGCCTCATCGGAAATAGGCCTCATCTCGCCTGGAAGGGAGAACTTCCTGGATTTTCTCGAGTTGCGGCAGGTGTTCTCGAGTTACGACGGGGACCTCAGGGACCCGCCCTGGTGGCCTCAGGAACGGCCAGTCCCCATGCTAGTTGCTAGGGGGCCTCTCGGGATTCCTCTCCCGTCGATACCGGGGCCAAAAACCTTGTGTGGAGTCAGGGCCGGAACCGAGGATTCCTCTCAGGGGCTGACATGGATCTTTGGGTACTTCTGGAGTCTCCCCAGGAGAGTCAGGCCTCGTCTCGAGTGGGGGCATGCACGTGCGCTTTCCTTCCAGGCTGTAGCAGCAATGTCATGCTTCCCGTCGCGTGGATCAAAGGATCTGTGGTTTTCCCTCGAGGCTTTCCCTCGATGCTTTCCCTCGAGGCTTTCCCACAGGGCTGTCCCACGTGCCACCGAGGTGTGAGTCGATCCTCGGCGTGAAAGATGAGCCAGTACAGGGCAAAGAGGTTCCTCTGGAATGGACTGAGACATCTGGGGGACTCTTGGAATGGTGGTACGACCATGGAGCTCCTCTCGCCTTTCCTGTTGAGAGTGCCTCCTCTTGAGATGCGACGGGAACGCCTGGAATTCGTTCCCGTTGAAAGCAGGGAAAGGAACCCTCATCTCGAGCTACGAGGGGGAAACGGGGCTCCTCTGGATGTGGGCGGGACCATCGTGCTTCCTCTCGAGTGGAGACGGGTATGGCGGTGAACTTCTTGAGTTGCAGCAAGGGTGTGAAAACCCTTTCGAAGTTCCAGAGGTTAGGTGTCATTAGTCTCCAGACGCCTCATCGGAAATAGGCCTCATCTCGCCTGGAAGGGAGAACTTCCTGGATTTTCTCGAGTTGCGGCAGGTGTTCTCGAGTTACGACGGGTACCTCAGGGACCCGCCCTGGTGGCCTCAGGAGAGGCCAGTCCCCATGCGAGTTGCTAGGGGCTTCTCTGGATTCCTCTCCCGTCGATACCGGGGCCAAAAACCTTGTGTGGAGTCAGAGCCAGATCCGAGGATTCCTCTCAGGGGCTGACATGGATCTTTGGGTACTTGTGGAGTCTCCCCAGGGGAGTCAGGCCTCGTCTCGAGTGGGGGAATGCACGTGCGCTTTCGTTCCAGGCTGTAGCAGCAATGTCACGCTTCCCGTTGCGTGGATCAAAGGATCTGTGGTTTTCCCTCGAGGCTATCCCTCGAGGCTTTCCCACAGGGCTGTCCCACGTGCCACCGTGGTGTGAGTCGATCCTCGGCGTGAAAGATGAGCCAGTGCAGGGCAAAGAGGTTCCTCTGGAATGGACTGAGACATCTGGGGAACTCTTGGAATGGTGGTACGACCATGGAGTTCCTCTCGCCTTTCCTGTTGAGAGTGCCTCCTCTTGAGATGCGACGGGAATGCCGGGAATTCTTTCCCGTTGAAAGCAGGGAAAGGATCCCTCATCTCGAGCTACGAGGGGGAAACGGGGCTCCTCTGGATGTGGGCGGGACCATCGTCCTTCCTCTCGAGTGGAGACGGGCATGGCGGTGAACTTCTTGACTTTCAGCTAGGGTGTGAAAGACCCTTTCGAAGTTCCAGAGGTTAGGTGTCATTAGTCTCCAGACGCCTCATCGGAAATAGGCCTCATCTCGCCTGGAAGGGAGAACTTCCTGGATTTTCTCGAGTTGCGGCAGGTGTTCTCGATTTACGACGCGGACCTCAGGGACCCGCCCTGGTGGACTCAGGAGAGGCCAGTCCCCATGCGAGGTGCTAGGGGGCCTCTCGTGATTCCTCTCCCGTCGATACCGGGGCCAAAAACCTTGTGCGGAGTCAGGGCCAGAACCGAGGATTCCTCTCAGGGGATGACATGGATCTTTGTGTACTTGTGGAGTCTCCCCAGGGGAGTCAGGCCTCGTCTCGAGTGGGGGCATGCATGTGCGCTTTCCTTCCAGGCTGTAGCAGCAATGTCACGCTTCCCGTCGCGTAGATCAAAGGATCTGTGGTTTTCCCTCGAGGCTTTCCCTCGAGGCTTTCCCACAGGGCTGTCCCACGTGCCACCGTGGTGTGAGTCGATCCTCGGCGTGAAAGATGAGCCAGTGCAGGGCAAAGAGGTTCCTCTGGAATGGACTGAGACATCTGGGGGACTCTTGGAATGGTGGTACGACCATGGATTTCCTCTCGCCTTTCCTGTTGAGAGTGCCTCCTCTTGAGATGCGACGGGAACGCCAGGAATTTTTTCCCGTTGAAAGCAGCGAAAGGATCCCTCATCTTGAGCTCCGAGGGGGAAACGGGGCTCCTCTGGATGTGGGCGGGACCATCGTGCTTCCTCTTGAGTGGAGACGGGTATGGCAGTGAACTTCTTGAGTTGCAGCAAGGGTGTGAAAGACCCTTTCGAAGTTCCAGAGGTTAGGTGTCATTAGTCTCCAGACACCTCATCGGAAATAGGCCTCATCTCGCCTGGAAGGGAGAACTTCCTGGATTTTCTCGAGTTGTGGCAGGTGTTCTCGAGTTACGACGGGGACCTCAGGGACCCGCCCTGGTGGCCTCAGGAGAGGCCAGTCCCCATGCGAGGTGCTAGGGGGCCTCTCGGGATTCCTCTCCCATCGATACCGGGGCCAAAATTCTTGTGTCCAGTCAGGGCCGGAACCGAGGATTCCTCTCAGGGGCTGACATGAATCTTTGGGTACGTCTGGAGTCTCCCCAGGGGAGTCAGGCCTCGTCTCGAGTGGGGGCATGCACGTGCGCTTTCCTTCCAGGATGTAGCAGCAATGTCACGCTTCCCGTCTCGTGGATCAAAGGATCTGTGGATTTCCCTCGAGGCTTTCCCACAGGGCTGTCCCACGTGCCACCGTGGTGTGAGTCGATTCTCGGCGTGAAAGATGAGCCAGTGCAGGGCAAAGAGGTTCCTCTGGAATGGACTGAGACATCTGGGGGACTCTTGGAATGGTGGTACGATCATGGAGTTCCTCTTGCCTTTCCTGTTGAGAGTGCCTCCTCTTGAGATGCAACGGGAACGCCAGGAATTCTTTCCCGTTGAAAGCAGGGAAAGGATCCCTCATCTCGAGCTACGAGGGGGAAACGGGGCTCCTCTGGATGTGGGCGGGACCATCGTGCTTCCTCTCGAGTGGAGACGGGTATGGCGGTGAAGTTCTTGAGTTGCAGCAAGGGTGTGAAAGACCCTTTCGAAGTTCCAGAGGTTAGGTGTCATTAGTCTCCAGACGCCTCATCGGAAATAGGCCTCATTTCGCCTGGAAAGGAGAACTTCCTGGATTTTCTCGAGTTGCGGCAGGTGTTCTCGAGTTACGACGGGGACCTCAGGGACCCGCCCTGGTGGCCTCAGGAACGGCCAGTCCACATGCTAGTTGCTAGGGGGCCTCTCGGGATTCCTCTCCCGTCGATACCGGGGCCAAAAACCTTGTGTGGAGTCAGGGCCGGAACCGAGGATTCCTCTCAGGGGCTGACATGTATCTTTGGGTACTTCTGGAGTCTCCCCAGGGGAGTCAGGCCTCGTCTCGAGTGGGGGCATGCACGTGCGCTTTCCTTCCTGGCTGTAGCAGCAATGTCATGCTTCCCGTTGCGTGGATCAAAGGATCTGTGGTTTTCCCTCGAGGCTTTCCCTCGAGGCTTTCCCACAGGGCTGTCCCACGTGCCACCGTGGTGTGAGTCGATCCTTGGCGTGAAAGATGAGCCAGTACAGGGCAAAGAGGTTCCTCTGGAATGGACTGAGACATCTGGGGGACTCTTGGAATGGTGGTACGACCATGGAGCTCCTCTCCCCTTTCCTGTTGAGAGTGCCTCTTCTTGAGATGCGACGGAAACGCTGGAAATTGTTTCCCGTTGAAAGCAGGGAAAGGATCCCTCATCTCGAGCTACGAGGGGGAAACGGGGCTCCTCTGGATGTGGGCGGGACCATCGTGCTTCCTCTCGAGTGGAGACGGGTATGGCGGTGAACTTCTTGAGTTGCAGCAAGGGTGTGAAAGACCCTTTCGAAGTTCCAGAGGTTAGGTGTCATTAGTCTCCAGACGCCTCATCGGAAATAGGCCTCATCTCGCCTGGAAGGGAGAACTTCCTGGATTTTCTTGAGTTGCGGCAGGTGTTCTCGAGTTACGACGGGGACCTCAGGGACCCGCCCTGGTGGCCTCAGGAACGGCCAGTCCCCATGCGAGTTGCTAGGGGGCCTCTCGTGATTCCTCTCCCGTCGATACCGGGGCCAAAAACCTTGTGTGGAGTCAGGGACGGAACCGAGGATTCCTCTCAGGGGCTGACTTGGATCTTTGGGTACTTCTGGAGTCTCCCCAGGAGAGTCAGGCCTCGTCTCGAGTGGGGGCATGCACGTGCGCTTTCCTTCCAGGCTGTAGCAGCAATGTCATGCTTCCCGTCGCGTGGATCAAAGGATCTGTGGTTTTCCCTCGAGGCTTTCCCTCGAGGATTTCCCTCGAGGCTTTCCCACAGGGCTGTCCCACGTGCCACCGTGGTGTGAGTCGATCCTCGGCGTGAAAGATGAGCCAGTGCAGGGCAAAGAGGTTCCTCTGGAATGGACTGAGACATCTGGGGGACTCTTGGAATGGTGGTACGACCATGGAGTTACTCTCGCCTTTCCTGTTAAGAGTGCCTCCTCTTGAGATGTGACGGGAACGCCGGGAATTCTTTCCCGTTGAAAGCAGGGAAAGGATCCCTCATCTCGAGCTACGAGGGAGAAACGGGGCTCCTCTGGATGTGGGCGGGACCATCATGCTTCCTCTCGAGTCGACACGGGTATGGCGGTGAACTTCTTGTGTTGCAGCAAGGGTGTGAATGACCCTTTCGAAGTTCCAGAGGTTAGGTGTCATTAGTGTCCAGACGCCTCATCGGAAATAGGCCTCATCTCGCCTGGAAGGGAGAACTTCCTGGATTTTCTCGAGTTGCGGCAGGTGTTCTCCAGTTACGACGGGGACCTCAGGGACCGGCCTGGTGGCCTCAGGAAAGGCCAGTCCCCATGCGAGGTGCTAGGGGGCCTCTCGGGATTCCTCTCCCGTCGATACCGGGGCCAAAAACCTTGTGTGGAATCAGGGCCGGAACCGAGGATTCCTCTCAGGGGCTGACATGGATCTTGGGGTACTTCTGGAGTCTCCCCAGGGGAGTCAGTCCTCGTCTCGAGTGGGGGCATGCACGTGCGCTTTCCTTCCAGGCTCTAGCAGCAATGTCACGCTTCCCGTGGCGTGGATCAAAGGATCTGTGGTTTACCCTCGAGGCTTTCCCACAGGGCTGTCCCACGAGCCACCATGGTGTGAGTCGATCCTCGGCGTGAAAGATGAGCCAGTGCAGGGCAAAGAGTTTCCTCTGGAATGGACTGAGAAATCTCGGGGACTCTTGGAATGGTGGTACGACCATGGAGTTCCTCTCATCTTTCCTGTTGAGAGTGCCTCATCTTGAGATGCGACGGGAACGCTGGGATTTCTTTCCCGTTGATAGCAGGGAAAGGATCCCTCATCTCGAGCTACGAGGGGGAAACGGGGCTCCTCTGGATGTGGGCGGGACCATCGTGCTTCCTCTCGAGTGGAAACGGGTATGGCGGTGAACTTCTTGAGTTGCAGCAAGGGTGTGAAAGACCCTTTCGAAGTTCCAGAGGTTCGGTGTCATTAGTCTCCAGACGTCTCATCGGAAATAGGCCTCATCTCGCCTGCAAGGGAGAACTTCCTGGATTTTCTCGAGTTGCGGCAGGTGTTCTCGAGTTACGACGGGGACCTCAGGGACCCGCCCTGGTGGCCTCAGGAGAGGCCAGTCCCCATGCGAGTTGCTAGGGGGCCTCTCGGGATTCCTCTCCCGTAGATACCGGGGCCAAAAACCTTGTGTGGAGTCAGGGCCGGAACCGAGGATTCCTCTCAGGGGCTGACATGGATCTTTGGGTACTTCTGGAGTCTCCCCAGGGGAGTCAGGCCTCGTCTCGAGTGGGGGCATGCACGTGCGCTTTCCTTCCAGGCTGTAGCAGCAATGTCACGCTTCTCGTCGCGTGGATCAAGGGATCTGAGGTTTTCCCTCGAGGCTTTCCCTAGAGGCTTTCCCACAGGGCTGTCCCACGTGCCACCGCGGTGTGAGTCGATCCTCGGCGTGAAAGATGAGCCAGTGCAGGGCAAAGAGGTTCCTCTGGAATGGACTGAGACATCTGGGGGACTCTTGGAATGGTGTTACGACCATGGAGTTACTCTTGCCTTTCCTGTTGAGAGTGCCTCCTCTTGAGATGCGACGGGAACCCCGGAATTCTTTCCCATTTAAAGCAGGGAAAGGATCCCTCATCTTGAGCGACGAGGGGGAAACGGGGTTCCTCTGGTTATGGGTGGGACGATCGTGTTAACTCTCGAGTGGATACGGGTATGGCGGTGAACTACTTGAGTTGCAGCAAGGGTGTGAAAGACCCTTTCGAAGTTCCAGAGTTTAGGTGTCATTAGTCTCCAGACGCCTCATCAGAAATAGGCCTCATCTCGCCTGGAAGGGAGAACTTCCTGGATTTTCTCGAGTTGCGGCAGGTGTTCTCCAGTTACGACGGGGAACTCAGGGACCGGCCTGGTGGCCTCAGGAAAGGCCAGTCCCCATGCGAGGTGCTAGGGGGCCTCTCGGGATTCCTCTTCCGTCGATACCGGGGCCAAAAACCTTGTGTGGAGTCAGGGCCGGAACCGAGGATTCCTCTCAGGGCTGACATGGATCTTGGGGTACTTCTGGAGTCTCCCCAGGGGAGTCAGGCCTCGTCTCGAGTGGGGGCATGCACGTGCGCTTTCCTTCCAGGCTGTAGCAGCAATGTCACGCTTCCCGTCACGTGGATCAAAGGATCTGTGGATTTCAATCGAGGCTTTCCCTTGAGGCTTTCCCACAGGGCTGTCCCACGTGCCACCGTGGTGTGATTCGATCCTCGGCGAGAAAGATGAGCCAGTGCAGGGCAAAGAGGTTCCTCTGGAATGGACTGAGACATCTGGGGGACTCTTGGAATGGTGGTACGACCATGGAGTTCCTCTCGCCTTTCCTGTTAAGAGTGCCTCCTCTTGAGATGTGACGGGAACGCCGGGAATTCTTTCCCGTTGAAAGCAGGGAAAGGATCCCTCATCTCGAGCTACGAGGGGGAAACGGGGCTCCTCTGGATGTGGGCGGGACCATCATGCTTCCTCTCGAGTCGACACGGGTATGGCGGTGAACTTCTTGTGTTGCAGCAAGGGTGTGAAAGACCCTTTCGAAGTTCCAGAGGTTAGGTGTCATTAGTCTCCAGACGCCTCATCGGAAATAGGCCTCATCTCGCCTGGAAGGGAGAACTTCCTGGATTTTCTCGAGTTGCGGCAGGTGTTCTCCAGTTACGACGGGGACCTCAGGGACCGGCCTGGTGGCCTCAGGAAAGGCCAGTCCCCATGCGAGGTGCTAGGGGGCCTCTCGGGATTCCTCTCCCGTCGATACCGGGGCCAAAAACCTTGTGTGGAGTCAGGGCCGGAACCGAGGATTCCTCTCAGGGGCTGACATGGATCTTGGGGTACTTCTGGAGTCTCCCCAGGGGAGTCAGTCCTCGTCTCGAGTGGGGGCATGCACGTGCACTTTCCTTCCAGGCTGTAGCAGCAATGTCACGCTTCCCGTCGCGTGGATCAAAGGATCTGTGGTTTACCCTCGAGGCTTTCCCACAGGGCTGTCCCACGAGCCACCGTGGTGTGAGTCGATCCTCGGCGTGAAAGATGAGCCAGTGCAGGGCAAAGAGTTTCCTCTGGAATGGACTGAGAAATCTCGGGGACTCTTGGAATGGTGGTACGACCATGGAGTTCCTCTCATCTTTCCTGTTGAGAGTGCCTAATCTTGAGATGCGACGGGAACGCTGGGATTTCTTTCCCGTTGATAACAGGGAAAGGATCCCTCATCTCGAGCTACGAGGGGGAAACGGGGCTCCTCTGGATGTGGGCGGGACCATCGTGTTTCCTCTCGAGTGGAGACGGGTATGGCGGTGAACTTCTTGAGTTGCAGCAAGGGTGTGAAAAACCCTTTCGAAGCTCCAGAGGTTCGGTGTCATTAGTCTCCAGACGCCTCATCGGAAATAGGCCTCATCTCGCCTGGAAGGGAGAACTTCCTGGATTTACTCGAGTTGCGGCAGGTGTTCTCGAGTTACGACGGGGACCTCAGGGACACGCCCTGGTGTCCTCAGGAAAGGCCAGTCCCCATGCGAGTTGCTAGGGGGCCTCTCGGGATTCCTCTCCCTTCGATACCGGGGCCAAAAACCTTGTGTGGAGTCAGGGCCGGAACCGAGGATTCCTCTCAGGGGCTGACATGGATCTTTGGGTACTTCTGGAGTCTCCCCAGGGGAGTCAGGCCTCGTCTCGAGTGGGGGCATGCACGTGCACTTTCCTTCCAGGCTGTAGCAGCAATGTCACGCTTCCCGTCGCATGGATCAAGGGATCTGTGGTTTTCCCTCGAGGCTTTCCCTCGAGGCTTTCCCACAGGGCTGTCCCACGTGCCACCGTGGTGTGAGTCGATCCTCGGCGTGAAAAATGAGCCAGTGCAGGGCAAAGAGGTTCCTCTGGAATGGACTGAGACATCTGGGGGACTCTTGGAATGGTGGTACGACCATGGAGTTCCTCTCGCCTTTCCTGTTGAGAGTGCCTCCTCTTGAGATGCGACGGGAACGCCGGGAATTCTTTCCCGTTGAAACCAGGGAAAGGATCCCTCATCTCGAGCTACGAGGGGGAAACGGGGCTCCTCTGGATGTGGGCGGGACCATCGTGCTTCCTCTCGAGTGGAGACGGGTATGTCGGTGAACTTCTTGAGTTGCAGCAAGGGTGTGAAAGACCCTTTCGAAGTTCCAGAGGTTTGGTGTCATTAGTCTCGAGAGGCCTCATCGGAAATAGGCCTCATCTCGCCTGGAAGGGAGAACTTCCTGGATTTTCTCGAGTTGCGGCAGGTGTTCTCGAGTTACGACGGGGACCTCAGGGACCCGCCCTGGTGGCCTCCGGAGAGGCCAGTCCCAATGCGAGTTGCTAGGGGGCCTCTCGGGATTCCTCTCCCGTCGATACCGGGGCCAAAAACCTTGTGTGGAGTCAGGGCCGGAACCGAGGATTCCTCTCAGGGGCTGACATGGATCTTTGGGTACTTCTGGAGTCTCCCCAGTGGAGTCAGGCCTCGTCTCGAGTGGGGGCATGCACGTGCGCTTTCCTTCAAGGCTGTAGCAGCAATGTCACGCTTCCCGTCGCGTGGATCAAAGGATCTGTGGTTTTCCCTCGAGGCTTTCCCTCGAGGCTTTCCCACAGGGCTGTCCCACGTGCCACCTTGGTGTGAGTCGATCCTCGGCGTGAAAGATGAGCCAGTGCAGGGCAAAGATGTTCCTCTGGAATGGACTGAGACATCTGGGGGACTCTTGGAATGGTGGTACGACCATGGAGTTCCTCTCGCCTTTCCTGTTGAGAGTGCCTCCACTTGAGATGCGACGGGAACGCCGGGAATTCTTTCCCGTTGAAAGCAGGGAAAGGATCCCTCATCTCGAGCTACGAGGGGGAAACGGGGCTCCTCTGGATGTGGGCGTGACCATCGTGCTTCCTCTCTAGTGGAGACGGGTATGGCGGTGAACTTCTTGAGTTGCAGCAAGGGTGTGAAAGACCCTTTCGAAGTTCCAGAGGTTAGGTGTCATTAGTCTCCAGACGCCTCATCGGAAATAGGCCTCATCTCGCCTGGAAGGGAGAACTTCCTGGATTTTCTCGAGTTGCGGCAGGTGTTCTCGAGTTACGACGGGGACCTCAGGGACCCGCCATGGTGGCCTCAGGAGAGGCCCGTCCCCATGCGAGTTGCTAGGGGGCCTCTCGGGATTCCTCTCCCGTCGATACCGGGGCCAAAAAGCTTGTGTGGAGTCAGGGCCGGAACCGAGGATTCCTCTCAGGGGCTGACATGGATCTTTGGGTACTTCTGGAGTCTCCCAGGCGAGTCAGGCCTCGTCTCGAGTGGGGGCATGCACGTGCGCTTTCCTTCCAGGCTGTAGCAGCAATGTCACGCTTCCCGTCGCGTGGATCAAAGGATCTGTGGTTTTCCCTCGAGGCTTTCCCTCGAGGCTTTCCCACAGGGCTGTCCCACGTGCCACCGTGTTGTGAGTCGATCCTCGGCGTGAAAGATGAGCCAGTGCAGGGCAAAGAGGTTCCTCTGGAATGGACTGAGACATCTGGGGGACTCTTGGAATGGTGGTACGACCATGGAGTTCTTCTCGCCTTTCCTGTTGAGAGTGCCTCCTCTTGAGATGCGACGGGAACGCCGGGAATACTTTCCCGTTGAAAGCAGGGAAAGGATCCCTCATCTCGAGCTACGAGGGGGATACGGGGCTCCTCTGCATGTGGGCGGGACCATCGTGCTTCCTCTCGAGTGGAGACGGGTATGGCGGTGAACTTCTTGAGTTGCAGCAAGGGTGTGAAAGACCCTTTCGAAGTTCCAGAGGTTTGGTGTCATTAGTCTCCAGAGGCCTCATCGGAAATAGGCCTCATCTCGCCTGGAAGGGAGAACTTCCTGGATTTTCTCGAGTTGCGGCAGGTGTTCTCGAGTTACGACGGGGACCTCAGGGACCCGCCCTGGTGGCCTCAGGAGAGGCCAGTCCCCATGAGAGTTGCTAGGGGGCCTCTCGGGATTCCTCTCCCGTCGATACCGGGGCCAAAATGCTTGTGTGGAGTCAGGGCCGGAACCGAGAATTCCTCTCAGGGGCTGACATGGATCTTTGGGTACTTCTGGAGTCTCCCCAGGGGAGTTAGGCCTCGTCTCGAGTGGGGGCATGCACGTGCGCTTTCCTTCCAGGCTGTAGCAGCAATGTCACGCTTCCCGTCGCGTGGATCAAAGGATCTGTGGTTTTCCCTCGAGGCTTTCCCTCGAGGCTTTCCCACAGGGCTGTCCCAAGTGCCACCTTGGTGTGAGTCGATCCTCGGCGTGAAAGATGAGCCAGTGCAGGGCAAAGGTGTTCCTCTGGAATGGACTGAGACATCTGGGGGACTCTTGGAATGGTGGTACGACCATGGAGTTCCTCTCGCCTTTCCTGTTGAGAGTGCCTCCACTTGAGATGCGACGGGAACGCCGGGAATTCTTTCCCGTTGAAAGCAGGGAAAGGATCCCTCATCTCGAGCTACGAGGGGGAAACGGGGCTCCTCTGGATGTGGGCGGGACCATCGTGCTTCCTCTCTAGTGGAGACGGTTCTGGTGGTGAACTTCTTGAGTTGCAGCAAGGCTGTGAAAGACCCTTTCGAAGTTCCAGAGGTAAGGTGTCATTAGTCTCCAGACGCCTCATCGGAAATAGGCCTCATCTTGCCTGGAAGGGAGAACTTCCTGGATTTTCTCGAGTTGCGGCAGGTGTTCTCGAATTACGACGGGGACCTCAGGGACCCGCCCTGGTGGCCTCAGGAGAGGCCAGTCCCTAGGCGAGTTGCTAGGGGGCCTCTCGGGATTCCTCTCCCGTCGATACCGGGGCCAAAAACTTTGTGTGGAGTCAGGGCCGGAACCGAGGATTCCTCTCAGGGGCTGACATGTATCTTTGGGTACTTCTGGAGTCTCCCCAGGGGAGTCAAGCCTCGTCTCGAGTGGGGGCATGAACGTGCACTTTCCTTCCAGGCTGTAGCGGCAATGTCACGCTTCCCGTCGCGTGGATCAAATGATGTGTGGTTTTCCCTAGAGGCTTTCCCACAGGGCTGCCCACGTGCCACCGTGGTGTGAGTCGATCCTCGGCGTGAAAGATGAGCCAGTGCAGGGCAAAGAGGTTCCTCTGGAATGGACTGAGACATCTGGGGGACTCTTGGAATAGTGGTACGACCATTGAGTTCCTCTCGCCTTTCCTGTTGAGAGTGCCTCCTCTTGAGATGCGACGGGAACGCCGGGAATTTTTTCCCGTTGAAAGCAGGGAAAGGATCCCTCATCTCGAGCTACGAGGGGGAAACGGGGCTACTCTGGATGTGGGCGGGACCATCGTGCTTTCTCTCGAGTGGAGACGGGTATGGCGGTGAACTTCTTGAGTTGCAGCAAGGGTGTGAAAGACCCTTTCGAAGTTCCAGAGGTTAGGTGTCATTAGTCTCCAGACGCCTCATCGGAAATAGGCCTCATCTCGCCTGGAAGGGAGAACTTCCTTGATTTTCTCGAGTTGCAGCAGGTGTTCTCGAGTTACGACGGGGACCTCAGGGACCCGCCCTGTTGGCCTCAGGAGAGGCCAGTCCCTATGCGTGTTGCTAGGGGGCCCCTCGGGATTCCTCTCCCGTCGATACCGGGGCCAAAAACCTTGTGTGGAGTCAGGGCCGGAACCGAGGATTCCTCTCAGGGACTGATATGGATCTTTGGGTACTTCTGGAGTCTCGCCAGGGGAGACAGGCCTCGTCTCGTGTGGGGGCATGCACGTGCACTTTCCTTCCAGGCTGTAGCAGCAATGTCACGCTTCCCGTCGCGTGGATCAAAGGATCTGTGGTTTTCCCTCGAGGCTTTCCCTCGAGGCTTTCCCACAGGGCTGTCCCACGTGCCACCGTGGTGTGAGTCGATCCTCGGCGTGAAAGATGAGCCAGTGCAGGGCAAAGAGGTTCCTCTGGAATGGACTGAGACATCTGGGGGACTCTTGGAATGGTGGTACGACCATGGAGTTCCTCTCGCCTTTCCTGTTGAGAGTGCCTCCTCTTGAGATGCGACGGGAACGACGGGAATCCTTTCCCGTTGAAAGCAGGGAAAGGATCCCTCATCTCGAGCTACGAGGGGGAAACGGGGCTCCTCTGGATGTGGGCGGGACCATCGTGCTTCCTCTCGAGTGGAGACGGGTATGGCGGTGAACTTCTTGAGTTGCAGCAAGGGTGTGAAAGACCCTTTCGAAGTTCCAGAGGTTAGGTGTCATTAGTCTCCAGACGCCTCATCGGAAATAGGCCTCATCTCGCCTGGAAGGGAGAACTTCCTGGATTTTCTCGAGTTGCGGCAGGTGTTCTCGAGTTACGACGGGGACCTCAGGGACCCGCCCTGGTGGCCTCCGGAGAGGCCAGTCCCCATGCGAGTTGTTAGGGGGCCTCTCGGGATTCCTCTCCCGTCGATACCGGGGCCAAAAAGCTTGTGTGGAGTCAGGGCCGGAACCGAGGATTCCTCTCAGGGGCTGACATGGATCTTTGGGTACTTCTGGAGTCTCCCCAGGGGAGTCAGGCCTCGTCTCGAGTGGAGGCATGCGCGTGCGCTTTCCTTCCAGGCTTTAGCAGCAATGTCACGCTTCCCGTCGATTGGATCAAAGGATCTGTGGTTTTCCCTCGAGGTTTTCCCACAGGGCTGTCCCACGTGCCACCGTGGTGTGAGTCGATCCTCGGCGTGAAAGATGAGCCAGTGCAGGGCAAAGAGGTTCCTCTGGAATGGACTGAGACATCTGGGGGACTCTTGGAATGGTGGTACGACCATGGAGTTCCTCTCGCCTTTCCTGTTGAGAGTGCCTCCTCTTGAGATGCGACGGGAACGCCGGGAATTCTTTCCCGTTGAAAGCAGGGAAAGGATCCCTCATCTCGAGCTAGGAGGGGGAAACGGGGCTCCTCTGGATGTGGGCGGGACCATCGTGCTTCCTCTCGAGTGGAGACGGGTATGGCGGTGAACTTCTTGAGTTGCAGCAAGGGTGTGAAAGACCCTTTCGAAGTTTCAGAGGTTTGGTGTCATTAGTCTCCAGAGGCCTCATCGGAAATAGGCCTCATCTCGCCTGGAAGGGAGAACTTCCTGGATTTTCTCGAGTTGCGGCAGGTGTTCTCGAGTTACGACGGGGACCTCAGGGACCGGCCCTGGTGGCCTCAGGAGAGGCCAGTCCCCATGCGAGTTGCTAGGGGGCCTCTCGGGATTCCTCTCCCGTCGATACCGGGGCCAAAAAGCTTGTGTGGAGTCAGGGCCGGAACCGAGGATTCCTCTCAGGGGCTGACATGGATCTTTGGGTACTTCTGGAGTCTCCCCAGGGGAGTCAGGCCTCGTCTCGAGTGGGGGCATGCACGTGCGCTTTCCTTCCAGGCTGTAGCAGCAATGTCACACTTCCCGTCGCGTGGATCAAAGGATCTGTGGTTTTCCCTCGAGGCTTTCCCTCGAGGCTTTCCCACAGGGCTGTCCCACGTGCCACCGTGTTGTGAGTCGATCCACGGCGTGAAAGATGAGCCAGTGCAGGGCAAAGAGGTTCCTCTGGAATGGACTGAGACATCTGGGGGACTCTTGGAATGGTGGTACGACCATGGAGTTCCTCTCGCCTTTCCTGTTGAGAGTGCCTCCTCTTGAGATGCGACGGGAACGCCGGGAATTCTTTCCCGTTGAAAGCAGGTAAAGGATCCCTCATCTCGAGCTAGGAGGGGGAAACGGGGCTCCTCTGGATGTGGGCGGGACCATCGTGCTTCCTCTCGAGTGGAGACGGGTATGGCGGTGAACTTCTTGAGTTGCAGCAAGGGTGTGAAAGACCCTTTCGAAGTTCCAGAGGTTTGGTGTCATTAGTCTCCAGAGGCCTCATCGGAAATAGGCCTCATCTCGCCTGGAAGGGAGAACTTCCTGGATTTTCTCGAGTTGCGGCAGGTGTTCTCGAGTTACGACGGGGACCTCAGGGACCTGCCCTGGTGGCCTCAGGAAAGGCTAGTCCCCTGGAGAGTTGCTAGGGGGCCTCTCCGGATTCCTCTCCCGTCGATACCGGGGCTAAAATCCTTCTGTGGAGTCATGGCCGAAACCGAGGATTCCTCTCAGGGGTTGACATGGATCTGTGGGTCTGTCTGGAGTCTCCCCAGGGAAGTCAGGCCTCGTCTCGAGTGGGGGCATGCACGTGCGCTTTCCTTCCAGGCTGTAGCAGCAATGTCACGCTTCCCGTGGCGTGGATCAAAGGATCTGTGGTTTTCCCTCGAGGCTTTCCCTCGAGGCTTTCCCACAGGGCTGTTCCACTTGCCACCGTGGTGTGAGTCGATCCTCGGCGTGAAAGATGAGCCAGTGCAGGGCAAAGAGGTTCCTCTGGAATGGACTGAGACATCTGGGGGACTCGTGGAATGGTGCTACGAACATGGAGTTCCTCTCGACTTTCCTGTTGAGAGTGCCTCGTCTTGAGATGCGACGGGAACGCCGGGAATTCTTTCCCGTTGAAAGCAGGGAAAGGTTCCATCATCTCGAGCTACGAGGGGGAAACGGGGCTCCTAGGGATGTGGGCGGGACCATCGTGCTTCCTCTCGAGTGGAGACGGGTATGGCGGTGAACTTCTTGAGTTGCAGCAAGGGTGTGAAAGACCCTTTCGAAGTTCCAGAGGTTAGGTGTCATTAGTCTCCAGACGCCTCATCGGAAATAGGCCTCATCTCGCCTGGAAGGGAGAACTTCCTGGATTTTCTCGAGTTGTGGCAGGTGTTCTCGAGTTACGACGGGGACCTCAGGGACCCGCCCTGGTGGCCTCAGAAGTGGCCAGTCCCCATGCGAGGTGCTAGGGGGCCTCTCGGGATTCCTCTCCCGTCGATACCGGGGCCAAAAACCTTGTGTGGAGTCAGGGCCGGAACCGAGGATTCCTCTCAAGGGCTGACATGGATCTTTGGGTACTTGTGGAATCTCCCCAGGGGAGTCAGGCCTCGTCTCGAGTGGGGGCATGCATGTGCGCATTCCTCCCAGGCTGTAGCAGCAATGTCACGCTTCCCGTTGTGTGGATCAAAGGATCTGTGGTTTTCCCTCGAGGCTTTCCCTCGAGGCTTTCCCACAGGGCTGTTCCACGTGCCACCGTGATGTGAGTCGATTCTCAGCGTGAAAGATGAGCCAGTGCAGGGCAAAGAGGTTCCTCTGGAATGGACTGAGACATCTGGGGGACTCTTGGAATGGTGGTACGACCATGGAGTTCCTCTCGCCTTTCCTGTTGAGAGTGCCTCCTCTTGAGATGCGACGGGAACGCCGGGAATTCGTTCCCGTTGAAAGCAGGGAAAGGATCCCTCATCTCGAGCTACGAGGTGGAAACGGGGCTCCTCTGGATGTGGGCGGGACCATCGTGCTTCCTCTCGAGTGGAGACGGGTATGGCGGTGAACTTCTTGAGTTGCAGCAAGGGTGTGAAAGACCCTTTCGAAGTTCCAGAGGTTAGGTGTCATTAGTCTCCAGACGCCTCATCGGAAATAGGCCTCATCTCGCCTGGAAGGGAGAACTTCCTGGATTTTCTCGAGTTGCGGCAGGTGTTCTCGAGTTACGACGCGGACCTCAGGGACCCGCCCTGGTGGCCTCAGGAGTGGCCAGTCCCCATGCGAGTTGCTAGGGGGCCTCTCGGGATTCCTCTCCCGTCGATACCGGGGCCAAAAACCTTGTGCGGAGTCAGGGCCAGAACCGAGGATTCCTCTCAGGGGCTTACATGGATCTTTGTGTACTTGTGGAGTCTCCCCAGGGGAGTCAGGCCTCGTCTCGAGTGGGGGCATGCATGTGCGCTTTCCTTCCAGGCTGTAGCAGCAATGTCACGCTTCCCGTCGCGTGGATCAAAGGATCTGTGGTTTTCCCTCGAGGCTTTCCCTCGAGGCTTTCCCACAGGGCTGTCCCACGTGCCACCGTGGTGTGAGTCGATCCTTGGCGTGAAAGATGAGCCAGTGCAGGGCAAAGAGGTTCCTCTGGAATGGACTGAGACATCTGGGGGACTCTTGGAATGGTGGTACGACCATGGAGTTCCTCTCGCCTTTCCTGTTGAGAGTGCCTCCTCTTGAGATGCGACGTGAACGACGGGAATTCTTTCCCGTTGAAAGCAGGGAAAGGATCCCTCATCTCGAGCTACGAGGGGGAAACGGGGCTCCTCTGGATGTGGGCGGGACCATCGTGCTTCCTCTCGAGTGGAGACGGGTATGGCAGTGAACTTCTTGAGTTGCAGCAAGGGTGTGAAAGACCCTTTCGAAGTTCCAGAGGTTAGGTGTCATTAGTCTCCAGACGCCTCATCGGAAATAGGCCTCATCTCGCCTGGAAGGGAGAACTTCCTGGATTTTCTCGAGTTGCGGCAGGTGTTCTCGAGTTACGACGGGGACCTCAGGGACCCGCCCTGGTGGCCTCAGGAGAAGCCATTCCCCATGCGATGTGCTAGGGGGCCTCTCGAGATTCCTCTCCCGTCGATACCGGGGCCAAAAACCTTGTGTGGAGTCAGGGCCGGAACCGAGGATTCCTCTCAGGGGCTGACATGTATCTTTGGGTACTTCTGAAGTCGCCCCAGGGGAGTCAGGCCTCGTCTCGAGTGGGGGCATGCACGTGCGCTTTTCTTCCAGGCTGTAGCAGCAATGTCACGCTTCCCGTGGCGTGGATCAAAGGATCTGTGGTTTTCCCTCGAGGCTTTCCCTCGAGGCTTTCCCACAGGGCTGTCCCACGTGCCACCGTGGTGTGAGTCGATCCTCGGCGTGAAAGATGAGCCAGTGCAGGGCAAAGAGGTTCCTCTGGAATGGACTGAGACATCTGGGGGACTCTTGGAATGGTGGTACGACCATGGATTTCCTCTCGCCTTTCCTGTTGAGAGTGCCTCCTCTTGAGATGCGACGGGAACGCCAGGAATTTTTTCCCGTTGAAAGCAGCGAAAGGATCCCTCATCTTGAGCTCCGAGGGGGAAACGGGGCTCCTCTGGATGTGGGCGGGACCATCGTGCTTCCTCTTGAGTGGAGACGGGTATGGCAGTGAACTTCTTGAGTTGCAGCAAGGGTGTGAAAGACCCTTTCGAAGTTCCAGAGGTTAGGTGTCATTAGTCTCCAGACACCTCATCGGAAATAGGCCTCATCTCGCCTGGAAGGGAGAACTTCCTGGATTTTCTCGAGTTGTGGCAGGTGTTCTCGAGTTACGACGGGGACCTCAGGGACCCGCCCTGGTGGCCTCAGGAGAGGCCAGTCCCCATGCGAGGTGCTAGGGGGCCTCTCGGGATTCCTCTCCCATCGATACCGGGGCCAAAATCCTTGTGTCCAGTCAGGGCCGGAACCGAGGATTCCTCTCAGGGGCTGACATGAATCTTTGGGTACGTCTGGAGTCTCCCCAGGGGAGTCAGGCCTCGTCTCGAGTGGGGGCATGCACGTGCGCTTTCCTTCCAGGATGTAGCAGCAATGTCACGCTTCCCGTCTCGTGGATCAAAGGATCTGTGGATTTCCCTCGAGGCTTTCCCACAGGGCTGTCCCACGTGCCACCGTGGTGTGAGTCGATTCTCGGCGTGAAAGAAGAGCCAGTGCAGGGCAAAGAGGTTCCTCTGGAATGGACTGAGACATCTGGGGGACTCTTGGAATGGTGGTACGATCATGGAGTTCCTCTTGCCTTTCCTGTTGAGAGTGCCTCCTCTTGAGATGCAACGGGAACGCCAGGAATTCTTTCCCGTTGAAAGCAGGGAAAGGATCCCTCATCTCGAGCTACGAGGGGGAAACGGGGCTCCTCTGGATGTGGGCGGGACCATCGTGCTTCCTCTCGAGTGGAGACGGGTATGGCGGTGAAATTCTTGAGTTGCAGCAAGGGTGTGAAAGACCCTTTCGAAGTTCCAGAGGTTAGGTGTCATTAGTCTCCAGACGCCTCATCGGAAATAGGCCTCATTTCGCCTGGAAAGGAGAACTTCCTGGATTTTCTCGAGTTGCGGCAGGTGTTCTCGAGTTACGACGGGGACCTCAGGGACCCGCCCTGGTGGCCTCAGGAACGGCCAGTCCATATGCTAGTTGCTAGGGGGCCTCTCGGGATTCCTCTCCCGTCGATACCGGGGCCAAAAACCTTGTGTGGAGTCAGGGCCGGAACCGAGGATTCCTCTCAGGGGCTGACATGTATCTTTGGGTACTTCTGGAGTCTCCCCAGGGGAGTCAGGCCTCGTCTCGAGTGGGGGCATGCACGTGCGCTTTCCTTCCTGGCTGTAGCAGCAATGTCATGCTTCCCGTTGCGTGGATCAAAGGATCTGTGGTTTTCCCTCGAGGCTTTCCCTCGAGGCTTTCCCACAGGGCTGTCCCACGTGCCACCGTGGTGTGAGTCAATCCTCGGCGTGAAAGATGAGCCAGTACAGGGCAAAGAGGTTCCTCTGGAATGGACTGAGACATCTGGGGGACTCTTGGAATGGTGGTACGACCATGGAGCTCCTCTCCCCTTTCCTGTTGAGAGTGCCTCTTCTTGAGATGCGACGGAAACGCCGGGAATTGTTTCCCGTTGAAAGCAGGGAAAGGATCCCTCATCTCGAGCTACGAGGGGGAAACGGGGCTCCTCTGGATGTGGGCGGGACCATCGTGCTTCCTCTCGAGTGGAGACGGGTATGGCGGTGAACTTCTTGAGTTGCAGCAAGGGTGTGAAAGACCCTTTCGAAGTTCCAGAGGTTAGGTGTCATTAGTCTCCAGACGCCTCATCGGAAATAGGCCTCATCTCGCCTGGAAGGGAGAACTTCCTGGATTTTCTCGAGTTGCGGCAGGTGTTCTCGAGTTACGACGGGGACCTCAGGGACCCGCCCTGGTGGCCTCAGGAACGGCCAGTCCCCATGCGAGTTGCTAGGGGGCCTCTCGTGATTCCTCTCCCGTCGATACCGGGGCCAAAAACCTTGTGTGGAGTCAGGGACGGAACCGAGGATTCCTCTCAGGGGCTGACTTGGATCTTTGGGTACTTCTGGAGTCTCCCCAGGAGAGTCAGGCCTCGTCTCGAGTGGGGGCATGCACGTGCGCTTTCCTTCCAGGCTGTAGCAGCAATGTCATGCTTCCCGTCGCGTGGATCAAAGGATCTGTGGTTTTCCCTCGAGGCTTTCCCTCGAGGATTTCCCTCGAGGCTTTCCCACAGGGCTGTCCCACGTGCCACCGTGGTGTGAGTCGATCCTCGGCGTGAAAGATGAGCCAGTGCAAGGCAAAGAGGTTCCTCTGGAATGGACTGAGACATCTGGGGGACTCTTGGAATGGTGGTACGACCATGGAGTTCCTCTCGCCTTTCCTGTTAAGAGTACCTCCTCTTGAGATGTGACGGGAACGCCGGGAATTCTTTCCCGTTGAAAGCAGGGAAAGGATCCCTCATCTCGAGCTACGAGGGAGAAACGGGGCTCCTCTGGATGTGGGCGGGACCATCATGCTTCCTCTCGAGTCGACACGGGTATGGCGGTGAACTTCTTGTGTTGCAGCAAGGGTGTGAATGACCCTTTCGAAGTTCCAGAG
The DNA here is from genome assembly GCF_032405125.1 of Capricornis sumatraensis. Classification (NCBI taxonomy): domain Eukaryota; kingdom Metazoa; phylum Chordata; class Mammalia; order Artiodactyla; family Bovidae; genus Capricornis; species Capricornis sumatraensis. The sequence goes on from NW_027184619.1 coordinate 2,333,822, forward strand.
GTTAGGTGTCATTAGTGTCCAGACGCCTCATCGGAAATAGGCCTCATCTCGCCTGGAAGGGAGAACTTCCTGGATTTTCTCGAGTTGCGGCAGGTGTTCTCCAGTTACGACGGGGACCTCAGGGACCGGCCTGGTGGCCTCAGGAAAGGCCAGTCCCCATGCGAGGTGCTAGGGGGCCTCTCGGGATTCCTCTCCCGTCGATACCGGGGCCAAAAACCTTGTGTGGAGTCAGGGCCGGAACCGAGGATTCCTCTCAGGGGCTGACATGGATCTTGGGGTACTTCTGGAGTCTCCCCAGGGGAGTCAGTCCTCGTCTCGAGTGGGGGCATGCACGTGCGCTTTCCTTCCAGGCTGTAGCAGCAATGTCACGCTTCCCGTGGCGTGGATCAAAGGATCTGTGGTTTACCCTCGAGGCTTTCTCACAGGGCTGTCCCACGAGCCACCGTGGTGTGAGTCGATCCTCGGCGTGAAAGATGAGCCAGTGCAGGGCAAAGAGTTTCCTCTGGAATGGACTGAGAAATCTCGGGGACTCTTGGAATGGTGGTACGACCATGGAGTTCCTCTCATCTTTCCTGTTGAGAGTGCCTCATCTTGAGATGCGACGGGAACGCTGGGATTTCTTTCCCGTTGATAGCAGGGAATGGATCCCTCATCTCGAGCTCCGAGGGGGAAACGGGGCTCCTCTGGATGTGGGCGGGACCATCGTGCTTCCTCTCGAGTGGAAACGGGTATGGCGGTGAACTTCTTGAGTTGCAGCAAGGGTGTGAAAGACCCTTTCGAAGTTCCAGAGGTTCGGTGTCATTAGTCTCCAGACGTCTCATCGGAAATAGGCCTCATCTCGCCTGGAAGGGAGAACTTCCTGGATTTTCTCGAGTTGCGGCAGGTGTTCTCGAGTTACGACGGGGACCTCAGGGACCCGCCCTGGTGGCCTCAGGAGAGGCCAGTCCCCATGCGAGTTGCTAGGGGGCCTCTCGGGATTCCTCTCCCGTAGATACCGGGGCCAAAAACCTTGTGTGGAGTCAGGGCCGGAACCGAGGATTCCTCTCAGGGGCTGACATGGATCTTTGGGTACTTCTGGAGTCTCCCCAGGGGAGTCAGGCCTCGTCTCGAGTGGGGGCATGCACGTGCGCTTTCCTTCCAGGCTGTAGCAGCAATGTCACGCTTCCCGTCGCGTGGATCAAGGGATCTGAGGTTTTCCCTCGAGGCTTTCCCTAGAGGCTTTCCCACAGGGCTGTCCCACGTGCCACCGTGGTGTGAGTCGATCCTCGGCGTGAAAGATGAGCCAGTGCAGGGCAAAGAGGTTCCTCTGGAATGGACTGAGACATCTGGGGGACTCTTGGAATGGTGTTACGACCATGGAGTTCCTCTTGCCTTTCCTGTTGAGAGTGCCTCCTCTTGAGATGCGACGGGAACCCCGGAATTCTTTCCCATTTAAAGCAGGGAAAGGATCCCTCATCTTGAGCGACGAGGGGGAAACGGGGTTCCTCTGGTTATGGGTGGGACGATCGTGTTAACTCTCGAGTGGATACGGGTATGGCGGTGAACTACTTGAGTTGCAGCAAGGGTGTGAAAGACCCTTTCGAAGTTCCAGAGTTTAGGTGTCATTAGTCTCCAGACGCCTCATCAGAAATAGGCCTCATCTCGCCTGGAAGGGAGAACTTCCTGGATTTTCTCGAGTTGCGGCAGGTGTTCTCCAGTTACGACGGGGAACTCAGGGACCGGCCTGGTGGCCTCAGGAAAGGCCAGTCCCCATGCGAGGTGCTAGGGGGCCTCTCGGGATTCCTCTTCCGTCGATACCGGGGCCAAAAACCTTGTGTGGAGTCAGGGCCGGAACCGAGGATTCCTCTCAGGGCTGACATGGATCTTGGGGTACTTCTGGAGTCTCCCCAGGGGAGTCAGGCCTCGTCTCGAGTGGGGGCATGCACGTGCGCTTTCCTTCCAGGCTGTAGCAGCAATGTCACGCTTCCCGTCACGTGGATCAAAGGATCTGTGGATTTCAATCGAGGCTTTCCCTTGAGGCTTTCCCACAGGGCTGTCCCACGTGACACCGTGGTGTGATTCGATCCTCGGCGTGAAAGATGAGCCAGTGCAGGGCAAAGAGGTTCCTCTGGAATGGACTGAGACATCTGGGGGACTCTTGGAATGGTGGTACGACCATGGAGTTCCTCTCGCCTTTCCTGTTAAGAGTGCCTCCTCTTGAGATGTGACGGGAACGCCGGGAATTCTTTCCCGTTGAAAGCAGGGAAAGGATCCCTCATCTCGAGCTACGAGGGGGAAACGGGGCTCCTCTGGATGTGGGCGGGACCATCATGCTTCCTCTCGAGTCGACACGGGTATGGCGGTGAACTTCTTGTGTTGCAGCAAGGGTGTGAAAGACCCTTTCGAAGTTCCAGAGGTTAGGTGTCATTAGTGTCCAGACGCCTCATCGGAAATAGGCCTCATCTCGCCTGGAAGGGAGAACTTCCTGGATTTTCTCGAGTTGCGGCAGGTGTTCTCCAGTTACGACGGGGACCTCAGGGACCGGCCTGGTGGCCTCAGGAAAGGCCAGTCCCCATGCGAGGTGCTAGGGGGCCTCTCGGGATTCCTCTCCCGTCGATACCGGGGCCAAAAACCTTGTGTGGAGTCAGGGCCGGAACCGAGGATTCCTCTCAGGGGCTGACATGGATCTTGGGGTACTTCTGGAGTCTCCCCAGGGGAGTCAGTCCTCGTCTCGAGTGGGGGCATGCACGTGCACTTTCCTTCCAGGCTGTAGCAGCAATGTCACGCTTCCCGTCGCGTGGATCAAAGGATCTGTGGTTTACCCTCGAGGCTTTCCCACAGGGCTGTCCCACGAGCCACCGTGGTGTGAGTCGATCCTCGGCGTGAAAGATGAGCCAGTGCAGGGCAAAGAGTTTCCTCTGGAATGGACTGAGAAATCTCGGGGACTCTTGGAATGGTGGTACGACCATGGAGTTCCTCTCATCTTTCCTATTGAGAGTGCCTAATCTTGAGATGCGACGGGAACGCTGGGATTTCTTTCCCGTTGATAACAGGGAAAGGATCCCTCATCTCGAGCTACGAGGGGGAAACGGGGCTCCTCTGGATGTGGGCGGGACCATCGTGTTTCCTCTCGAGTGGAGACGGGTATGGCGGTGAACTTCTTGAGTTGCAGCAAGGGTGTGAAAAACCCTTTCGAAGCTCCAGAGGTTCGGTGTCATTAGTCTCCAGACGCCTCATCGGAAATAGGCCTCATCTCGCCTGGAAGGGAGAACTTCCTGGATTTACTCGAGTTGCGGCAGGTGTTCTCGAGTTACGACGGGGACCTCAGGGACACGCCCTGGTGTCCTCAGGAAAGGCCAGTCCCCATGCGAGTTGCTAGGGGGCCTCTCGGGATTCCTCTCCCTTCGATACCGGGGCCAAAAACCTTGTGTGGAGTCAGGGCCGGAACCGAGGATTCCTCTCAGGGGCTGACATGGATCTTTGGGTACTTCTGGAGTCTCCCCAGGGGAGTCAGGCCTCGTCTCGAGTGGGGGCATGCACGTGCACTTTCCTTCCAGGCTGGAGCAGCAATGTCACGCTTCCCGTCGCATGGATCAAGGGATCTGTGGTTTTCCCTCGAGGCTTTCCCTCGAGGCTTTCCCACAGGGCTGTCCCACGTGCCACCGTGGTGTGAGTCGATCCTCGGCGTGAAAAATGAGCCAGTGCAGGGCAAAGAGGTTCCTCTGGAATGGACTGAGACATCTGGGGGACTCTTGGAATGGTGGTACGACCATGGAGTTCCTCTCGCCTTTCCTGTTGAGAGTGCCTCCTCTTGAGATGTGACGGGAACGCCGGGAATTCTTTCCCGTTGAAAGCAGGGAAAGGATCCCTCATCTCGAGCTCCGAGGGGGAAACGGGGCTCCTCTGGATGTGGGCGGGACCATCATGCTTCCTCTCGAGTCGACACGGGTATGGCGGTGAACTTCTTGTGTTGCAGCAAGGGTGTGAAAGACCCTTTCGAAGTTCCAGAGGTTAGGTGTCATTAGTGTCCAGACGCCTCATCGGAAATAGGCCTCATCTCGCCTGGAAGGGAGAACTTCCTGGATTTTCTCGAGTTGCGGCAGGTGTTCTCCAGTTACGACGGGGACCTCAGGGACCGGCCTGGTGGCCTCAGGAAAGGCCAGTCCCCATGCGAGGTGCTAGGGGGCCTCTCGGGATTCCTCTCCCGTCGATACCGGGGCCAAATACTTTGTGTGGAGTCAGGGCCGGAACCGAGGATTCCTCTCAGGGGATGACATGGATCTTTGGGTATTTCTGGAGTCTCCCCAGGGGAGTCATGCCTCGTCTCGAGTGGGGGCATGCACGTGCGCTTTCCTTCCAGGCTGTAGCAGCAATGTCACGCTTCCCGTCGTGTGGATCAAAGGATCTCTGGTTTTCCCTCTAGGCTTTCCCACAGGGCTGTCCCACGTGCCACCGTGGTGTGAGTCGATCCTCGACGTGAAAGATGAGCCTGTGCAGGGCAAAGAGGTTACTCTGGAATGGACTGAGACATCTGGGGGACTCTTGCAATGGTGGTACGACCATGGAGTTCCTCTCGCCTTTCCTGTTGAGAGTGCCTCCTCTTGAGATGCGACGGGAACACCGGGAATTCTTTCCCATTGAAAGCAGGGAAAGGATCCCTCATCTCGAGCTACGAGGGGGAAACGGGGCTCCTCTGGTTGTGGGTGGGACGATCGTGCTTCCTCTCGAGTGGAGACGGGTATGGCGGTGAACTTCTTGAGTTGCAGCAAGGGTGTGAAAGACCCTTTCGAAGTTCCAGAAGTTAGGTGTCATTAGTCTCCAGACGCCTCATCGGAAATAGGCCTCATCTCGCCTGGAAGGGAGAACTTCCTGGATTTTCTCGAGTTTCAGCAGGTGTTCTCGAGTTACGACGGGGACCTCAGGGACCCGCCATGGTGGCCTCAGGAAAGGCCAGTCCTCATGCGAGTTGCTAGGTTGCCTCTCGGTATTCCTCTCCCGTCGATACCTGGACCAAAAACCTTGTGTGGAGTGAGGGCCGGAACCGAGGATTACTCTCAGGGGCTGACATGGATCTTTGGGTACTTCTGGAGTCTCCCCAGGGGAGTCAGGCCTCGTCTCGAGTGGGGGCATGCACGTGCGCTTTCCTTCCAGGCTGTAGCAGCAATGTCACGCTTCCCGTGGCGTGGATCAAAGGATCTGTGGTTTTCCCTCGAGGCTTTCCCTCGAGGCTTTCCCACAGGGCTGTCCCACGTGCCACCGTGGTGTGAGTCGATTCTCGGCGTGAAAGATGAGCCAGTGCATTGCAAAGAGGTTCCTCTGGAATGGACTGAGACATCTGGGGGACTCTTGGAATGGTGGTACGACCATGGAGTTCCTCTCGCCTTTCCTGTTGAGAGTGCCTCCTCTTGAGATGCGACGGGAACGCCGGGAATTCTTTCCCGTTGAAAGCAGGGAAAGGATCCCTCATCTCGAGTTACGAGGGGGAAACGGGTCTCCTCTGGATGTGGGCGGGACCATCGTGCTTCCTCTCGAGTGGAGACGGGTATGGCGGTGAAATTCTTGAGTTGCAGCAAGGGTGTGAAAGACCCTTTCGAAGTTCCAGAGGTTAGGTGTCATTAGTCTCCAGACGCCTCATTGGAAATAGGCCTCATTTCGCCTGGAAAGGAGAACTTCCTGGATTTTCTCGAGTTGCGGCAGGTGTTCTCGATTTACGACGGGGACCTCAGGGACCCGCCCTGGTGGCCTCAGGTACGGCCAGTCCCCATGCTAGTTGCTAGGGGGCCTCTCGGGATTCCTCTCCCGTCGATACCGGGGCCAAAAACCTTGTGTGGAGTCAGGGCCGGAACCGAGGATTCCTCTCAGGGGCTGACATGGATCTTTGGGTACTTCTGGAGTCTCCCCAGGGGAGTCAGGACTCGTCTCGAGTGGGGGCATGCACGTGCGCTTTCCTTCCAGGCTGTAGCAGCAATGTCATGCTTCCCGTCGCGTAGATCAAAGGATCTGTGGTTTTCCCTCGAGGCTTTCCCTCGAGGCTTTCCCACAGGGCTGTCCCATGTGCCACCGTGGTGTGAGTTGATCCTCGGCGTGAAAGATGAGCCAGTGCAGGGCAAAGAGTTTCCTCTGGAATGGACTGAGAAATCTCGGAGACTCTTGGAATGGTGGTACGACCATGGAGTTCCTCTCATCTTTCCTGTTGAGAGTGCCTAATCTTGAGATGCGACGGGAACGCCGGGAATTCTTTCCCGTTGATAGCAGGGAAAGGATCCCTCATCTCGAGCTACGAGTGGGAAACGGGGCTCCTCTGGATGTGGGCGGGACCATCGTGTTTCCTCTCGAGTGGAGACGGGTATGGCGGTGAACTTCTTGAGTTGCAGCAAGGGTGAGAAAGACCCTTTCGAAGTTCCAGAGGTTCGGTGTCATTAGTCTCCAGACGCCTCATCGGAAATAGGCCTCATCTCGCCTGGAAGGGAGAACTTCCTGGATTTTCTCGAGTTGCGGCAGGTGTTCTCGAGTTACGACGGGGACCTCAGGGACCCGCCCTGGTGTCCTCAGGAAAGGCCAGTCCCCATGCGAGTTGCTCGGGGGCCTCTCGGGATTCCTCTCCCGTCCATACCGGGGCCAAAATCCTTCTGTGGAGTCAGGGCCGGAACCGAGGATTCCTCTCAGTGGCTGACATGGGTCTTTGGGTACTTCTGGAGTCTCCCCATGGGGGTCAGGCCTCGTCTCGAGTGGGGGAATGCACGTGCGCCTTCCTTCCAGGCTGTAGCAGCAATGTCACGCTTCCCGTCGCGTGGATCAAAGGATCTGTGGTTTTCCCTCGAGGCTTTCCCTCGAGGCTTTCCCACAGGGCTGTCTCACGTGCCACCGTTGTGTGAGTCGATCCTCGGCGTGAAAGATGAGCCAGTGCAGGGCAAAAAGGTTCCTCTGGAATGGACTGAGACATCTGGGTGACTCTTGGAATGGTGGTACGACCATGGAGTTCCTCTCGCCTTTCCTGTTGAGAGTGCCTCCTCTTGAGATGCGACGGGAACGCCGGGAAATCTTTCCCGTTGAAAGCAGGGAAAGGATCCCTCATCTCGAGCTACGAGGGGGAAACGGGGCTCCTCTGGATGTGGGCGGGAACATCGTGCTTCCTTTCGAGTGGAGACGGGTATGGCGGTGAAATTCTTGAGTTGCAGCAAGGGTGTGAAAGACCCTTTCGAAGTTCCAGAGGTTAGGTGTCATTAGTCTCCAGACGCCTCATTGGAAATAGGCCTCATTTCGCCTGGAAAGGAGAACTTCCTGGATTTTCTCGAGTTGCGGCAGGTGTTCTCGATTTACGACGGGGACCTCAGGGACCCGCCCTGGTGGCCTCAGGAACGGCCAGTCCCCATGCTAGTTGCTAGGGGGCCTCTCGGGATTCCTCTCCCGTCGATACCGGGGCCAAAAACCTTGTGTGGAGTCAGGGCCGGAACCGAGGATTCCTCTCAGGGGATGACATGGATCTTTGGGTACTTCTGGAGTCTCCCCAGGGGAGTCAGGCCTCGTCTCGAGTGGGGGCATGCACGTGCGCTTTCCTTCCAGGCTGTAGCAGCAATGTCATGCTTCCCGTCGCGTGGATCAAACGATCTGTGGTTTTCCCTCGAGGCTTTCCCTCGAGGCTTTCCCACAGGGCTGTCCCACGTGCCACCGTGGTGTGAGTCGATCCTCGGCGTGAAAGATGAGCCAGTGCAGGGCAAAGAGGTTCCTCTGGAATGGACTGAGACATCTGGGGGACTCTTGGAATGGTGGTACGACCATGGAGTTCCTCTCGCCTTTCCTGTTGAGAGTGCCTCCTCTTGAGATGCGACGGGAACGCCGGGAATTCTTTCCCGTTGAAAGCAGGGAAAGGATCCCTAATCTCTAGCTCTGAGGGGGAAACGGGGCTCCTCTGGATGTGGGCGGGACCATCGTGCTTCCTCTCGAGTGGAGACGGGTATGGCGGTGAACTTCTTGAGTTGCATCAAGGGTGTGAAAGACCCTTTCGAAGTTCCAGAGGTTAGGTGTCATTAGTCTCCAGACGCCTCATCGGAAATAGGCCTCATCTCGCCTGGAAGGGAGAACTTCCTGGATTTTCTCGAGTTGCGGCAGGTGTTCTCGAGTTACGACGGGGACCTCAGGGACCCGCCCTGGTGGCCTCAGGAGAATCCAGTCCCCATGCGAGTTGCTAGGGGGCCTCTCGGGATTCCTCTCCCGTCGATACCGGGGCCAAAAACCTTGTGTGGAGTCAGGGCCGGAACCGAGGATTCCTCTCAGGGGCTGACATGGATCTTTGGGTACTTCTGGAGTCTCCCCAGGGGAGTCAGGCCTCGTGTCGAGTGGGGGCATGCACGTGCGCTTTCCTTCCAGGCTGTAGCAGCAATGTCACGCTTCCCGTGGCGTGGATCAAAGGATCTGTGGTTTTCCCTCGAGGCTTTCCCTCGAGGCTTTCCCACAGGGCTGTCCCACGTGCCAACGTGGTGTGAGTCGATCCTCGGCGTGAAAGATCAGCCAGTGCAGGGCAAAGAGGTTCCTCTGGAATGGACTGAGACATCTGGGGGACTCTTGGAATGGTGGTACGACCATGGAGTTCCTCTCGCCTTTCCTGTTGAGAGTGCCTCCTCTTGAGATGCGACGGGAACGCCGGGAATTCTTTCCCGTTGAAAGCAGGGAAAGGATCCCTCATCTCGAGCTACGAGGGGGAAACGGGGCTCCTCTGGCTGTGGGCGGGACGATCGTGCTTCCTCTCGAGTGTACACGGGTATGGCGCTGAAGTTCTTGAGTTGCAGCAAGGGTGTGAAAGACCCTTTCGAAGTTCCAGAGGTTAGGTGTCATTCGTCTCCAAACGCCTCATCGGAAATAGGCCTCATCTCGCCTGGAAGGGAGAACTTCCTGGATATTCTCGAGTTGCGGCAGGTGTTCTCGAGTTACGACGGGGACCTCAGGGACCCACCCTGGTGGCCTCAGGAGAGGCCAGTCCCCATGCGAGTTGCTAGGGGGCCTCTCGGGGTTCCTCTCCCATCGATACTGGGGCAAAAACCTTGTGTGGAGTCAGGGCCGGAACCGAGGATTCCTCTCAGGGGCTGACATGGATCTTTGGGTACTTCTGGAGTCTCCCCAGGGGAGTCAGGCCTCGTCTCGAGTGGGGGCATGCACGTGCGCTTTCCTTCCAGGCTGTAGCAGCAATGTCACGCTTCCCGTCGCGTAGATCACAGGATCTGTGGTTTTCCCTCGAGACTTTCCCTCGAGGCTTTCCCACAGGGCTGTCCCACGTGCCACCGTGGTGTGAGTCGATCCTCGGCGTGAAAGATGAGCCAGTGCAGGGCAAAGAGGCTCCTCTGGAATGGACTGAGACATCTGGGGGACTCTTGGAATGGTGGTACGACCATGGAGTTCCTCTCGCCTTTCCTGTTGAGAGTGCCTCCTCTTGAGATGCGTCGGGAACGCCGGGAATTCTTTCCCGTTGAAAGCAGGGAAAGGATCCCTCATCTCGAGCTCCGAGGGGGAAACGGGGCTCCTCTGGATGTGGGCGGGACCATCATGCTTCCTCTCGAGTGGAGACGGGTATGGAGGTGAACTTCATGAGTTGCATCAAGGGTGTGAAAGACCCTTTCGAAGTTCCAGAGGTTTGTTGTCATTTGTCTCCAGACGCCTCATCGGAAATAGGCCTCATCTCGCCTGGAAGGGAGAACTTCCTGGATTTTCTCGAGTTGCGGCAGGTGTTCTCGAGTTACGACGGGGACCTCAGGGACCCGCCGTGGTGGCCTCAGGAGAGGCCAGTCCCCATGCGAGTTACTAGGGGGCCTCTCGGGATTCCTCTCCGGTCGATACCGGGGCAAGAAACCTTGTGTGGAGTCAGGGCCGGAACCGAGGATTCCTCTCAGGGGCTGACATGGATCTTTGGGTACTTGTGGAGTCTCCCCAGGGGAGTCAGGCCTCGTCTCGAGTGGGGGCATGCACGTGCGCTTTCCTTCCTGGCTGAAGCAGCAATGTCACGCTTCCCGTCCCGTGGATCAAAGGATCTGTGGTTTTCCCTCAAGGCTTTCGCTCGAGGCTTTCCCACAGGGCTGTCCCACGTGCCACGGTGGTGTGAGTCGATCCTCGGCGTGAAAGATGAGCCAGTGCAGGGCAAAGAGGTTCCTCTGGAATGGACTGAGACATCTGGGGGACTCTTGGAATGATGGTACGACCATGGAGTTCCTCTCGCCTTTCCTGTTGAGAGTGCCTCCTCTTGAGATGCGACGGGAACGCCGGGAATTCTTTCCCGTTGAAAGCAGGGAAAGGATCCCTCATCTCGAGCTACGAGGGGGAAACTGGGCTCCTCTGGATGTGGGCGGGACCATCGTGCCTCCTCTCGAGTGGAGACGGGTATGGCGGTGAACTTCTTGAGTTGCAGCAAGGATGTGAAAGACCCTTTCGAAGTTCCAGAGGTTAGCTGTCATTAGTCTCCAGACGCCTCATCGGAAATAGGCCTCATCTCGCCTGGAAGGGAGAACTTCCTGGATTTTCTCGAGTTGCGGCAGGTGTTCTCGAGTTACGACGGGGACCTCAGGGACCCGCCCTGGTGGCCTCAGGAGAGGCCAGTCCCCATGCGAGTTGCTCGGGGGCTTCTCAGGATTCCTCTCCTGTCGATACCGGGGCCAAAAAACTTGTGTGGAGTCAGGGCCGGAACCGAGGATTCCTCTCATGGGCTGACATGGATCTTTGGGTACTTCTGGAGTCTCCACAGGGGAGTCAGGCCTTGTCTCGAGTGGGGGCATGCACGTGCGCTTTCCTTCCAGGCTGTAGCAGCAATGTCTCGGTTCCCGTCGCGTGGATCAAAGGATCTGCGGTTTTCCCTCGAGGCTTTCCCACAGGGCTGTCCCACGTGCCACCGTGGTGTGAGTCGATTCTCGGCGTGAAAGATGAGACAGTGCAGGGCAAAGAGGTTCCTCTGGATTGGACTGAGACATCTGGGGGACTCTTGGAATGGTGGTACGACCATGGAGTTCCTCTCGCCTTTCCTGTTGAGAGTGCCTCCTCTTGAGATGCGACGGGAACGCCGGGAATTCTTTCCCGTTGAAAACAGGGAAAGGATCCCTCATTTCGAGCTACGAGGGGGAAACTGGGCTCCTCTGGATGTGGGCGGGACCATCGTGCTTCCTCTCGAGTGGAGACGGGTATGGCGGTGAAATTCTTGAGTTGCAGCAAGGGTGTGAAAGACCCTTTCGAAGTTCCAGAGGTTAGGTGTCATTAGTCTCCAGACGCCTCATCGGAAATAGGCCTTATTTCGCCTGGAAAGGAGAACTTCCTGGATTTTCTCGAGTTGCGGCAGGTGTTCTCGATTTACGACGGGGACCTCAGGGACCCGCCCTGGTTTCCTCAGGTACGGCCAGTCCCCATGCTAGTTGCTAGGGGGCCTGTCGGGATTCCTCTCCCGTCGATACCGGGGCCAAAAACCTTGTGTGGAGTCAGGGCCGGAACCGAGGATTCCTCTCAGGGGCTGACATGGATCTTTGGGTACTTCTGGAGTCTCCCCAGGGGAGTCAGGACTCGTCTCGAGTGGGGGCATGCACGTGCGCTTTCGTTCCAGGCTGTAGCAGCAATGTCACGCTTCCCGTCGCGTGGATCAAAGGATCTGTGGTTTTCCCTCGAGGCTTTCCCTCGAGGCTTTCCCACAGGGCTGTCCCACGTGCCACCGTGGTGTGAGTCGATCCTCGGCGTGAAAGATGAGCCAGTGCAGGGCAAAGAGGCTCCTCTGGAATGGACTGAGACATCTGGGGGACTCTTGGAATGGTGGTACGACCATGGAGTTCCTCTCGCCTTTCCTGTTGAGAGTGCCTCCTCTTGAGATGCGACGGGAACGCCGGGAATTCTTTCCCGTTGAAAGCAGGGAATGGATCCCTCATCTCGAGCTCCGAGGGGGAAACGGGTCTCCTCTGGATGTGGGCGGGACCATCGTGCTTCCTCTCGAGTGGAGACGGGTATGGCGGTGAACTTCTTGAGTTGCAGCAAGGGTGTGAAAGACCCTTTCGAAGTTCCAGAGTTTTGGTGTCATTAGTCTCCAGACGCCTCATCGGAAATAGGCCTCATCTTGCCTGGAAGGGAGAACTTCCTGGATTTTCTCGAGTTGCGGCAGGTGTTCTCGAGTTACGACGGGGACCTCACGGACCCGCCCTGGTGGCCTCAGGAGAGGCCAGTCCCCATGCGAGTTGCTAGGGGGCCTCTCGGGATTCCTCTCCCGTCGATACCGGGGCCAAAAACCTTGTGTGGAGTCAGGGCCGGAACCGAGGATTCCTCTCAGGGGCTGACATGGATCTTTGGGTACTTGTGGAGTCTCCCCAGGGGAGTCAGGCCTCGTCTCGAGTGGGGGCATGCACGTGCGCTTTCCTTCCAGGCTGTAGCAGCAATGTCACGCTTCCCGTCGCGTGGATCAAAGGATCTGTGATTTTCCCTCGAGGCTTTCGCTCGAGGCTTTCCCACAGGGCTGTCCCACGTGCCACCGTGGTGTGAGTCGATCCTCGGCGTGAAAGATGAGCCAGTGCAGGGCAAAGAGGCTCCTCTGGAATGGACTGAGACATCTGGGGGACTCTTGGAATGGTGGTACGACCATGGAGTTCCTCTCGTCTTTCCTGTTGAGAGTGCCTCCTCTTGAGATGCGACGGGAACGCCGGGAATTCTTTCCCGTTGAAAGCAGGGAATGGATCCCTCATCTCGAGCTACGAGGGGGAAACGGGGCTCCTCTGGATGTGGGCGGGACCATCGTGCTTCCTCTCGAGTGGAGACGGGTATGGCGGTGAACTTCTTGAGTTGCAGCAAGGGTGTGAAAGACCCTTTCGAAGTTCCAGAGGTTAGGTGTCATTTGTCTCCAGAGGCCTCATCGGAAATAGGCCTCATCTCGCCTGGAAGGGAGAAGTTCCTGGATTTTATCGAGTTGCGGCAGGTGTTCTCGAGTTACGACGGGGACCTCAGGGACCCGCCGTGGTGGCCTCAGGAGAGGCCAGTCCCCATGCGAGTTGCTAGGGGGCCTCTCGGGATTCCTCTCCCGTCGATACCGGGGCCAAAAACCTTGTGTGGAGTCAGGGCCGGAACCGAGGATTCCTCTCAGGGGCTGACATGGATCTTTGGGTACTTCTGGAGTCTCCCCAGGGGAGTCAGGCCTCGTCTCGAGTGGGGGCATGCAAGTGCGCTTTCCTTCCAGGCTGTAGCAGCAATGTCACGCTTCCCGTCGTGTGGATCAAAGGATCTGTGGTTTTCCCTCGAGGCTTTCCCTCGAGGCTTTCCCACAGGGCTGTCCCACGTGCCACCGTGGTGTGAGTCGATCCTCGGCGTGAAAGATGAGCCAGTGCAGGGCAAAGAGGCTCCTCTGGAATGGACTGAGACATCTGGGGGACTCTTGGAATGGTGGTACGACCATGGAGTTCCTCTCGCCTTTCCTTTGAGAGTGCCTCCTCTTGAGATGCGACGGGAACGCCGGGAATTGTTTCCCGTTGAAAGCAGGGAAAGGATCCCTCATCTCGAGCTCCGAGGGGGAAACGGGGCTCCTCTGGATGTGGGCGGGACCATCGTGCTTCCTCTCGAGTGGAGACGGGTATGGAGGTGAACTTCTTGAGTTGCATCAAGGGTGTGAAAAACCCTTTCGAAGTTCCAGAGGTTTGTTGTCATTTGTCTCCAGAGGCCTCATCGGAAATAGGCCTCATCTCGCCTGGAAGGGAGAACTTCCTGGATTTTCTCGAGTTGCGGCAGGTGTTCTCGAGTTACGACGGGGACCTCAGGGACCCGCCCTGGTGGCCTCAGGAGAGGCCAAACCCCATGCGAGATGCTAGGTGGCCTCTCGGGATTCCTCTCCCGTCGATACCGGGGCAAAAACCTTGTGTGGAGTCAGGGCCGGAACCGAGGATTCCTCTCAGGGGCTGACATGGATCTTTGGGTACTTGTGGAGTCTCCCCAGGGGAGACAGGCCTCGTCTCGAGTGGGGGCATGCACGTGCGCTTTCCTTCCAGGCTGTAGCAGCAATGTCACGCTTCCCGTCTCGTGGATCAAAGGATCTGTGGTTTTCCTCGAGGCTTTCCCTCGAGGCTTTCCCACAGGGCTGTCCCACGTGCCACCGTGGTGTGAGTCGATCCTCGGCGTGAAAGATGAGCCAGTGCAGGGCAAAGAGGCTCCTCTGGAATGGACTGAGACATCTGGGGGACTCTTGGAATGGTGGTACGACCATGGAGTTCCTCTCGCCTTTCCTGTTGAGAGTGCCTCCTCTAGAGATGCGACGGGAACGCCGGGAATTCTTTCCCGTTGAAAGCAGGGAAAGGATCCCTCATCTCGAGCTACGAGGGGGAAACGGGGCTCCTCTGGATGTGGGCGGGACCATCGTGCTTCCTCTCGAGTAGAGACGGGTACGGCGGTGAACTTCTTGAGTTGCAGCAAGGGTGTGAAAGACCCTTTCGAAGTTCCAGAGGTTAGGTGACATTTGTCTCCAGAGGCCTCATCGGAAATAGGCCTCATCTCGCCTGGAAAGGAGAACTTCCTGGATTTTCTCGAGTTGCGGCAGGTGTTCTCGAGTTACGACGGGGACCTCAGGGACCCGCCCTGTTGGCCTCAGGAGATGCCAGTCCCCATGCGAGTTGCTAGGGGGCCTCTCGGGATTCCTCTCCCGTCGATACCGGGGCCAAAAACCTTGTGTGGAGTCAGGGCCGGAACCGAGGATTCCTCTCAGGGGCTGACATGGATCTTTGGGTACTTGTGGAGTCTCCCCAGGGGAGTCAGGCCTCGTCTCGAGTGGGGGCATGCACGTGCGCTTTCCTTCCAGGCTGTAGCAGCAATGTCACGCTTCCGGTCGCGTGGATCAAAGGATCTGTGGTTTTCCCTCGAGGCTTTCCCTCGAGGCTTTCCCACAGGGCTGTCCCACGTGCCACCGTGGTGTGAGTCGATCATCGGCGTGAAAGATAAGCCAGTGCAGGGCAAAGAGGCTCCTCTGGAATGGACTGAGACATCTGGGGGACTCTTGGCATGGTGGTACGACCATGGAGTTCCTCTCGCCTTTCCTGTTGAGAGTGCCTCCTCTTGAGATGCGACGGGAACGCCGGGAATTCTTTCCCGTTGAAAGCAGGGAATGGATCCCTCATCTCGAGCTCCAAGGGGGAAACGGGTCTCCTCTGGATGTGGGCGGGACCATCGTGCTTCCTCTCGAGTTGAGACGGGTATGGCGGTGAACTTCTTGAGTTGCAGCAAGGGTGTGAAAGACACTTTCGAAGTTCCAGAGGTTAGGTGTCATTAGTCTCCAGACGCCTCATCGGAAATAGGCCTCATCTCGCCTGGAAGGGAGAACTTCCTGGATTTTCTCGAGTTGCGGCAGGTGTTCTCGAGTTACGACGGGGACCTCAGGGACCCGCCCTGGTGGCCTCCGGAGAGGCCAGTCCCCATGCGAGTTGCTAGGGGGCCTCTCGGGATTCCTCTCCCGTCGATACCGGGGCCAAAAACCTTGTGTGGAGTCAGGGCCGGAACCGAGGATTCCTCTCAGGGGCTGACATGGATCTTTGGGTACTTGTGGAGTCTCCCCAGGGGAGTCAGGCCTCGTCTCGAGTGGGGGCATGCACGTGCGCTTTCCTTCCAGGCTGTAGCAGCAATGTCACGCTTCCCGTCGCGTGGATCAAAGGATCTGTGATTTTCCCTCGAGGCTTTCGCTCGAGGCTTTCCCACAGGGCTGTCCCACGTGCCACCGTGGTGTGAGTCGATCCTCGGCGTGAAAGATGAGCCAGTGCAGGGCAAAGAGGCTCCTCTGGAATGGACTGAGACATCTGGGGGACTCTTGGAATGGTGGTACGACCATGGAGTTCCTCTCGTCTTTCCTGTTGAGAGTGCCTCCTCTTGAGATGCGACGGGAACGCCGGGAATTCTTTCCCGTTGAAAGCAGGGAATGGATCCCTCATCTCGAGCTACGAGGGGGAAACGGGGCTCCTCTGGATGTGGGCGGGACCATCGTGCTTCCTCTCGAGTGGAGACGGGTATGGCGGTGAACTTCTTGAGTTGCAGCAAGGGTGTGAAAGACCCTTTCGAAGTTCCAGAGGTTAGGTGTCATTTGTCTCCAGAGGCCTCATCGGAAATAGGCCTCATCTCGCCTGGAAGGGAGAAGTTCCTGGATTTTATCGAGTTGCGGCAGGTGTTCTCGAGTTACGACGGGGACCTCAGGGACCCGCCGTGGTGGCCTCAGGAGAGGCCAGTCCCCATGCGAGTTGCTAGGGGGCCTCTCGGGATTCCTCTCCCGTCGATACCGGGGCCAAAAACCTTGTGTGGAGTCAGGGCCGGAACCGAGGATTCCTCTCAGGGGCTGACATGGATCTTTGGGTACTTCTGGAGTCTCCCCAGGGGAGTCAGGCCTCGTCTCGAGTGGGGGCATGCAAGTGCGCTTTCCTTCCAGGCTGTAGCAGCAATGTCACGCTTCCCGTCGTGTGGATCAAAGGATCTGTGGTTTTCCCTCGAGGCTTTCCCTCGAGGCTTTCCCACAGGGCTGTCCCACGTGCCACCGTGGTGTGAGTCGATCCTCGGCGTGAAAGATGAGCCAGTGCAGGGCAAAGAGGCTCCTCTGGAATGGACTGAGACATCTGGGGGACTCTTGGAATGGTGGTACGACCATGGAGTTCCTCTCGCCTTTCCTTTGAGAGTGCCTCCTCTTGAGATGCGACGGGAACGCCGGGAATTGTTTCCCGTTGAAAGCAGGGAAAGGATCCCTCATCTCGAGCTCCGAGGGGGAAACGGGGCTCCTCTGGATGTGGGCGGGACCATCGTGCTTCCTCTCGAGTGGAGACGGGTATGGAGGTGAACTTCTTGAGTTGCATCAAGGGTGTGAAAAACCCTTTCGAAGTTCCAGAGGTTTGTTGTCATTTGTCTCCAGAGGCCTCATCGGAAATAGGCCTCATCTCGCCTGGAAGGGAGAACTTCCTGGATTTTCTCGAGTTGCGGCAGGTGTTCTCGAGTTACGACGGGGACCTCAGGGACCCGCCCTGGTGGCCTCAGGAGAGGCCAAACCCCATGCGAGATGCTAGGTGGCCTCTCGGGATTCCTCTCCCGTCGATACCGGGGCAAAAACCTTGTGTGGAGTCAGGGCCGGAACCGAGGATTCCTCTCAGGGGCTGACATGGATCTTTGGGTACTTGTGGAGTCTCCCCAGGGGAGACAGGCCTCGTCTCGAGTGGGGGCATGCACGTGCGCTTTCCTTCCAGGCTGTAGCAGCAATGTCACGCTTCCCGTCTCGTGGATCAAAGGATCTGTGGTTTTCCTCGAGGCTTTCCCTCGAGGCTTTCCCACAGGGCTGTCCCACGTGCCACCGTGGTGTGAGTCGATCCTCGGCGTGAAAGATGAGCCAGTGCAGGGCAAAGAGGCTCCTCTGGAATGGACTGAGACATCTGGGGGACTCTTGGAATGGTGGTACGACCATGGAGTTCCTCTCGCCTTTCCTGTTGAGAGTGCCTCCTCTAGAGATGCGACGGGAACGCCGGGAATTCTTTCCCGTTGAAAGCAGGGAAAGGATCCCTCATCTCGAGCTACGAGGGGGAAACGGGGCTCCTCTGGATGTGGGCGGGACCATCGTGCTTCCTCTCGAGTAGAGACGGGTACGGCGGTGAACTTCTTGAGTTGCAGCAAGGGTGTGAAAGACCCTTTCGAAGTTCCAGAGGTTAGGTGACATTTGTCTCCAGAGGCCTCATCGGAAATAGGCCTCATCTCGCCTGGAAAGGAGAACTTCCTGGATTTTCTCGAGTTGCGGCAGGTGTTCTCGAGTTACGACGGGGACCTCAGGGACCCGCCCTGTTGGCCTCAGGAGATGCCAGTCCCCATGCGAGTTGCTAGGGGGCCTCTCGGGATTCCTCTCCCGTCGATACCGGGGCCAAAAACCTTGTGTGGAGTCAGGGCCGGAACCGAGGATTCCTCTCAGGGGCTGACATGGATCTTTGGGTACTTGTGGAGTCTCCCCAGGGGAGTCAGGCCTCGTCTCGAGTGGGGGCATGCACGTGCGCTTTCCTTCCAGGCTGTAGCAGCAATGTCACGCTTCCGGTCGCGTGGATCAAAGGATCTGTGGTTTTCCCTCGAGGCTTTCCCTCGAGGCTTTCCCACAGGGCTGTCCCACGTGCCACCGTGGTGTGAGTCGATCATCGGCGTGAAAGATAAGCCAGTGCAGGGCAAAGAGGCTCCTCTGGAATGGACTGAGACATCTGGGGGACTCTTGGCATGGTGGTACGACCATGGAGTTCCTCTCGCCTTTCCTGTTGAGAGTGCCTCCTCTTGAGATGCGACGGGAACGCCGGGAATTCTTTCCCGTTGAAAGCAGGGAATGGATCCCTCATCTCGAGCTCCAAGGGGGAAACGGGTCTCCTCTGGATGTGGGCGGGACCATCGTGCTTCCTCTCGAGTTGAGACGGGTATGGCGGTGAACTTCTTGAGTTGCAGCAAGGGTGTGAAAGACACTTTCGAAGTTCCAGAGGTTAGGTGTCATTAGTCTCCAGACGCCTCATCGGAAATAGGCCTCATCTCGCCTGGAAGGGAGAACTTCCTGGATTTTCTCGAGTTGCCGCAGGTGTTCTCGAGTTACGACGGGGACCTCAGGGACCCGCCCTGGTGGCCTCAGGAGAGGCCAGTCCCCATGCGAGTTGCTAGGGGGCCTCTCGGGATTCCTCTCCCGTCGATACCCCGGCCAAAAACCTTGTGTGGAGTAAGGGCCGGAACCGAGGATTCCTCTCAGGGGCTGACATGGATCTTTGGGTTCTTGTGGAGTCTCCCCAGGGGAGTCAGGCCTCGTCTCGAGTGGGGGCATGCACGTGCGCTTTCCTTCCAGGCTGTAGCAGCAATGTCACGCTTCCCGTCACGTGGATCAAAGGATCTGTGGTTTTCCCTCGAGGCTTTCCCTCGAGGCTTTCCCACAGGGCTGTCCCACGTGCCACCGTGGTGTGAGTCGATCCTCGGCGTGAAAGATGAGCCAGTGCAGGGCAAAGAGGCTCCTCTGGAATGGACTGAGACATCTGGGGGACTCTTGGAATGGTGGTACGACCATGGAGTTCCTCTCGCCTTTCCTGTTGAGAGTGCCTCCTCTTGAGATGCGACGGGAACGCCGGGAATTCTTTCCCGTTGAAAGCAGGGAATGGATCCCTCATCTCGAGCTCCGAGGGGGAAACGGGTCTCCTCTGGATGTGGGCGGGACCATCGTGCTTCCTCTCGAGTGGAGACGGGTATGGCGGTGAACTTGTTGAGTTGCAGCAAGGGTGTGAAAGACCCTTTCGAAGTTCCAGAGTTTAGGTGTCATTAGTCTCCAGACGCCTCATCGGAAATAGGCCTCATCTCGCCTGGAAGGGAGAACTTCCTGGATTTTCTCGAGTTGCGGCAGGTGTTCTCGAGTTACGACGGGGACCTCAGGGACCCGCCCTGGTGGCCTCAGGAGAGGCCAGTCCCCATGCGAGTTGCTAGGGGGCCTCTCGGGATTCCTCTCCCGTCGATACCGGGGCCAAAAACCTTGTGTGGAGTCAGGGCCGGAACCGAGGATTCCTCTCAGGGGCTGACATGGATCTTTGGGTACTTGTGGAGTCTCCCCAGGGGAGTCAGGCCTCGTCGAGAGTGGGGGCATGCACGTGCGCTTTCCTTCCAGGCTGTAGCAGCAATGTCACGCTTCCCGTCGCGTGGATCAAAGGATCTGTGGTTTTCCCTCGAGGCTTTCCCTCGAGGCTTTCCCACAGGGCTGTCCCACGTGCCACCGTGGTGTGAGTCGATCATCGGCGTGAAAGATGAGCCAGTGCAGGGCAAAGAGGCTCCTCTGGAATGGACTGAGACATCTGGGGGACTCTTGGAATGGTGGTACGACCATGGAGTTCCTCTCGCCTTTCCTGTTGAGAGTGCCTCCTCTTGAGATGCGACGGGAACGCCGGGAATTCTTTCCCGTTGAAAGCAGGGAATGGATCCCTCATCTCGAGCTCCAAGGGGGAAACGGGTCTCCTCTGGATGTGGGCGGGACCATCGTGCTTCCTCTCGAGTGGAGACGGGTATGGCGGTGAACTTCTTGAGTTGCAGCAAGGGTGTGAAAGACCCTTTCGAAGTTCCAGAGTTTAGGTGTCATTAGTCTCCAGACGCCTCATCGGAAATAGGCCTCATCTCGCCTGGAAGGGAGAACTTCCTGGATTTTCTCGAGTTGCGGCAGGTGTTCTCGAGTTACGACGGGGACCTCAGGGACCCGCCCTGGTGGCCTCAGGAGAGGCCAGTCCCCATGCGAGTTGCTAGCGGGCCTCTCGGGATTCCTCTCCCGTCGATACCGGGGCCAAAAACCTTGTGTGGAGTCAGGGCCGGAACCGAGGATTCCTCTCAGGGGCTGACATGGATCTTTGGGTACTTGTGGAGTCTCCACAGGGGAGTCAGGCCTCGTCTCGAGTGGGGGCATGCACGTGCGCTTTCCTTCCAGGCTGTAGCAGCAATGTCACGCTTCCCGTCGCGTGGATCAAAGGATCTGTGGTTTTCCCTCGAGGCTTTCCCTCGAGGCTTTCCCACAGGGCTGTCCCACGTGCCACCGTGGTGTGAGTCGATCATCGGCGTGAAAGAAGAGCCAGTGCAGGGCAAAGAGGCTCCTCTGGAATGGACTGAGACATCTGGGGGACTCTTGGAATGGTGGTACGACCATGGAGTTCCTCTCGCCTTTCCTGTTGAGAGTGCTTCCTCTTGAGATGCGACGGGAACGCAGGGAATTCTTTCCCGTTGAAAGCAGGGAATGGATCCCTCATCTCGAGCTCCAAGGGGGAAACGGGTCTCCTCTGGATGTGGGCGGGACCATCGTGCTTCCTCTCGAGTGGAGACGGGTATGGCGGTGAACTTGTTGAGTTGCAGCAAGGGTGTGAAAGACCCTTTCGAAGTTCCAGAGTTTAGGTGTCATTAGTCTCCAGACGCCTCATCGGAAATAGGCCTCATCTCGCCTGGAAGGGAGAACTTCCTGGATTTTCTCGAGTTGCGGCAGGTGTTCTCGAGTTACGACGGGGACCTCAGGGACCCGCCCTGGTGGCCTCAGGAGAGGCCAGTCCCCATGCGAGTTGCTAGGGGGCCTCTCGGGATTCCTCTCCCGTCGATACCAGGGCCAAAAACCTTGTGTGGAGTCAGGGCCGGAACCGAGGATTCCTCTCAGGGGCTGACATGGATCTTTGGGTACTTGTGGAGTCTCCCCAGGGGAGTCAGGAATCGTCTGGAGTGGGGGCATGCACGTGCGCTTTCCTTCCAGGCTGTAGCAGCAATGTCACGCTTCCCGTCGCGTGGATCAAAGGATCTGTGGTTTTCCCTCGAGGCTTTCCCTCGAGGCTTTCCCACAGGGCTGTCCCACGTGCCACCGTGGTGTGAGTCGATCCTCGGCGTGAAAGATGAGCCAGTGCAGGGCAAAGAGGCTCCTCTGGAATGGACTGAGACATCTGGGGGACTCTTGGAATGGTGGTACGACCATGGAGTTCCTCTCGCCTTTCCTGTTGAGAGTGCCTCCTCTTGAGATGCGACGGGAACGCCGGGAATTCTTTCCCGTTGAAAGCAGGGAATGGATCCCTCATCTCGAGCTCCGAGGGGGAAACGGGTCTCCTCTGGATGTGGGCGGGGCCATCGTGCTTCCTCTCGAGTGGAGACGGGTATGGCGGTGAACTTCTTGAGTTGCAGCAAGGGTGTGAAAGACCCTTTCGAAGTTCCAGAGTTTAGGTGTCATTAGTCTCCAGACGCCTCATCGGAAATAGGCCTCATCTCGCCTGGAAGGGAGAACTTCCTGGATTTTCTCGAGTTGCGGCAGGTGTTCTCGAGTTACGACGGGGACCTCAGGGACACGCCCTGGTGGCCTCAGGAGAGGCCAGTCCCCATGCGACTTGCTAGGGGGCCTCTCGGGATTCCTCTCCCTTCGATACCAGGGCCAAAAACCTTGTGTGGAGTCAGGGCCGGAACCGAGGATTCCTATCAGGGGCTGACATGGATCTTTGGGTACTTGTGGAGTCTCCCCAGGGGAGTCAGGCCTCGTCTCGAGTGGGGGCATGCACGTGCGCTTTCCTTCCAGGCTGTAGCAGCAATGTCATGCTTCCCGTCGCGTGGATCAAAGGATCTGTGGTTTTCCCTCGAGGCTTTCCCTCGAGGCTTTCCCACAGGGCTGTCCCACGTGCCACCGTGGTGTGAGTCGATCCTCGGCGTGAAAGATGAGCCAGTGCAGGGCAAAGATGTTCCTCTGGAATGGACTGAGACATCTGGGGGACTCTTGGAATGGTGGTACGACCATGGAGTTCCTCTCGCCTTTCCTGTTGAGAGTGCCTCCTCTTGAGATGCGACGGGAACGCCGGGAATTCTTTCCCGTTGAAAGCAGGGAATGGATCCCTCATCTCGAGCTCCGAGGGGGAAACGGGTCTCCTCTGGATGTGGGCGGGACCATCGTGCTTCCTCTCGAGTGGAGACGGGTATGGCGGTGAACTTCTTGAGTTGCAGCAAGGGTGTGAAAGACCCTTTCGAAGTTCCAGAGTTTAGGTGTCATTAGTCTCCAGACGCCTCATCGGAAATAGGCCTCATCTCGCCTGGAAGGGAGAACTTCCTGGATTTTCTCGAGTTGCGGCAGGTGTTCTCGAGTTACGACGGGGACCTCAGGGACCCGCCCTGGTGGCCTCAGGAGAGGCCAGTCCCCATGCGAGTTGCTAGGGGGCCTCTCGGGATTCCTCTCCCGTCGATACCGGGGCCAAAAACCTTGTGTGGAGTCAGGGCCGGAACCGAGGATTCCTCTCAGGGGCTGACATGGATCTTTGGGTACTTGTGGAGTCTCCCCAGGGGAGTCAGGCCTCGTCTCGAGTGGGGGCATGCACGTGCGCTTTCCTTCCAGGCTGTAGCAGCAATGTCACGCTTCCCGTCGCGTGGATCAAAGGATCTGTGGTTTTCCCTCGAGGCTTTCCCTCGAGGCTTTCCCACAGGGCTGTCCCACGTGCCACCGTGGTGTGAGTCGATCCTCGGCGTGAAAGATGAGCCAGTGCAGGGCAAAGAGGCTCCTCTGGAATGGACTGAGACATCTGGGGGACTCTTGGAATGGTGGTACGACCATGGAGTTCCTCTCGCCTTTCCTGTTGAGAGTGCCTCCTCTTGAGATGCGACGGGAAGGCCGGGAATTCTTTCCCGTTGAAAGCAGGGAATGGATCCCTCATCTCGAGCTCCGAGGGGGAAACGGGTCTCCTCTGGATGTGGGCGGGACCATCGTGCTTCCTCTCGAGTGGAGACGGGTATGGCGGTGAACTTCTTGAGTTGCAGCAAGGGTGTGAAAGACCCTTTCGAAGTTCCAGAGGTTAGGTGTCATTTGTCTCCAGAGGCCTCATCGGAAATAGGCCTCATCTCGCCTGGAAGGGAGAACTTCCTGGATTTTCTCGAGTTGCGGCAGGTGTTCTCGACTTACGACGGGGACCTCAGGGACCCGCCCTGTTGGCCTCAGGAGAGGCCATTCCCCATGCGAGTTGCTAGGGGGCCTCTCGGGATTCCTCTCCCGTCGATACCGGGGCCAAAAACCTTGTGTGGAGTCAGGGCCGGAACCGAGGATTCCTCTCAGGGGCTGACATGGATCTTTGGGTACTTCTGGAGTCTCCCCAGGGGAGTCAGGCCTCGTCGAGAGTGGGGGCATGCACGTGCGCTTTCCTTCCAGGCTGTAGCAGCAATGTCACGCTTCCCGTCGCGTGGATCAAAGGATCTGTGGTTTTCCCTCGAGGCTTTCCCTCGAGGCTTTCCCACAGGGCTGTCCCACGTGCCACCGTGGTGTGAGTCGATCATTGGCGTGAAAGATGAGCCAGTGCAGGGCAAAGAGGCTCCTCTGGAATGGACTGAGACATCTGGGGGACTCTTGGAATGGTGGTACGACCATGGAGTTCCTCTCGCCTTTCCTGTTGAGAGTGCCTCCTCTTGAGATGCGACGGGAACGCCGGGAATTCTTTCCCGTTGAAAGCAGGGAATGGATCCCTCATCTCGAGCTCCAAGGGGGAAACGGGTCTCCTCTGGATGTGGGCGGGACCATCGTGCTTCCTCTCGAGTGGAGACGGGTATGGCGGTGAACTTTTTGAGTTGCAGCAAGGGTGTGAAAGACCCTTTCGAAGTTCCAGAGTTTAGGTGTCATTAGTCTCCAGAGGCCTCATCGGAAATAGGCCTCATCTCGCCTGGAAGGGAGAACTTCCTGGATTTTCTCGAGTTGCGGCAGGTGTTCTCGAGTTACGACGGGGACCTCAGGGACCCGCCCTGGTGGCCTCAGGAGAGGCCAGTCCCCATGCGAGTTGCTAGGGGGCCTCTCGGGATTCCTCTCCCGTCGATACCAGGGCCAAAAACCTTGTGTGGAGTCAGGGCCGGAACCGAGGATTCCTCTCAGGGGCTGACATGGATCTTTGGGTACTTGTGGAGTCTCCCCAGGGGAGTCAGGCCTCGTCTCGAGTGGGGGCATGCACGTGCGCTTTCCTTCCAGGCTGTAGCAGCAATGTCACGCTTCCCGTGGCGTGGATCAAAGGATCTGTGGTTTTCCCTCGAGGCTTTCCCTCGAGGCTTTCCCACAGGGCTGTCCCACGTGCCACCGTGGTGTGAGTCGATCCTCGGCGTGAAAGATGAGCCAGTGCAGGGCAAAGAGGCTCCTCTGGAATGGACTGAGACATCTGGGGGACTCTTGGAATGGTGGTACGACCATGGAGTTCCTCTCGCCTTTCCTGTTGAGAGTGCCTCCTCTTGAGATGCGACGGGAACGCCGGGAATTCTTTCCCGTTGAAAGCAGGGAATGGATCCCTCATCTCGAGCTCCAAGGGGGAAACGGGTCTCCTCTGGATGTGGGCGGGACCATCGTGCTTCCTCTCGAGTGGAGACGGGTATGGCGGTGAACTTCTTGAGTTGCAGCAAGGGTGTGAAAGACCCTTTCGAAGTTCCAGAGTTTAGGTGTCATTAGTCTCCAGACGCCTCATCGGAAATAGGCCTCATCTCGCCTGGAAGGGAGAACTTCCTGGATTTTCTCGAGTTGCGGCAGGTGTTCTCGAGTTACGACGGGGACCTCAGGGACCCGCCCTGGTGGCCTCAGGAGAGGCCAGTCCCCATGCGAGTTGCTAGGGGGCCTCTCGGGATTCCTCTCCCGTCGATACCGGGGCCAAAAACCTTGTGTGGAGTCAGGGCCGGAACCGAGGATTCCTCTCAGGGGCTGACATGGATCTTTGGGTACTTGTGGAGTCTCCACAGGGGAGTCAGGCCTCGTCTCGAGTGGGGGCATGCACGTGCGCTTTCCTTCCAGGCTGTAGCAGCAATGTCACGCTTCCCGTCGCGTGGATCAAAGGATCTGTGGTTTTCCCTCGAGGCTTTCCCTCGAGGCTTTCCCACAGGGCTGTCCCACGTGCCACCGTGGTGTGAGTCGATCATCGGCATGAAAGAAGAGCCAGTGCAGGGCAAAGAGGCTCCTCTGGAATGGACTGAGACATCTGGGGGACTCTTGGAATGGTGGTACGACCATGGAGTTCCTCTCGCCTTTCCTGTTGAGAGTGCCTCCTCTTGAGATGCGACGGGAACGCAGGGAATTCTTTCCCGTTGAAAGCAGGGAATGGATCCCTCATCTCGAGCTCCAAGGGGGAAACGGGTCTCCTCTGGATGTGGGCGGGACCATCGTGCTTCCTCTCGAGTGGAGACGGGTATGGCGGTGAACTTGTTGAGTTGCAGCAAGGGTGTGAAAGACCCTTTCGAAGTTCCAGAGTTTAGGTGTCATTAGTCTCCAGACGCCTCATCGGAAATAGGCCTCATCTCGCCTGGAAGGGAGAACTTCCTGGATTTTCTCGAGTTGCGGCAGGTGTTCTCGAGTTACGACGGGGACCTCAGGGACCCGCCCTGGTGGCCTCAGGAGAGGCCAGTCCCCATGCGAGTTGCTAGGGGGCCTCTCGGGATTCCTCTCCCGTCGATACCAGGGCCAAAAACCTTGTGTGGAGTCAGGGCCGGAACCGAGGATTCCTCTCAGGGGCTGACATGGATCTTTGGGTACTTGTGGAGTCTCCCCAGGGGAGTCAGGAATCGTCTCGAGTGGGGGCATGCACGTGCGCTTTCCTTCCAGGCTGTAGCAGCAATGTCACGCTTCCCGTCGCGTGGATCAAAGGATCTGTGGTTTTCCCTCGAGGCTTTCCCTCGAGGCTTTCCCACAGGGCTGTCCCACGTGCCACCGTGGTGTGAGTCGATCCTCGGCGTGAAAGATGAGCCAGTGCAGGGCAAAGAGGCTCCTCTGGAATGGACTGAGACATCTGGGGGACTCTTGGAATGGTGGTACGACCATGGAGTTCCTCTCGCCTTTCCTGTTGAGAGTGCCTCCTCTTGAGATGCGACGGGAACGCCGGGAATTCTTTCCCGTTGAAAGCAGGGAATGGATCCCTCATCTCGAGCTCCGAGGGGGAAACGGGTCTCCTCTGGATGTGGGCGGGGCCATCGTGCTTCCTCTCGAGTGGAGACGGGTATGGCGGTGAACTTCTTGAGTTGCAGCAAGGGTGTGAAAGACCCTTTCGAAGTTCCAGAGTTTAGGTGTCATTAGTCTCCAGACGCCTCATCGGAAATAGGCCTCATCTCGCCTGGAAGGGAGAACTTCCTGGATTTTCTCGAGTTGCGGCAGGTGTTCTCGAGTTACGACGGGGACCTCAGGGACCCGCCCTGGTGGCCTCAGGAGAGGCCAGTCCCCATGCGACTTGCTAGGGGGCCTCTCGGGATTCCTCTCCCTTCGATACCAGGGCCAAAAACCTTGTGTGGAGTCAGGGCCGGAACCGAGGATTCCTATCAGGGGCTGACATGGATCTTTGGGTACTTGTGGAGTCTCCCCAGGGGAGTCAGGCCTCGTCTCGAGTGGGGGCATGCACGTGCGCTTTCCTTCCAGGCTGTAGCAGCAATGTCATGCTTCCCGTCGCGTGGATCAAAGGATCTGTGGTTTTCCCTCGAGGCTTTCCCTCGAGGCTTTCCCACAGGGCTGTCCCACGTGCCACCGTGGTGTGAGTCGATCCTCGGCGTGAAAGATGAGCCAGTGCAGGGCAAAGAGGCTCCTCTGGAATGGACTGAGACATCTGGGGGACTCTTGGAATGGTGGTACGACCATGGAGTTCCTCTCGCCTTTCCTGTTGAGAGTGCCTCCTCTTGAGATGCGACGGGAACGCCGGGAATTCTTTCCCGTTGAAAGCAGGGAATGGATCCCTCATCTCGAGCTCCGAGGGGGAAACGGGTCTCCTCTGGATGTGGGCGGGACCATCGTGCTTCCTCTCGAGTGGAGACGGGTATGGCGGTGAACTTCTTGAGTTGCAGCAAGGGTGTGAAAGACCCTTTCGAAGTTCCAGAGTTTAGGTGTCATTAGTCTCCAGACGCCTCATCGGAAATAGGCCTCATCTCGCCTGGAAGGGAGAACTTCCTGGATTTTCTCGAGTTGCGGCAGGTGTTCTCGAGTTACGACGGGGACCTCAGGGACCCGCCCTGGTGGCCTCAGGAGAGGCCAGTCCCCATGCGAGTTGCTAGGGGGCCTCTCGGGATTCCTCTCCCGTCGATACCAGGGCCAAAAACCTTGTGTGGAGTCAGGGCCGGAACCGAGGATTCCTCTCAGGGGCTGACATGGATCTTTGGGTACTTGTGGAGTCTCCCCAGGGGAGTCAGGAATCGTCTCGAGTGGGGGCATGCACGTGCGCTTTCCTTCCAGGCTGTAGCAGCAATGTCACGCTTCCCGTCGCGTGGATCAAAGGATCTGTGGTTTTCCCTCGAGGCTTTCCCTCGAGGCTTTCCCACAGGGCTGTCCCACGTGCCACCGTGGTGTGAGTCGATCCTCGGCGTGAAAGATGAGCCAGTGCAGGGCAAAGAGGCTCCTCTGGAATGGACTGAGACATCTGGGGGACTCTTGGAATGGTGGTACGACCATGGAGTTCCTCTCGCCTTTCCTGTTGAGAGTGCCTCCTCTTGAGATGCGACGGGAACGCCGGGAATTCTTTCCCGTTGAAAGCAGGGAATGGATCCCTCATCTCGAGCTCCGAGGGGGAAACGGGTCTCCTCTGGATGTGGGCGGGGCCATCGTGCTTCCTCTCGAGTGGAGACGGGTATGGCGGTGAACTTCTTGAGTTGCAGCAAGGGTGTGAAAGACCCTTTCGAAGTTCCAGAGTTTAGGTGTCATTAGTCTCCAGACGCCTCATCGGAAATAGGCCTCATCTCGCCTGGAAGGGAGAACTTCCTGGATTTTCTCGAGTTGCGGCAGGTGTTCTCGAGTTACGACGGGGACCTCAGGGACACGCCCTGGTGGCCTCAGGAGAGGCCAGTCCCCATGCGACTTGCTAGGGGGCCTCTCGGGATTCCTCTCCCTTCGATACCAGGGCCAAAAACCTTGTGTGGAGTCAGGGCCGGAACCGAGGATTCCTATCAGGGGCTGACATGGATCTTTGGGTACTTGTGGAGTCTCCCCAGGGGAGTCAGGCCTCGTCTCGAGTGGGGGCATGCACGTGCGCTTTCCTTCCAGGCTGTAGCAGCAATGTCATGCTTCCCGTCGCGTGGATCAAAGGATCTGTGGTTTTCCCTCGAGGCTTTCCCTCGAGGCTTTCCCACAGGGCTGTCCCACGTGCCACCGTGGTGTGAGTCGATCCTCGGCGTGAAAGATGAGCCAGTGCAGGGCAAAGAGGCTCCTCTGGAATGGACTGAGACATCTGGGGGACTCTTGGAATGGTGGTACGTCCATGGAGTTCCTCTCGCCTTTCCTGTTGAGAGTGCCTCCTCTTGAGATGCGACGGGAACGCCGGGAATTCTTTCCCGTTGAAAGCAGGGAATGGATCCCTCATCTCGAGCTCCGAGGGGGAAACGGGTCTCCTCTGGATGTGGGCGGGACCATCGTGCTTCCTCTCGAGTGGAGACGGGTATGGCGGTGAACTTCTTGAGTTGCAGCAAGGGTGTGAAAGACCCTTTCGAAGTTCCAGAGTTTAGGTGTCATTAGTCTCCAGACGCCTCATCGGAAATAGGCCTCATCTCGCCTGGAAGGGAGAACTTCCTGGATTTTCTCGAGTTGCGGCAGGTGTTCTCGAGTTACGACGGGGACCTCAGGGACCCGCCCTGGTGGCCTCAGGAGAGGCCAGTCCCCATGCGAGTTGCTAGGGGGCCTCTCGGGATTCCTCTCCCGTCGATACCGGGGCCAAAAACCTTGTGTGGAGTCAGGGCCGGAACCGAGGATTCCTCTCAGGGGCTGACATGG
The DNA here is from genome assembly GCF_032405125.1 of Capricornis sumatraensis. Classification (NCBI taxonomy): domain Eukaryota; kingdom Metazoa; phylum Chordata; class Mammalia; order Artiodactyla; family Bovidae; genus Capricornis; species Capricornis sumatraensis. The sequence continues at coordinate 2,362,971 of NW_027184619.1, forward strand.
ATCTTTGGGTACTTGTGGAGTCTCCCCAGGGGAGTCAGGCCTCGTCTCGAGTGGGGGCATGCACGTGCGCTTTCCTTCCAGGCTGTAGCAGCAATGTCACGCTTCCCGTCGCGTGGATCAAAGGATCTGTGGTTTTCCCTCGAGGCTTTCCCTCGAGGCTTTCCCACAGGGCTGTCCCACGTGCCACCGTGGTGTGAGTCGATCCTCGGCGTGAAAGATGAGCCAGTGCAGGGCAAAGAGGCTCCTCTGGAATGGACTGAGACATCTGGGGGACTCTTGGAATGGTGGTACGACCATGGAGTTCCTCTCGCCTTTCCTGTTGAGAGTGCCTCCTCTTGAGATGCGACGGGAAGGCCGGGAATTCTTTCCCGTTGAAAGCAGGGAATGGATCCCTCATCTCGAGCTCCGAGGGGGAAACGGGTCTCCTCTGGATGTGGGCGGGACCATCGTGCTTCCTCTCGAGTGGAGACGGGTATGGCGGTGAACTTCTTGAGTTGCAGCAAGGGTGTGAAAGACCCTTTCGAAGTTCCAGAGGTTAGGTGTCATTTGTCTCCAGAGGCCTCATCGGAAATAGGCCTCATCTCGCCTGGAAGGGAGAACTTCCTGGATTTTCTCGAGTTGCGGCAGGTGTTCTCGACTTACGACGGGGACCTCAGGGACCCGCCCTGTTGGCCTCAGGAGAGGCCATTCCCCATGCGAGTTGCTAGGGGGCCTCTCGGGATTCCTCTCCCGTCGATACCGGGGCCAAAAACCTTGTGTGGAGTCAGGGCCGGAACCGAGGATTCCTCTCAGGGGCTGACATGGATCTTTGGGTACTTCTGGAGTCTCCCCAGGGGAGTCAGGCCTCGTCTCGAGTGGGGGCATGCACGTGCGCTTTCCTTCCAGGCTGTAGCAGCAATGTCACGCTTCCCGTCGCGTGGATCAAAGGATCTGTGGTTTTCCCTCGAGGCTTTCCCTCGAGGCTTTCCCACAGGGCTGTCCCACGTGCCACCGTGGTGTGAGTCGATCATTGGCGTGAAAGATGAGCCAGTGCAGGGCAAAGAGGCTCCTCTGGAATGGACTGAGACATCTGGGGGACTCTTGGAATGGTGGTACGACCATGGAGTTCCTCTCGCCTTTCCTGTTGAGAGTGCCTCCTCTTGAGATGCGACGGGAACGCCGGGAATTCTTTCCCGTTGAAAGCAGGGAATGGATCCCTCATCTCGAGCTCCAAGGGGGAAACGGGTCTCCTCTGGATGTGGGCGGGACCATCGTGCTTCCTCTCGAGTGGAGACGGGTATGGCGGTGAACTTTTTGAGTTGCAGCAAGGGTGTGAAAGACCCTTTCGAAGTTCCAGAGTTTAGGTGTCATTAGTCTCCAGAGGCCTCATCGGAAATAGGCCTCATCTCGCCTGGAAGGGAGAACTTCCTGGATTTTCTCGAGTTGCGGCAGGTGTTCTCGAGTTACGACGGGGACCTCAGGGACCCGCCCTGGTGGCCTCAGGAGAGGCCAGTCCCCATGCGAGTTGCTAGGGGGCCTCTCGGGATTCCTCTCCCGTCGATACCAGGGCCAAAAACCTTGTGTGGAGTCAGGGCCGGAACCGAGGATTCCTCTCAGGGGCTGACATGGATCTTTGGGTACTTGTGGAGTCTCCCCAGGGGAGTCAGGCCTCGTCTCGAGTGGGGGCATGCACGTGCGCTTTCCTTCCAGGCTGTAGCAGCAATGTCACGCTTCCCGTGGCGTGGATCAAAGGATCTGTGGTTTTCCCTCGAGGCTTTCCCTCGAGGCTTTCCCACAGGGCTGTCCCACGTGCCACCGTGGTGTGAGTCGATCCTCGGCGTGAAAGATGAGCCAGTGCAGGGCAAAGAGGCTCCTCTGGAATGGACTGAGACATCTGGGGGACTCTTGGAATGGTGGTACGACCATGGAGTTCCTCTCGCCTTTCCTGTTGAGAGTGCCTCCTCTTGAGATGCGACGGGAACGCCGGGAATTCTTTCCCGTTGAAAGCAGGGAATGGATCCCTCATCTCGAGCTCCAAGGGGGAAACGGGTCTCCTCTGGATGTGGGCGGGACCATCGTGCTTCCTCTCGAGTGGAGACGGGTATGGCGGTGAACTTCTTGAGTTGCAGCAAGGGTGTGAAAGACCCTTTCGAAGTTCCAGAGTTTAGGTGTCATTAGTCTCCAGACGCCTCATCGGAAATAGGCCTCATCTCGCCTGGAAGGGAGAACTTCCTGGATTTTCTCGAGTTGCGGCAGGTGTTCTCGAGTTACGACGGGGACCTCAGGGACCCGCCCTGGTGGCCTCAGGAGAGGCCAGTCCCCATGCGAGTTGCTAGGGGGCCTCTCGGGATTCCTCTCCCGTCGATACCAGGGCCAAAAACCTTGTGTGGAGTCAGGGCCGGAACCGAGGATTCCTCTCAGGGGCTGACATGGATCTTTGGGTACTTGTGGAGTCTCCCCAGGGGAGTCAGGAATCGTCTCGAGTGGGGGCATGCACGTGCGCTTTCCTTCCAGGCTGTAGCAGCAATGTCACGCTTCCCGTCGCGTGGATCAAAGGATCTGTGGTTTTCCCTCGAGGCTTTCCCTCGAGGCTTTCCCACAGGGCTGTCCCACGTGCCACCGTGGTGTGAGTCGATCCTCGGCGTGAAAGATGAGCCAGTGCAGGGCAAAGAGGCTCCTCTGGAATGGACTGAGACATCTGGGGGACTCTTGGAATGGTGGTACGACCATGGAGTTCCTCTCGCCTTTCCTGTTGAGAGTGCCTCCTCTTGAGATGCGACGGGAACGCCGGGAATTCTTTCCCGTTGAAAGCAGGGAATGGATCCCTCATCTCGAGCTCCGAGGGGGAAACGGGTCTCCTCTGGATGTGGGCGGGGCCATCGTGCTTCCTCTCGAGTGGAGACGGGTATGGCGGTGAACTTCTTGAGTTGCAGCAAGGGTGTGAAAGACCCTTTCGAAGTTCCAGAGTTTTGGTGTCATTAGTCTCCAGACGCCTCATCGGAAATAGGCCTCATCTCGCCTGGAAGGGAGAACTTCCTGGATTTTCTCGAGTTGCGGCAGGTGTTCTCGAGTTACGACGGGGACCTCAGGGACCCGCCCTGGTGGCCTCAGGAGAGGCCAGTCCCCATGCGACTTGCTAGGGGGCCTCTCGGGATTCCTCTCCCTTCGATACCAGGGCCAAAAACCTTGTGTGGAGTCAGGGCCGGAACCGAGGATTCCTATCAGGGGCTGACATGGATCTTTGGGTACTTGTGGAGTCTCCCCAGGGGAGTCAGGCCTCGTCTCGAGTGGGGGCATGCACGTGCGCTTTCCTTCCAGGCTGTAGCAGCAATGTCATGCTTCCCGTCGCGTGGATCAAAGGATCTGTGGTTTTCCCTCGAGGCTTTCCCTAGAGGCTTTCCCACAGGGCTGTCCCACGTGCCACCGTGGTGTGAGTCGATCCTCGGCGTGAAAGATGAGCCAGTGCAGGGCAAAGAGGCTCCTCTGGAATGGACTGAGACATCTGGGGGACTCTTGGAATGGTGGTACGACCATGGAGTTCCTCTCGCCTTTCCTGTTGAGAGTGCCTCCTCTTGAGATGCGACGGGAACGCCGGGAATTCTTTCCCGTTGAAAGCAGGGAATGGATCCCTCATCTCGAGCTCCGAGGGGGAAACGGGTCTCCTCTGGATGTGGGCGGGACCATCGTGCTTCCTCTCGAGTGGAGACGGGTATGGCGGTGAACTTCTTGAGTTGCAGCAAGGGTGTGAAAGACCCTTTCGAAGTTCCAGAGTTTAGGTGTCATTAGTCTCCAGACGCCTCATCGGAAATAGGCCTCATCTCGCCTGGAAGGGAGAACTTCCTGGATTTTCTCGAGTTGCGCCAGGTGTTCTCGAGTTACGACGGGGACCTCAGGGACCCGCCCTGGTGGCCTCAGGAGAGGCCAGTCCCCATGCGAGTTGCTAGGGGGCCTCTCGGGATTCCTCTCCCGTCGATACCGGGGCCAAAAACCTTGTGTGGAGTCAGGGCCGGAACCGAGGATTCCTCTCAGGGGCTGACATGGATCTTTGGGTACTTGTGGAGTCTCCCCAGGGGAGTCAGGCCTCGTCTCGAGTGGGGGCATGCACGTGCGCTTTCCTTCCAGGCTGTAGCAGCAATGTCACGCTTCCCGTCGCGTGGATCAAAGGATCTGTGGTTTTCCCTCGAGGCTTTCCCTCGAGGCTTTCCCACAGGGCTGTCCCACGTGCCACCGTGGTGTGAGTCGATCCTCGGCGTGAAAGATGAGCCAGTGCAGGGCAAAGAGGCTCCTCTGGAATGGACTGAGACATCTGGGGGACTCTTGGAATGGTGGTACGACCATGGAGTTCCTCTCGCCTTTCCTGTTGAGAGTGCCTCCTCTTGAGATGCGACGGGAAGGCCGGGAATTCTTTCCCGTTGAAAGCAGGGAATGGATCCCTCATCTCGAGCTCCGAGGGGGAAACGGGTCTCCTCTGGATGTGGGCGGGACCATCGTGCTTCCTCTCGAGTGGAGACGGGTATGGCGGTGAACTTCTTGAGTTGCAGCAAGGGTGTGAAAGACCCTTTCGAAGTTCCAGAGTTTAGGTGTCATTAGTCTCCAGACGCCTCATCGGAAATAGGCCTCATCTCCCCTGGAAGGGAGAACTTCCTGGATTTTCTCGAGTTGCGGCAGGTGTTCTCGAGTTACGACGGGGACCTCAGGGACCCGCCCTGGTGGCCTCAGGAGAGGCCAGTCCCCATGCAAGTTGCTAGGGGGCCTCTCGGGATTCCTCTCCCGTCGATACCGGGGCCAAAAACCTTGTGTGGAGTCAGGGCCGGAACCGAGGATTCCTCTCAGGGGCTGACATGGATCTTTGGGTACTTGTGGAGTCTCCCCAGGGGAGTCAGGCCTCGTCTCGAGTGGGGGCATGCACGTGCGCTTTCCTTCCAGGCTGTAGCAGCAATGTCACGCTTCCCGTCGCGAGGATCAAAGGATCTGTGGTTTTCCCTCGAGGCTTTCCCTCGAGGCTTTCCCACAGGGCTGTCCCACGTGCCACCGTGGTGTGAGTCGATCCTCGGCGTGAAAGAAGAGCCAGTGCAGGGCAAAGAGGCTCCTCTGGAATGGACTGAGACATCTGGGGGACTCTTGGAATGGTGGTACGACCATGGAGTTCCTCTCGCCTTTCCTGTTGAGAGTGCCTCCTCTTGAGATGCGACGGGAACGCCCGGAATTCTTTCCCGTTGAAAGCAGGGAAAGGATCCCTCATCTCGAGCTACGAGGGGGAAACGGGGCTCCTCTGGATGTGGGCGGGACCATCGTGCTTCCTCTCGAGTGGAGACGGGTATGGCGGTGAACTTCTTGAGTTGCAGCAAGGGTGTGAAAGACCCTTTCGAAGTTCCAGAGTTTAGGTGTCATTAGTCTCCAGAGGCCTCATCGGAAATAGGCCTCATCTCGCCTGGAAGGGAGAACTTCCTGGATTTTCTCGAGTTGCGGCAGGTGTTCTCGACTTACGACGGGGACCTCAGGGACCCGCCCTGTTGGCCTCAGGAGAGGCCATTCCCCATGCGAGTTGCTAGGGGGCCTCTCGGGATTCCTCTCCCGTCGATACCGGGGCCAAAAACCTTGTGTGGAGTCAGGGCCGGAACCGAGGATTCCTCTCAGGGGCTGACATGGATCTTTGGGTACTTCTGGAGTCTCCCCAGGGGAGTCAGGCCTCGTCTCGAGTGGGGGCATGCACGTGCGCTTTCCTTCCAGGCTGTAGCAGCAATGTCACGCTTCCCGTCGCGTGGATCAAAGGATCTGTGGTTTTCCCTCGAGGCTTTCCCTCGAGGCTTTCCCACAGGGCTGTCCCACGTGCCACCGTGATGTGAGTCGATCATTGGCGTGAAAGATGAGCCAGTGCAGGGCAAAGAGGCTCCTCTGGAATGGACTGAGACATCTGGGGGACTCTTGGAATGGTGGTACGACCATGGAGTTCCTCTCGCCTTTCCTGTTGAGAGTGCCTCCTCTTGAGATGCGACGGGAACGCCGGGAATTCTTTCCCGTTGAAAGCAGGGAATGGATCCCTCATCTCGAGCTCCAAGGGGGAAACGGGTCTCCTCTGGATGTGGGCGGGACCATCGTGCTTCCTCTCGAGTGGAGACGGGTATGGCGGTGAACTTTTTGAGTTGCAGCAAGGGTGTGAAAGACCCTTTCGAAGTTCCAGAGTTTAGGTGTCATTAGTCTCCAGAGGCCTCATCGGAAATAGGCCTCATCTCGCCTGGAAGGGAGAACTTCCTGGATTTTCTCGAGTTGCGGCAGGTGTTCTCGAGTTACGACGGGGACCTCAGGGACCCGCCCTGGTGGCCTCAGGAGAGGCCAGTCCCCATGGGAGTTGCTAGGGGGCCTCTCGGGATTCCTCTCCCGTCGATACCAGGGCCAAAAACCTTGTGTGGAGTCAGGGCCGGAACCGAGGATTCCTCTCAGGGGCTGACATGGATCTTTGGGTACTTGTGGAGTCTCCCCAGGGGAGTCAGGCCTCGTCTCGAGTGGGGGCATGCACGTGCGCTTTCCTTCCAGGCTGTAGCAGCAATGTCACGCTTCCCGTGGCGTGGATCAAAGGATCTGTGGTTTTCCCTCGAGGCTTTCCCACAGGGCTGTCCCACGTGCCACCGTGGTGTGAGTCGATCCTCGGCGTGAAAGATGAGCCAGTGCAGGGCAAAGAGGCTCCTCTGGAATGGACTGAGACATCTGGGGGACTCTTGGAATGGTGGTACGACCATGGAGTTCCTCTCGCCTTTCCTGTTGAGAGTGCCTCCTCTTGAGATGCGACGGGAACGCCGGGAATTCTTTCCCGTTGAAACCAGGGAATGGATCCCTCATCTCGAGCTCCGAGGGGGAAACGGGTCTCCTCTGGATGTGGGCGGGACCATCGTGCTTCCTCTCGAGTGGAGACAGGTATGGCGGTGAACTTCTTGAGTTGCAGCAAGGGTGTGAAAGACCCTTTCGAAGTTCCAGAGTTTAGGTGTCATTAGTCTCCAGACGCCTCATCGGAAATAGGCCTCATCTCGCCTGGAAGGGAGAACTTCCTGGATTTTCTCGAGTTGCGGCAGGTGTTCTCGAGTTACGACGGGGACCTCAGGGACCCGCCCTGGTGGCCTCAGGAGAGGCCAGTCCCCATGCGAGTTGCTAGGGGGCCTCTCGGGATTCCTCTCCCGTCGATACCGGGGCCAAAAACCTTGTGTGGAGTCAGGGCCGGAACCGAGGATTCCTCTCAGGGGCTGACATGGATCTTTGGGTACTTGTGGAGTCTCCCCAGGGGAGTCAGGCCTCGTCTCGAGTGGGGGCATGCACGTGCGCTTTCCTTCCAGGCTGTAGCAGCAATGTCACGCTTCCCGTCGCGTGGATCAAAGGATCTGTGGTTTTCCCTCGAGGCTTTCCCTCGAGGCTTTCCCACAGGGCTGTCCCACGTGCCACCGTGGTGTGAGTCGATCCTCGGCGTGAAAGATGAGCCAGTGCAGGGCAAAGAGGCTCCTCTGGAATGGACTGAGACATCTGGGGGACTCTTGGAATGGTGGTACGACCATGGAGTTCTTCTCGCCTTTCCTGTTGAGAGTGCCTCCTCTTGAGATGCGACGGGAACGCCGGGAATTCTTTCCCGTTGACAGCAGGGAATGGATCCCTCATCTCGAGCTACGAGGGGGAAACGGGGCTCCTCTGGATGTGGGCGGGACCATCGTGCTTCCTCTCGAGTGGAGACGGGTATGGCGGTGAACTTCTTGAGTTGCAGCAAGGGTGTGAAAGACCCCTTCGAAGTTCCAGAGGTTAGTTGTCATTTGTCTCCAGAGGCCTCATCGGAAATAGGCCTCATCTCGCCTGGAAGGGAGAACTTCCTGGATTTTCTCGAGTTGGGGCAGGTGTTCTCGAGCTACGACGGGGACCTCAGGGACCCGCCCTGGTGGCCTCAGGAGAGGCCAGTCCAAAGGCGAGTTGCTAGGGGGCCTCTCGGGATTCCTCTCCCGTCGATACCGGGGCCAAAAACCTTGTGTGGAGTCAGGGCCGGAACCGAGGATTCCTCTCAGGGGCTGAGATGGATCTTTGGGTACTTCTGGAGTCTCCCCAGGGGACTCAGGCCTCGTCTCGAGTGGGGGCATGCACGTGCGCTTTCCTTCCAGGCTGTAGCAGCAATGTCACGCTTCCCGTCGCGTGGATCAAAGGATCTGTGGTTTTCCCTCGAGGCTTTCCCTCGAGGCTTTCCCACAGGGCTGTCCCACGTACCACCGTGGTGTGAGTCGATCCTCGGCGTGAAAGATGTGCCAGTGCAGGGAAAAGAGGCTCCTCTGGAATGGACTGAGACATCTGGGGGACTCTTGGAATGGTGGTACGACCATGGAGTTCCTCTCGCCTTTCCTGTTGAGAGTGCCTCCTTTTGAGATGCGACGGGAACGCCGGGAATTCTTTCCCGTTGAAAGCAGGGAAAGGATCCCTCATCTCGAGCTCCGAGGGGGAAACGGGGCTCCTCTGGATGTGGGCGGGACCATCGTGCTTCCTCCCGAGTGGAGACGGGTATGGAGGTGAACTTCTTGAGTTGCATCAAGGGTGTGAAAGACCCTTTCGAAGTTCCAGAGGTTTGTTGTCATTTGTCTCCAGACGCCTCATCGGAAATAGGCCTCACCTCGCCTGGAAGGGAGAACTTCCTGGATTTTCTCGAGTTGCGGCAGGTGTTCTCGAGCTACGACGGGGACCTCAGGGACCCGGCCTGGTGGCCTCAGGAGAGGCCAGTCCCCATGCGAGATGCTAGGGGGCCTCTCGGGATTCCTCTCCCGTCGATACCGGGGCAAAAACCTTGTGTGGAGTCAGGGCCGGAACCGAGGATTCCTCTCAGGGGCTGACATGGATCTTTGGGTACTTGTGGAGTCTCCACAGGGGAGTCAGGCCTCGTCTCGAGTGGGGGCATGCACGTGCGCTTTCCTTCCAGGCTGTAGCCGCAATGTCTCGGTTCCCGTCGGGTGGATCAAAGGATCTGTGGTTTTCCCTCGAGGCTTTCCCACAGGGCTGTCCCACGTGACACCGTGGTGTGAGTCGATCCTCGGCCTTAAAGATTAGCCAGTGCAGGGCAAAGAGGTTCCGCTGGAATGGACTGAGACATCTGGGGGACTCTTGGAATGGTGGTACGACCATGGAGTTCCTCTCGCCTTTCCTGTTGAGAGTGCCTCCTCTTGAGATGCGACGGGAACGCCGGGAAATCTTTCCTGTTGAAAGCAGGGAAAGGATCCCTCATCTCGAGCTACGAGGGGCAAACGGGGCTCCTCTGGATGTGGGCGGGACCATCATGTTTCCTCTCGAGTGGAGACCGTTATGGCGGTGAACTTCTTGAGTTGCAGCAAGGGTGTGAAAGACCCTTTCGAAGTTCCAGAGGTTCCGTGTCATTAGTCTCCAGACGCCTCATCGGAAATAGGCCTCATCTCGCCTGGAAGGGAGAACTTCCTGAAGTTTCTCGAGTTGCGGCAGGTGTTCTCGAGTTACGACGGGGACCTCAGGGACCCGCCCTGGTGGCCTCAGGAAAGGCCAATCCCCATGCTACTTGCTCGGGGGCCTCTCAGGATTCCTCTCCTGTCGATACCGGGGCCAAAAAACTTGTGTGGAGTCAGGGCCGGAACCGAGGATTCCTCTCAGGGGCTGACATGGATCTTTGGGTACTTCTGGAGTCTCCCCAGGGGAGTCAGGCCTCGTCTCGAGTGGGGGCATGCACGTGCGCTTTCCTTCCAGGCTGTAGCCGCAATGTCTCGGTTCCCGTCGGGTGGATCAAAGGATCTGTGGTTTTCCCTCGAGGCTTTCCCACAGGGCTGTCCCACGTGCCACCGTGGTGTGAGTCGATTCTCGGCGTGAAAGATGAGACTGTGCAGGGCAAAGAGGTTCCTCTGGATTGGACTGAGACATCTGGGGGACTCTTGGAATGGTGGTAGGACCATGGAGTTCCTCTCGCCTTTCCTGTTGAGAGTGCCTCCTCTTGAGATGCGACGGGAACGCCGGGAATTCTTTCCCGTTGAAAGCAGGGAAAGGATCCCTCATCTCGAGCTACGAGGGGGAAACGGGGCTCCTCTGGATGTGGGCGGGACCATCGTGCTTCCTCTCGAGTGGAGACGGTTATGGCGGTGAACTTCTTGAGTTGCAGCAAGGGTGTGAAAGACCCTTTCGAAGTTCCAGAGGTTCCGTGTCATTAGTCTCCAGACGCCTTATCGGAAATAAGCCTCATCTCGCCTGGAAGGGAGAACTTCCTGGATTTTCTCGAGTTGCGGCAGGTGTTCTCGAGTTACGACGGGGACCTCAGGAACCCGCCCTGGTGGCCTCAGGAAAGGTCAGTCCCCTTGCGAGTTCCTAGGGGGCCTCTCGGGATTCCTCTCCCGTCGATACCGGGGCCAAAATACTTGTGTGGAGTCAGGGCCGGAACCGAGGATTCCTCTCAGGGGCTGACATGGAACTTTGGGTACTTCTGGAGTTTCCCCAGGGGAGTCAGGCCTCGTCTCGAGTGGGGGCATGCACGTGCGCTTTCCTTACAGGCTGTAGCAGCAATGTCACGGTTCCCGTCGCGTGGATCAAAGGATCTGTGGTTTTCCCTCGAGGCTTTCCCACAGGGCTGTCCCACGTGCCACCGTGGTGTGAGTCGATCCTCGGCGTGAAAGATGAGCCAGTGCAGGGCAAAGAGGTTCCTCTGGAATGGACTGAGACATCTGGGGGACTCTTGGAATGGTGGTACGACCATGGAGTTCCTCTCACCTTTCCTGTTGAGAGTTCTTCCTCTTGAGATGCGACGGGAACGCCGGGAATTCTTTCCTGTTGAAAGCAGGGAAAGGATCCCTCATCTCGAGCTACGAGGGGGAAACGGGGCTCCTCTGAATGTGGGCGGGACCATCGTGCTTCCTCTCGAGTGGAGACGGGTATGGCGGTGAACTTCTTGAGTTGCAGCAAGGGTGTGAAAGACCCTTTTGAAGTCCCAGAGATTAGCTGTCATTAGACTCCAGACGCCTCATCGGAAATAGGCCTCATCTCGCCTGGAACGGAGAACTTCCTGGATTTTCTCGAGTTGCGGCAGGTGTTCTCGAGTTACGACGGGGACGTCAGGGACAAGCCCTGGTGGCCTCAGGAAACTCCAGTCCCCATACAAGTTGCTAGGGTGCCTCTCGGGATTCCTCTCAAGTCGATACCGGGGCCAAAAACCTTGTGTGGAGTCAGGGCCGGAACGGAGGATTCCTCTAAGGGGCTTACATGGATCTTTGGGTCTTTCTGGAGTCTCCCCAGCGGAGTCAGGCCTCGTCTCGAGTGGGGGCATGCACGTGCGCTTTCCTTCCAGGCTGTAGCAGCAATGTCACGCTTCCCGTCGCGTGGATCAAAGGATCTGTGGTTTTCCCTCTTGGCTTTCCCTCGAGGCTATCCCACAGGGCTGTCCCACGTGCCACCGTGGTGTGAGTCGATCTTCGGCATGAAAGATGAGCCAGTGCAGGGCAAAGAGTTTCCTCTGGAATGGACTGAAACATCTGGGGGACTCTTGGAATGGTGGTACGACCATGGAGTTCCTCTCGTCTTTCCTGTTGAGAGTGCCTCCTCTTGAGATGCGACGGGAACGCCGAAAATACTTTCCCTTTGACAGCAGGGAAAGGATCCCTCATCTCGAGCTACGAGGGGCAAACGGGGCTCCTCTGGATGTGGGCGGGACCATCGTGTTTCCTCTCGAGTGGAGACGGTTATGGCGGTGAACTTCTTGAGTTGCAGCAAGGGTGTGAAAGACCCTTTCGAAGTTCCAGAGGTTCCGTGTCATTAGTCTCCAGACGCCTCATCGGAAATAGGCCTCATCTCGCCTGGAAGGGAGAACTTCCTGAAGTTTCTCGAGTTGCGGCAGGTGTTCTCGAGTTACGACGGGGACCTCAGGGACCCGCCCTGGTGGCCTCAGGAAAGGCCAATCCCCATGCTAGTTGCTCGGGGGCCTCTCAGGATTCCTCTCCTGTCGATACCGGGGCCAAAAAACTTGTGTGGAGTCAGGGCCGGAACCGAGGATTCCTCTCAGGGGCTGACATGGATCTTTGGGTACTTCTGGAGTCTCCCCAGGGGAGTCAGGCCTCGTCTCGAGTGGGGGCATGCACGTGCGCTTTCCTTCCAGGCTGTAGCCGCAATGTCTCGGTTCCCGTCGCGTGGATCAAAGGATCTGTGGTTTTCCCTCGAGGCTTTCCCACAGGGCTGTCCCACGTGCCACCGTGGTGTGAGTCGATTCTCGGCGTGAAAGATGAGACAGTGCAGGGCAAAGAGGTTCCTCTGGATTGGACTGAGACATCTGGGGGACTCTTGGAATGGTGGTAGGACCATGGAGTTCCTCTCGCCTTTCCTGTTGAGAGTGCCTCCTCTTGAGATGCGACGGGAACGCCGGGAATTCTTTCCCGTTGAAAGCAGGGAAAGGATCCCTCATCTCGAGCTCCGAGGGGGAAACGGGTCTCCTCTGGATGTGGGCGGGACCATCGTGCTTCCTTTCGAGTGGAGACGGGTATGGCGGTGAAATTCTTGAGTTGCAGCAAGGGTGTGAAAGACCCTTTCGAAGTTCCAGAGGTTAGGTGTCATTAGTCTCCAGACGCCTCATCGGAAATAGGCCTCATTTCGCCTGGAAAGGAGAACTTCCTGAATTTTCTCGAGTTGCGGCAGGTGTTCTCGATTTACGACGGGGACCTCAGGGACCCGCCCTGGTGGCCTCAGGAACGGCCAGTCCCCATGCTAGTTTCTAGGGGGCCTCTCGGGATTCCTCTCCCGTCGATACCGGGGCCAAAAACCTTGTGTGGAGTCAGGGCCGGAACCGAGGATTCCTCTCACGGGCTGACATGGATCTTTGGGTACTTCTGGAGTCTCCCCAGGGGAGTCAGGACTCGTCTCGAGTGGGGGCATGCACGTGCGCTTTCCTTCCAGGCTGTAGCAGCAATGTCACGGTTCCCGGCTCGTGGATCAAAGGATCTGTGGTTTTCCCTCGAGGCTTTCCCTCGAGGCTTTCCCACAGGGCTGTCCCACGTGCCTCCGTGGTGTGAGTCAACCCTCGGCGTGAAAGATGAGCCAGTGCAGGGCAAAGAGTTTCCTCTGGAATGGACTGAGAAATCTCGGGGACTCTTGGAATGGTGGTTCGACCATGGAGTTCCTCTCATCTTTCCTATTGAGAGTGCCTCCTCTTGAGATGCGACGGGAACGCCGGGAATTCTTTCCCGTTGATAGCAGGGAAAGGATCCCTCATCTCGATCTACGAGGGGGAAACGGGGCTCCTCTGGATGTGGGGGGGACCATCGTGTTTCCTCTCGAGTGGAGACGGGTATGGCGGTGAACTTCTTGAGTTGCAGCAAGGGTGTGAAAGACCCTTTCGAAGTTCCAGAGGTTCGGTGTCATTAGTCTCCAGACGCCTCATCGGAAATAGGCCTCATCTCGCCTGGAAGGGAGAACTTCCTGGATTTTCTCGAGTTGCGGCAGGTGTTCTCGAGTTACGACGGGGACCTCAGGGACCCGCCCTGGTGGCCTCAGGAAAGGCCAGTCCCCATGCGAGTTGCTCGGGGGCCTCTCGGGATTCCTCTCCCGTCGATACGGGGGCCAAAAACTTTGTGTGGAGTCAGGGCCGGAACCGAGGATTCCTCTCAGGGAATGACATGGATCTTTGGGTACTTCTGGAGTCTCCCCAGGAGAGTCAGGCCTCGTCTCGAGTGGGGGCATGCACGTGCGCTTTCCTTCCAGGCTGTAGCAGCAATGTCACGCTTCCCGTAGCGTGGATCAAAGGATCTGTGGTTTTCCCTCGAGGCTTTCCCACAGGGATGTCCCACGTGCCACCCTGGTGTGAGTCGATCCTCGGCGTGAAAGATGAGCCAGTGCAGGGCAAAGAGGTTCCTCTGGAATGGACTGAGAAATCTCGGGGACTCTTGGAATGGTGGTACGACCATGGAGTTCCTCTCGTCTTTCCTGTTGAGAGTGCCTCCTCTTGAGATGCGACGGGAACGCCGAAAATACTTTCCCGTTCATAGCAGGGAAAGGATCCCTCATCTCGAGCTACGAGGGGCAAACGGGGCTCCTCTGGATGTGGGCGGGACCATCATGTTTCCTTTCGAGTGGAGACGGATATGGCGGTGAACTTCTTGAGTTGCAGCAAGGGTGTGAAAGACCCTTTCGAAGTTCCAGAGGTTAGGTGTCATTAGTCTCCAGACGCCTCATCGGAAATAGGCCTCATCTCGCCTGGAAGGGAGAACTTCCTGGATTTTCTCGAGTTGCGGCAGGTGTTCTCGAGTTACGACGGGGACCTCAGGGACCCGCCCTGGTGGCCTTAGGAGAGGGCAGTCCCCATGCGAGTTGCTAGGAGGCCTCTCGGGATTCCTCTCCCGTCGAAACCGGGGCCAAAAACATTTGGTGGAGTCAGGGCCGGAACCGAGGATTCCTCTCAGGGGCTGACATGGATCTTTGAGTACTTCTGGAGTCTCCCCAGGGGAGTCAGGCCTCGTCTCGAGTGGGGGCATGCACATGCGCATTCCTTCCAGGCTGTAGCAGCAATGTCACGCTTCCCGTGGCGTGGATCAAAGGATCTGTGGTTTTCCCTAGAGGCTTTCCCTCGAGGCTTTCCCACAGGGCTGTCCCACGTGCCACCGTGGTGTGATTCGATCCTCGGCGTGAAAGATGTGCCAGTGCAGGGCAAAGAGGTTCCTCTGGAATGGACTGAGACATCTGGGGGACTCTTGGAATGGTGGTACGACCATGGAGTTCCTCTCGCCTTTCCTGTTGAGAGTGCCTGCTCTTGAGATGCGACGGGAACGCCGGGAATTCTTTCCCGTTGAAAGCAGGGAAAGGATCCCTCATCTCGAGCTCCGAGGGGGAAACGGTGCTCCTCTGGATGTGGGAGGGACCATCGTGCTTCCTCTTGAGTGGACACGGGTATGGCGGTGAACTTCTTGAGTTGCAGCAAGGGTGTGAAAGACCCTTTCGAAGTTCCAGAGGTTAGGTGTCATTAGTCTCCAGACGCCTCATCGGAAATAGGCCTCATCTCGCCTGGAAGGGAGAACTTCCTGAATTTTCTCGAGTTGCGGCAGGTGTTCTCGAGTTACGACGGGGACCTCAGGGACCCGCCCTGGTGGCCTCAGGAGACTCAAGTCCCCATGCGAGTTGCTAGGGGGCCTCTCGGGATTCCTCTCCCGTCGATACCGGGGCCAAAAACCTTGTGTGGAGTCAGGGCCGGAACCGAGGATTCCTCTCAGGGGCTGATATGGATCTTTGGGTACATCTGGAGTCTCGCCAGGGGAGACAGGCCTCGTCTCGAGTGGGGGCATGCACGTGCACTTTCCTTCCAGGCAGTAGCAGCAATGTCACGCTTCTCGTCGCGTGGATCAAAGAATCTGTGGTTTTCCCTCGGGGCTTTCCCTCGAGGCTTTCCCACAGGGCTGTCGCACGTGCCACCATGGTGTGAGTCGATCCTCGGCGTGAAAGATGAGCCAGTGCAGGGCAAAGAGGTTCCTCTGGAATGGACTGAGACATCTGGGGGACTCTTGGAATGGTGGTACGACCATGGAGTTCCTCTCGCCTTTCCTGTTGAGAGTGCCTCCTCTTGAGATGCGACGGGAACGCCGGGAATTCTTTCCCGTTGAAAGCATGGAAAGGTTCCCTCATCTCGAGCTACGAGGGGGAAACGGTGCTCCTCTGGATGTGGGCGGGACCATCGTGCTTCCTCTCGAGTGGACACGGGTATGGCGGTGAACTTCTTTAGTTGCAGCAAGGGTGTGAAAGACCCTTTCGAAGTTCCAGAGGTTAGGTGTCATTAGTCTCCAGACGCCTCATCGGAAATAGGCCTCATCTCGCTTGGAAGGGAGAACTTCCTGGATTTCTCGAGTTGCGGCAGGTGTTCTCGACTTACGACGGGGACCTCAGGGACCCGCCCTGGTGGCCTCAGGAGAGGCCAGTCCCCATGCGAGTTGCTAGGGGGCCTCTCGGGATTACTCTTCCGTCCATACCGGGGCCAAAACCCTTTGGTGGAGTCAGGGCCGGAACCGAGGATTCCTCTCAGGGGCTGACATGGATCTTTGGGTACTTCTGGAGTCTCCCCAGGGGAGTCAGGCCTCGTCTCGAGTGGGGGCATGCACGTGCGCTTTCCTTCCAGGCTGTAGCAGCAATGTCACGCTTCCCGTCGCGTGGATCAAACGATCTGTGGTTTTCCCTCGAGGCTTTCCCTCGAGGCTTTCCCACAGGGCTGTCCCACGTGCCACCGTGGTGTGAGTCGATCCTCGGCGTGAAAGATGAGCCAGTGCAGGGCAAAGAGGTTCCTCTGGAATGCACTGAGACATCTGGGGGACTCTTGGAATGGTGGTACGACCATGGAGTTCCTCTCGCCTTTCCTGTTGAGAGTGCCTCCTCTTGAGATGCGACGGGAACGCCGGGAATTCTTTCCCGTTGAAAGCAGGGAAAGGATCCCTCATCTCGAGCTACGAGGGGGAAACGGGGCTCCTCTGGATGTGGGCGGGACCATCGTGCTTCCTCTCGAGTGGAGACGGGTATGGCGGTGAACTTCTTGAGTTGCAGCAAGGGTGTGAAAGACCCTTTTGAAGTTCCAGAGGTTAGGTGTCATTAGTCTCCAGACGCCTCATCGGAAATAGGCCTCATCTCGCCTGGAAGGGAGAACTTCCTGGATTTTCTCGAGTTGCGGCAGGTGTTCTCGAGTTACGACGGGGACCTCAGGGACCCGCCCTGGTGGCCTCAGGAGACGCCAGTCCCCATGCGAGTTGCTAGGGGGCCTCTCGGGATTCCTCTCCCGTCGATACCGGGGCCAAAAACCTTGTGTGGAGTCAGGGCCGAAACCGAGGATTCCTCTCAGGGGATGACATGGATCTTTGGGTACTTCTGGAGTCTCCCCAGGGGAGTCAGGCCTCGTCTCGAGTGGGGGCATGCACGTGCGCTTTCCTTCCAGGCTGTAGCAGCAATGTCACGCTTCACGTCGCGTGGATCAAAGGATCTGTGATTTACACTCGAGGCTTTCCCACAGGGCTGTCCCACGTGCCACCGTGGTGTGAGTCGATCCTCGGCGTGAAAAATGAGCCAGTGCAGGGCAAAGAGGTTCCTCTGGAATGGACTGAGAAATCTCGGGGACTGTTGGAATGGTGGTACAACCATGGAGTTCCACTCGTCTTTCCTGTTGAGAGTGCCTCCTCTTGAGATGCGACGGGAACGCCGAAAATACTTTCCCGTTGAAAGCAGGGAAAGGATCCCTCATCTCGAGCTACGAGGGGCAAACGGGGCTCCTCTGGATGTGGGCGGGACCATCATGTTTCCTCTCGAGTGGAGACGGTTATGGCGGTGAACTTCTTGAGTTGCAGCAAGGGTGTGAAAGACCCTTTCGAAGTTCCAGAGGTTCCGTGTCATTAGTCTCCAGACGCCTTATCGGAAATAAGCCTCATCTCGCCTGGAAGGGAGAACTTCCTGGATTTTCTCGAGTTGCGGCAGGTGTTCTCGAGTTACGACGGAGACCTCAGGAACCCGCCCTGGTGGCCTCAGGAAAGGTCAGTCCCCTTGCGAGTTCCTAGGGGGCCTCTCGGGATTCCTCTCCCGTCGATACCGGGGCCAAAATACTTGTGTGGAGTCCGGGCCGGAACCTAGGATTCCTCTCAGGGGCTGACATGGATCTTTGGGTACTTCTGGAGTCTCCCCAGGGGAGTCAGGCCTCGTCTCGAGTGGGGGGCATGCACGTGCGCTTTCCTTACAGGCTGTAGCAGCAATGTCACGGTTCCCGTCGCGTGGATCAAAGGAACTGTGGTTTTCCCTCGAGGCTTTCCCACAGGGCTGTCCCACGTGCCACCGTGGTGTGAGTCGATCCTCGGCGTGAAAGATGAGCCAGTGCAGGGCAAAGAGGTTCCTCTGGAATGGACTGAGACATCTGGGGGACTCTTGGAATGGTGGTACGACCATGGAGTTCCTCTCACCTTTCCTGTTGAGAGTTCCTCCTCTTGAGATGCGACGGGAACGCCGGGAATTCTTTCCTGTTGAAAGCAGGGAAAGGATCCCTCATCTCGAGCTACGAGGGGGAAACGGGGCTCCTCTGAATGTGGGCGGGACCATCGTGCTTCCTCTCGAGTGGAGACGGGTATGGCGGTGAACTTCTTGAGTTGCAGCAAGGGTGTGAAAGACCCTTTTGAAGTCCCAGAGATTAGCTGTCATTAGACTCCAGACGCCTCATCGGAAATAGGCCTCATCTCGCCTGGAAGGGAGAACTTCCTGGATTTTCTCGAGTTGCGGCAGGTGTTCTCGAGTTACGACGGGGACGTCAGGAACAAGCCCTGGTGGCCTCAGGAAACTCCAGTCCCCATACGAGTTGCTAGGGTGCCTCTTGGGATTCCTCTCAAGTCGATACCGGGGCCAAAAACCTTGTGTGGAGTCAGGGCCGAAACGGAGGATTCCTCTAAGGGGCTGACATGGATCTTTGGGTCTTTCTGGAGTCTGCCCAGGGGAGTCAGGCCTCGTCTCGAGTGGGGGCATGCACGTGCGCTTTCCTTCCAGGCTGTAGCAGCAATGTCACGCTTCCCGTCGCGTGGATCAAAGGATCTGTGGTTTTCCCTCTTGGCTTTCCCTCGAGGCTATCCCACAGGGCTGTCCCACGTGCCACCGTGGTGTGAGTCGATCTTCGGCATGAAAGATGAGCCAGTGCAGGGCAAAAGGTTCCTCTGGAATGGACTGAAACATCTGGGGGACTCTTGGAATGGTGGTACGACCATGGAGTTCCTCTCGTCTTTCCTGTTGAGAGTGCCTCCTCTTGAGATGCGACGGGAACGCCGAAAATACTTTCCCTTTGATAGCAGGGAAAGGATCCCTCATCTCGAGCTACGAGGGGCAAACGGGGCTCCTCTGGATGTGGGCGGGACCATCATGTTTCCTCTCGAGTGGAGACCGTTATGGCGGTGAACTTCTTGAGTTGCAGCAAGGGTGTGAAAGACCCTTTCGAAGTTCCAGAGGTTCCGTGTCATTAGTCTCCAGACGCCTCATCGGAAATAGGCCTCATCTCGCCTGGAAGGGAGAACTTCCTGAAGTTTCTCGAGTTGCGGCAGGTGCTCTCGAGTTACGACGGGGACCTCAGGGACCCGCCCTGGTGGCCTCAGGAAAGGCCAATCCCCATGCTAGTTGCTCGGGGGCCTCTCAGGATTCCTCTCCTGTCGATACCGGGGCCAAAAAACTTGTGTGGAGTCAGGGCCGGAACCGAGGATTCCTCTCAGGGGCTGACATGGATCTTTGGGTACTTCTGGAGTCTCCCCAGGGGAGTCAGGCCTCGTCTCGAGTGGGGGCATGCACGTGCGCTTTCCTTCCAGGCTGTAGCCGCAATGTCTCGGTTCCCGTCGCGTGGATCAAAGGATCTGTGGTTTTCCCTCGAGGCTTTCCCACAGGGCTGTCCCACGTGCCACCGTGGTGTGAGTCGATTCTCGGCGTGAAAGATGAGACTGTGCAGGGCAAAGAGGTTCCTCTGGATTGGACTGAGACATCTGGGGGACTCTTGGAATGGTGGTAGGACCATGGAGTTCCTCTCGCCTTTCCTGTTGAGAGTGCCTCCTCTTGAGATGCGACGGGAACGCCGGGAATTCTTTCCCGTTGAAAGCAGGGAAAGGATCCCTCATCTCGAGCTACGAGGGGGAAACGGGGCTCCTCTGGATGTGGGCGGGACCATCGTGCTTCCTCTCGAGTGGAGACGGTTATGGCGGTGAACTTCTTGAGTTGCAGCAAGGGTGTGAAAGACCCTTTCGAAGTTCCAGAGGTTCCGTGTCATTAGTCTCCAGACGCCTTATCGGAAATAAGCCTCATCTCGCCTGTAAGGGAGAACTTCCTGGATTTTCTCGAGTTGTGGCAGGTGTTCTCGAGTTACGACGGGGACCTCAGGAACCCGCCCTGGTGGCCTCAGGAAAGGTCAGTCCCCTTGCGAGTTCCTAGGGGGCCTCTCGGGATTCCTCTCCCGTCGATACCGGGGCCAAAATACTTGTGTGGAGTCAGGGCCGGAACCGAGAATTCCTCTCAGGGGCTGACATGGATCTTTGGGTACTTCTGGAGTTTCCCCAGGGGAGTCAGGCCTCGTCTCGAGTGGGGGCATGCACGTGCGCTTTCCTTACAGGCTGTAGCAGCAATGTCACGGTTCCCGTCGCGTGGATCAAAGGATCTGTGGTTTTCCCTCGAGGCTTTCCCACAGGGCTGTCCCACGTGCCACCGTGGTGTGAGTCGATCCTCAGCGTGAAAGATGAGCCAGTGCAGGGCAAAGAGGTTCCTCTGGAATGGACTGAGACATCTGGGGGACTCTTGGAATGGTGGTACGACCATGGAGTTCCTCTCACCTTTCCTGTTGAGAGTTCCTCCTCTTGAGATGCGACGGGAACGCCGGGAATTATTTCCTGTTGAAAGCAGGGAAAGGATCCCTCATCTCGAGCTACGAGGGGGAAACGGGGCTCCTCTGAATGTGGGCGGGACCATCGTGCTTCCTCTCGAGTGGAGACGGGTATAGCGGTGAACTTCTTGAGGTGCAGCAAGGGTGTGAAAGACCCTTTTGAAGTCCCAGAGATTAGCTGTCATTAGACTCCAGACGCCTCATCGGAAATAGGCCTCATCTCGCCTGGAACGGAGAACTTCCTGGATTTTCTCGAGTTGCGGCAGGTGTTCTCGAGTTACGACGGGGACGTCAGGGACAAGCCCTGGTGGCCTCAGGAAACTCCAGTCCCCATACGAGTTGCTAGGGTGCCTCTCGGGATTCCTCTCAAGTCGATACCGGGGCCAAAAACCTTGTGTGGAGTCAGGGCCGGAACGGAGGATTCCTCTAAGGGGCTTACATGGATCTTTGGGTCTTTCTGGAGTCTCCCCAGGGGAGTCAGGCCTCGTCTCGAGTGGGGGCATGCACGTGCGCTTTCCTTCCAGGCTGTAGCAGCAATGTCACGCTTCCCGTCGCGTGGATCAAAGGATCTGTGGTTTTCCCTCTTGGCTTTCCCTCGAGGCTATCCCACAGGGCTGTCCCACGTGCCACCGTGGTGTGAGTCGATCTTCGGCATGAAAGATCAGCCAGTGCAGGGCAAAGAGGTTCCTCTGGAATGGACTGAAACATCTGGGGGACTCTTGGAATGGTGGTACGACCATGGAGTTCCTCTCGTCTTTCCTGTTGAGAGTGCCTCCTCTTGAGATGCGACGGGAACGCCGAAAATACTTTCCCTTTGATAGCAGGGAAAGGATCCCTCATCTCGAGCTACGAGGGGCAAACGGGGCTCCTCTGGATGTGGGCGGGACCATCGTGTTTCCTCTCGAGTGGAGACGGTTATGGCGGTGAACTTCTTGAGTTGCAGCAAGGGTGTGAAAGATCCTTTCGAAGTTCCAGAGGTTCCGTGTCATTAGTCTCCAGACGCCTCATCGGAAATAGGCCTCATCTCGCCTGGAAGGGAGAACTTCCTGAAGTTTCTCGAGTTGCGGCAGGTGTTCTCGAGTTACGACGGGGACCTCAGGGACCCGCCCTGGTGGCCTCAGGAAAGGCCAATCCCCATGCTAGTTGCTCGGGGGCCTCTCAGGATTCCTCTCCTGTCGATACCGGGGCCAAAAAACTTGTGTGGAGTCAGGGCCGGAACCGAGGATTCCTCTCAGGGTCTGACATGGATCTTTGGGTACTTCTGGAGTCTCCCCAGGGGAGTCAGGACTCGTCTCGAGTGGGGGCATGCACGTGCGCTTTCCTTCCAGGCTGTAGCAGCAATGTCATGCTTCCCGTCGCGTGGATCAAAGGATCTGTGGTTTTCCCTCGAGGCTTTCCCTCGAGGCTTTCCCACAGGGCTGTCCCACGTGCCACCATGGTGTGAGTCGATCCTCGGCGTGAAAGATGAGCCAGTGCAGGGCAAAGAGTTTCCTCTGGAATGGACTGAGAAATCTCGGGGACTCTTGGAATGGTGATACGACCATGGAGTTCCTCTCATCTTTCCTGTTGAGAGTGCCTCCTCTTGAGATGCGACGGGAACGCCGGGAATTCTTTCCCGTTGATAGCAGGGAAAGGATCCCTCATCTCGAGCTACGAGGGGGAAACGGGGCTCCTCTGGATGTGGGCGGGACCATCGTGCTTCCTTTCGAGTGGAGACGGGTATGGCGGTGAAATTCTTGAGTTGCAGCAAGGGTGTGAAAGACCCTTTCGAAGTTCCAGAGGTTAGGTGTCATTAGTCTCCAGACGCCTCATCGGAAATAGGCCTCATTTCGCCTGGAAAGGAGAACTTCCTGAATTTTCTCGAGTTGCGGCAGGTGTTCTCGATTTACGACGGGGACCTCAGGGACCCGCCCTGGTGGCCTCAGGAACGGCCAGTCCCCATGCTAGTTTCTAGGGGGCCTCTCGGGATTCCTCTCCCGTCGATACCGGGGCCAAAAACCTTGTGTGGAGTCAGGGCCGGAACCGAGGATTCCTCTCACGGGCTGACATGGATCTTTGGGTACTTCTGGAGTCTCCCCAGGGGAGTCAGGACTCGTCTCGAGTGGGGGAATGCACGTGCGCTTTCCTTCCAGGCTGTAGCAGCAATGTCACGGTTCCCGGCTCGTGGATCAAAGGATCTGTGGTTTTCCCTCGAGGCTTTCCCTCGAGGCTTTCCCACAGGGCTGTCCCACGTGCCACCGTGGTGTGAGTCAACCCTCGGCGTGAAAGATGAGCCAGTGCAGGGCAAAGAGTTTCCTCTGGAATGGACTGAGAAATCTCGGGGACTCTTGGAATGGTGGTTCGACCACGGAGTTCCTCTCTTCTTTCCTATTGAGAGTGCCTCCTCTTGAGATGCGACGGGAACGCCGG
Source organism: Capricornis sumatraensis (assembly GCF_032405125.1). Taxonomy (NCBI): domain Eukaryota; kingdom Metazoa; phylum Chordata; class Mammalia; order Artiodactyla; family Bovidae; genus Capricornis; species Capricornis sumatraensis. The sequence goes on from NW_027184619.1 coordinate 2,385,709, forward strand.
GAATTCTTTCCCGTTGATAGCAGGGAAAGGATCCCTCATCTCGATCTACGAGGGGGAAACGGGGCTCCTCTGGATGTGGGCGGGACCATCGTGTTTCCTCTCGAGTGGAGACGGGTATGGCGGTGAACTTCTTGAGTTGCAGCAAGGGTGTGAAAGACCCTTTCGAAGTTCCAGAGGTTAGGTGTCATTAGTCTCCAGACGCCTCATCGGAAATAGGCCTCATCTCGCCTGGAAGGGAGAACTTCCTGGATTTTCTCGAGTTGCGGCAGGTGTTCTCGAGTTACGACGGGGACCTCAGGGACCCGCCCTGGTGGCCTCAGGAAAGGCCAGTCCCCATGCGAGTTGCTCGGGGGCCTCTCGGGATTCCTCTCCCGTCGATACGGGGGCCAAAAACTTTGTGTGGAGTCAGGGCCGGAACCGAGGATTCCTCTCAGGGAATGACATGGATCTTTGGGTACTTCTGGAGTCTCCCCAGGAGAGTCAGGCCTCGTCTCGAGTGGGGGCATGCACGTGCGCTTTCCTTCCAGGCTGTAGCAGCAATGTCACGCTTCCCGTCGCGTGGATCAAAGGATCTGTGGTTTTCCCTCGAGGCTTTCCCACAGGGCTGTCCCACGTGCCACCCTGGTGTGAGTCGATCCTCGGCGTGAAAGATGAGCCAGTGCAGGGCAAAGAGGTTCCTCTGGAATGGACTGAGAAATCTCGGGGACTCTTGGAATGGTGGTACGACCATGGAGTTCCTCTCGTCTTTCCTGTTGAGAGTGCCTCCTCTTGAGATGCAACGGGAACGCCGAAAATACTTTCCCGTTGATAGCAGGGAAAGGATCCCTCATCTCGAGCTACGAGGGGCAAACGGGGCTCCTCTGGATGTGGGCGGGACCATCATGTTTCCTTTCGAGTGGAGACGGATATGGCGGTGAACTTCTTGAGTTGCAGCAAGGGTGTGAAAGACCCTTTCGAAGTTCCAGAGGTTAGGTGTCATTAGTCTCCAGACGCCTCATCGGAAATAGGCCTCATCTCGCCTGGAAGGGAGAACTTCCTGGATTTTCTCGAGTTGCGGCAGGTGTTCTCGAGTTACGACGGGGACCTCAGGGACCCGCCCTGGTGGCCTTAGGAGAGGGCAGTCCCCATGCGAGTTGCTAGGAGGCCTCTCGGGATTCCTCTCCCGTCGAAACCAGGGACAAAAACATTTGGTGGAGTCAGGGCCGGAACCGAGGATTCCTCTCAGGGGCTGACATGGATCTTTGAGTACTTCTGGAGTCTCCCCAGGGGAGTCAGGCCTCGTCTCGAGTGGGGGCATGCACATGCGCTTTCCTTCCAGGCTGTAGCAGCAATGTCACGCTTCCCGTGGCGTGGATCAAAGGATCTGTGGTTTTCCCTCGAGGCTTTCCCTCGAGGCTTTCCCACAGGGCTGTCCCACGTGCCACCGTGGTGTGATTCGATCCTCGGCGTGAAAGATGTGCCAGTGCAGGGCAAAGAGGTTCCTCTGGAATGGACTGAGACATCTGGGGGACTCTTGGAATGGTGGTACGACCATGGAGTTCCTCTCGCCTTTCCTGTTGAGAGTGCCTGCTCTTGAGATGCGACGGGAACGCCGGGAATTCTTTCCCGTTGAAAGCAGGGAAAGGATCCCTCATCTCGAGCTCCGAGGGGGAAACGGTGCTCCTCTGGATGTGGGAGGGACCATCGTGCTTCCTCTTGAGTGGACACGGGTATGGCGGTGAACTTCTTGAGTTGCAGCAAGGGTGTGAAAGACCCTTTCGAAGTTCCAGAGGTTAGGTGTCATTAGTCTCCAGACGCCTCATCGGAAATAGGCCTCATCTCGCCTGGAAGGGAGAACTTCCTGGATTTTCTCGAGTTGCGGCAGGTGTTCTCGAGTTACGACGGGGACCTCAGGGACCCGCCCTGGTGGCCTCAGGAGACACCAGTCCCCATGCGAGTTGCTAGGGGGCCTCTCGGGATTCCTCTCCCGTCGATACCGGGGCCAAAAACCTTGTGTGGAGTTAGGGCCGGAACCGAGGATTCCTCTCAGGGGCTTTTATGGATCTTTGGGTACATCTGGAGTCTCGCCAGGGGAGACAGGCCTCGTCTTTAGTCGGGGCATGCACGTGCACTTTCCTTCCAGGCTGTAGCAGCAATGTCACGCTTCCAGTCGCGTGGATCAAAGAATCTGTGGTTTTCCCTCGAGGCTTTCCCTCGAGGCTTTCCCACAGGGCTGTCGCACGTGCCACCATGGTGTGAGTCGATCCTCGGCGTGAAAGATGAGCCAGTGCAGGGCAAAGAGGTTCCTCTGGAATGGACTGAGACATCTGGGGGACTCTTGGAATGGTGGTACGACCATGGAGTTCCTCTCGCCTTTCCTGTTGAGAGTGCCTCCTCTTGAGATGCGACGGGAACGCCGGGAATTCTTTCCCGTTGAAAGCATGGAAAGGTTCCCTCATCTCGAGCTACGAGGGGGAAACGGTGCTCCTCTGGATGTGGGCGGGACCATCGTGCTTCCTCTCGAGTGGACACGGGTATGGCGGTGAACTTCTTGAGTTGCAGCAAGGGTGTGAAAGACCCTTTCGAAGTTCCAGAGGTTAGGTGTCATTAGTCTCCAGACGCCTCATCGGAAATAGGCCTCATCTCGCCTGGAAGGGAGAACTTCCTGGATTTCTCGAGTTGCGGCAGGTGTTCTCGACTTACGACGGGGACCTCAGGGACCCGCCCTGGTGGCCTCAGGAGAGGCCAGTCCCCATGCGAGTTGCTAGGGGGCCTCTCGGGATTACTCTTCCGTCCATACCGGGGCCAAAACCCTTTGGTGGAGTCAGGGCCGGAACCGAGGATTCCTCTCAGGGGCTGACATGGATCTTTGGGTACTTCTGGAGTCTCCCCAGGGGAGTCAGGCCTCGTCTCGAGTGGGGGCATGCACGTGCGCTTTCCTTCCAGGCTGTAGCAGCAATGTCACGCTTCCCGTCGCGTGGATCAAACGATCTGTGGTTTTCCCTCGAGGCTTTCCCTCGAGGCTTTCCCACAGGGATGTCCCACGTGCCACCGTGGTGTGAGTCGATCCTCGGCGTGAAAGATGAGCCAGTGCAGGGCAAAGAGGTTCCTCTGGAATGCACTGAGACATCTGGGGGACTCTTGGAATGGTGGTACGACCATGGAGTTCCTCTCGCATTTCCTGTTGAGAGTGCCTCCTCTTGAGATGCGACGGGAACGCCGGGAATTCTTTCCCGTTGAAAGCAGGGAAAGGATCCCTCATCTCGAGCTACGAGGGGGAAACGGGGCTCCTCTGGATGTGGGCGGGACCATCGTGCTTCCTCTCGAGTGGAGACGGGTATGGCGGTGAACTTCTTGAATTGCAGCAAGGGTGTGAAAGACCCTTTTGAAGTTCCAGGGGTTAGGTGTCATTAGTCTCCAGACGCCTCATCGGAAATAGGCCTCATCTCGCCTGGAAGGGAGAACTTCCTGGATTTTCTCGAGTTGCGGCAGGTGTTCTCGAGTTACGACGGGGACCTCAGGGACCCGCCCTGGTGGCCTCAGGAGACGCCAGTCCCCATGCGAGTTGCTAGGGGGCCTCTCGGGATTCCTCTCCCGTCGATACCGGGGCCAAAAACCTTGTGTGGAGTCAGGGCCGGAACCGAGGATTCCTCTCAGGGGCTGATATGGATCTTTGAGTACATCTGGAGTCTCGCCAGGGGAGACAGGCCTCGTCTCGAGTCGGGGCATGCACGTGCACTTTCCTTCCAGGCTGTAGCAGCAATGTCACGCTTCCCGTCGCGTGGATCAAAGGATCTGTGGTTTTCCCTCGAGGCTTTCCCTCGAGGCTTTCCCACAGGGCTTTCCCACGTGCCACCATGGTGTGAGTCCATCCTCGGCGTGAAAGATGAGCCAGTGCAGGGCAAAGAGGTTCCTCTGGAATGGACTGAGACATCTGGGGGACTCTTGGAATGGTGGTTCGACCATGGAGTTCCTCTCGCCTTTCCTGTTGAGAGTGCCTCCTCTTGAGATGCGACAGGAACGCCGGGAATTCTTTCCCGTTGAAAGCAGGGAAAGGATCCCTCATCTCGAGCTCCGAGGGGGAAACGGGGCTCCTCTGGATGTGGGCGGGACCATCGTGCTTCCTCTCGAGTGGAGACGGGTATGGCGGTGAACTTCTTGAGTCGCAGCAAGGGTGTGAAAGACCCTTTCGAAGTTCCAGAGGTTAGGTGTCATTAGTCTCCAGACGCCTCATCGGAAATAGGCCTCATCTCGCCTGGAAGGGAGAACTTCCTGGATTTTCTCGAGTTGCGGCAGGTGTTCTCGAGTTACGACGGGGAACTCAGGGACCCGCCCTTGTGGCCTCAGGAGAGGCCAGTCCCCATGCGAGTTGCTAGGGGGCCTCTCAGGATTCCTCTCCTGTCGATACCGGGGCCAAAAACCTTTGGTGGAGTCAGGGCCGGAACCGAGGATTCCTCTCAGGGGCTGACATGGATCTTTGGGTACTTCTGGAGTCTCCCCAAGGGAGTCAGGCCTCGTCTCGAGTGGGGGCATGCACGTGCGCTTTCCTTCCAGGCTGTAGCAGAAATGTCACGCTTCCCTTGGCGTGGATCAAAGGATCTGTGGTTTTCCCTCGAGGCTTTCCCTCGAGGCTTTCCCACAGGGCTGTCCCACGTGCCACCGTGGTGTGAGTCGATCCTCGGCGTGAAAGATGAGCCAGTGAAGGGCAAAGAGTTTCCTCTGGAATGGACTGAGAGATCTGGGGGACTCTTGGAATGGTGGTACGACCATGGAGTTCCTCTCGCCTTTCCTGGTGAGAGTGCATCCTCTTGAGATGCAACGGGAACGCCGGGAATTCTTTCCCGTTGAAAGCAGGGAAAGGATCCCTCATCTCGGGCTATGAGGGGGAAACGGTGCTCCTCTGGATGTGGGCGGGACCATCGTGCTTCCTCTTGAGTGGACACGGGTATGGCGGTGAACTTCTTGAGTTGCAGCAAGGGTGTGAAAGACCCTTTCGTTGTTCCAGAGGTTAGTTGTCATTAGTCTCCAGACGCCTCATCGGAAATAGGCCTCATCTCGCCTGGAAGGGAGAATTTCCTGGATATTCTCGAGTTGCGGCAGGTGTTCTCGAGTTACGACGGGGACCTCAGGGACCCGCCCTGGTGGCCTCAGGAGACGCCAGTCCCCATGCGAGTTGCTAGGGGGCCTCTCGGGATTCCTCTCCCGTCGATACCGGGGCGAAAAACCTTGTGTGGAGTCAGGGCCGGAACCGATGATTCCTCTCAGGGGCTGATATGGACCTTTGGGTACATCTGGAGTCTCCCCAGGGGAGACAGGCCTCGTCTCGAGTCGGGGCATGCACGTGCACTTTCCTTCCAGGCTGTAGCAGCAATGTCACGCTTCCCGTCGCGTGGATCAAAGGATCTGTGGTTTTCCCTAGAGGCTTTCCCTCGAGGCTTTCCCACAGGGCTGTCCCACGTGCCCCCGTGGTGTGAGTCGATCCTCGGCGTGAAAGATGAGCCAGTGCAGGGCAAAGAGGTTCCTCTGGAATGGACTGAGACATCTGGGGGACTCTTGGAATGGTGGTACGACCATGGAGTTCCTCTCGCCTTTCCTGTTGAGAGTGCCTCCTCTTGAGATGCGACGGGAACGCCGGGAATTCTTTCCCCTTGAAAGCAGGGAAAGGATCCCTCATCTCGAGCTACGAGGGGGAAACGGGGCTCCTCTGGATGTGGGCGGGACCATCGTGCTTCCTCTTGAGTGGAGACGGGTATGGCGGTGAACTTCTTGAGTTGCAGCAAGGGTGTGAAAGACCCTTTCGAAGTTCCAGAGTTTAGGTGTCATTAGTCTCCAGACGCCTCATCGGAAATAGGCCTCATCTCGCCTGGAACGGAGAACTTCCTGGATTTTCTCGAGTTGCGGCAGGTGTTCTCGAGTTACGACGGGGACGTCAGGGACAAGCCCTGGTGGCCTCAGGAAACTCCAGTCCCCATACGAGTTGCTAGGGTGCCTCTCGGGATTCCTCTCAAGTCGATACCGGGGCCAAAAACCTTGTGTGGAGTCAGGGCCGGAACGGAGGATTCCTCTAAGGGGCTTACATGGATCTTTGGGTCTTTCTGGAGTCTCCCCAGGGGAGTCAGGCCTCGTCTCGAGTGGGGGCATGCACGTGCGCTTTCCTTCCAGGCTGTAGCAGCAATGTCACGCTTCCCGTCGCGTGGATCAAAGGATCTGTGGTTTTCCCTCTTGGCTTTCCCTCGAGGCTATCCCACAGGGCTGTCCCACGTGCCACCGTGGTGTGAGTCGATCTTCGGCATGAAAGATCAGCCAGTGCAGGGCAAAGAGGTTCCTCTGGAATGGACTGAAACATCTGGGGGACTCTTGGAATGGTGGTACGACCATGGAGTTCCTCTCGTCTTTCCTGTTGAGAGTGCCTCCTCTTGAGATGCGACGGGAACGCCGAAAATACTTTCCCTTTGATAGCAGGGAAAGGATCCCTCATCTCGAGCTACGAGGGGCAAACGGGGCTCCTCTGGATGTGGGCGGGACCATCGTGTTTCCTCTCGAGTGGAGACGGTTATGGCGGTGAACTTCTTGAGTTGCAGCAAGGGTGTGAAAGACCCTTTCGAAGTTCCAGAGGTTCCGTGTCATTAGTCTCCAGACGCCTCATCGGAAATAGGCCTCATCTCGCCTGGAAGGGAGAACTTCCTGAAGTTTCTCGAGTTGCGGCAGGTGTTCTCGAGTTACGACGGGGACCTCAGGGACCCGCCCTGGTGGCCTCAGGAAAGGCCAATCCCCATGCTAGTTGCTCGGGGGCCTCTCAGGATTCCTCTCCTGTCGATACCGGGGCCAAAAAACTTGTGTGGAGTCAGGGCCGGAACCGAGGATTCCTCTCAGGGTCTGACATGGATCTTTGGGTACTTCTGGAGTCTCCCCAGGGGAGTCAGGACTCGTCTCGAGTGGGGGCATGCACGTGCGCTTTTCTTCCAGGCTGTAGCAGCAATGTCATGCTTCCCGTCGCGTGGATCAAAGGATCTGTGGTTTTCCCTCGAGGCTTTCCCTCGAGGCTTTCCCACAGGGCTGTCCCACGTGCCACCATGGTGTGAGTCGATCCTCGGCGTGAAAGATGAGCCAGTGCAGGGCAAAGAGTTTCCTCTGGAATGGACTGAGAAATCTCGGGGACTCTTGGAATGGTGATACGACCATGGAGTTCCTCTCATCTTTCCTGTTGAGAGTGCCTCCTCTTGAGATGCGACGGGAACGCCGGGAATTCTTTCCCGTTGATAGCAGGGAAAGGATCCCTCATCTCGAGCTACGAGGGGGAAACGGGGCTCCTCTGGATGTGGGCGGGACCATCGTGCTTCCTTTCGAGTGGAGACGGGTATGGCGGTGAAATTCTTGAGTTGCAGCAAGGGTGTGAAAGACCCTTTCGAAGTTCCAGAGGTTAGGTGTCATTAGTCTCCAGACGCCTCATCGGAAATAGGCCTCATTTCGCCTGGAAAGGAGAACTTCCTGAATTTTCTCGAGTTGCGGCAGGTGTTCTCGATTTACGACGGGGACCTCAGGGACCCGCCCTGGTGGCCTCAGGAACGGCCAGTCCCCATGCTAGTTTCTAGGGGGCCTCTCGGGATTCCTCTCCCGTCGATACCGGGGCCAAAAACCTTGTGTGGAGTCAGGGCCGGAACCGAGGATTCCTCTCACGGGCTGACATGGATCTTTGGGTACTTCTGGAGTCTCCCCAGGGGAGTCAGGACTCGTCTCGAGTGGGGGAATGCACGTGCGCTTTCCTTCCAGGCTGTAGCAGCAATGTCACGGTTCCCGGCTCGTGGATCAAAGGATCTGTGGTTTTCCCTCGAGGCTTTCCCTCGAGGCTTTCCCACAGGGCTGTCCCACGTGCCACCGTGGTGTGAGTCAACCCTCGGCGTGAAAGATGAGCCAGTGCAGGGCAAAGAGTTTCCTCTGGAATGGACTGAGAAATCTCGGGGACTCTTGGAATGGTGGTTCGACCATGGAGTTCCTCTCATCTTTCCTATTGAGAGTGCCTCCTCTTGAGATGCGACGGGAACGCCGGGAATTCTTTCCCGTTGATAGCAGGGAAAGGATCCCTCATCTCGATCTACGAGGGGGAAACGGGGCTCCTCTGGATGTGGGCGGGACCATCGTGTTTCCTCTCGAGTGGAGACGGGTATGGCGGTGAACTTCTTGAGTTGCAGCAAGGGTGTGAAAGACCCTTTCGAAGTTCCAGAGGTTCGGTGTCATTAGTCTCCAGACGCCTCATCGGAAATAGGCCTCATCTCGCCTGGAAGGGAGAACTTCCTGGATTTTCTCGAGTTGCGGCAGGTGTTCTCGAGTTACGACGGGGACCTCAGGGACCCGCCCTGGTGGCCTCAGGAAAGGCCAGTCCCCATGCGAGTTGCTCGGGGTCTCTCGGGATTCCTCTCCCGTCGATACGGGGGCCAAAAACTTTGTGTGGAGTCAGGGCCGGAACCGAGGATTCCTCTCAGGGAATGACATGGATCTTTGGGTACTTCTGGAGTCTCCCCAGGAGAGTCAGGCCTCGTCTCGAGTGGGGGCATGCACGTGCGCTTTCCTTCCAGGCTGTAGCAGCAATGTCACGCTTCCCGTGGCGTGGATCAAAGGATCTGTGGTTTTCCCTCGAGGCTTTCCCTCGAGGCTTTCCCACAGGGCTGTCCCACGTGCCACCGTGGTGTGATTCGATCCTCGGCGTGAAAGATGTGCCAGTGCAGGGCAAAGAGGTTCCTCTGGAATGGACTGAGACATCTGGGGGACTCTTGGAATGGTGGTACGACCATGGAGTTCCTCTCGCCTTTCCTGTTGAGAGTGCCTGCTCTTGAGATGCGACGGGAACGCCGGGAATTCTTTCCCGTTGAAAGCAGGGAAAGGATCCCTCATCTCGAGCTCCGAGGGGGAAACGGTGCTCCTCTGGATGTGGGAGGGACCATCGTGCTTCCTCTTGAGTGGACACGGGTATGGCGGTGAACTTCTTGAGTTGCAGCAAGGGTGTGAAAGACCCTTTCGAAGTTCCAGAGGTTCGGTGTCATTAGTCTCCAGACGCCTCATCGGAAATAGGCCTCATCTCGCCTGGAAGGGAGAACTTCCTGGATTTTCTCGAGTTGCGGCAGGTGTTCTCGAGTTACGACGGGGACCTCAGGGACCCGCCCTGGTGGCCTCAGGAGACGCCAGTCCCCATGCGAGTTGCTAGGGGGCCTCTCGGGATTCCTCTCCCGTCGATACCGGGGCCAAAAACCTTGTGTGGAGTCAGGGCCGGAACCGAGGATTCCTCTCAGGGGCTGATATGGATCTTTGGGTACATCTGGAGTCTCGCCAGGGGAGACAGGCCTCGTCTTTAGTCGGGGCATGCACGTGCACTTTCCTTCCAGGCTGTAGCAGCAATGTCACGCTTCCCGTCGCGTGGATCAAAGGATCTGTGGTTTTCCCTAGAGGCTTTCCCTCGAGGCTTTCCCACAGGGCTGTCCCACGTGCCCCCGTGGTGTGAGTCGATCCTCGGCGTGAAAGATGAGCCAGTGCAGGGCAAAGAGGTTCCTCTGGAATGGACTGAGACATCTGGGGGACTCTTGGAATGGTGGTACGACCATGGAGTTCCTCTCGCCTTTCCTGTTGAGAGTGCCTCCTCTTGAGATGCGACGGGAACGCCGGGAATTCTTTCCCCTTGAAAGCAGGGAAAGGATCCCTCATCTCGAGCTACGAGGGGGAAACGGGGCTCCTCTGGATGTGGGCGGGACCATCGTGCTTCCTCTTGAGTGGAGACGGGTATGGCGGTGAACTTCTTGAGTTGCAGCAAGGGTGTGAAAGACCCTTTCGAAGTTCCAGAGTTTAGGTGTCATTAGTCTCCAGACGCCTCATCGGAAATAGGCCTCATCTCGCCTGGAACGGAGAACTTCCTGGATTTTCTCGAGTTGCGGCAGGTGTTCTCGAGTTACGACGGGGACGTCAGGGACAAGCCCTGGTGGCCTCAGGAAACTCCAGTCCCCATACGAGTTGCTAGGGTGCCTCTCGGGATTCCTCTCAAGTCGATACCGGGGCCAAAAACCTTGTGTGGAGTCAGGGCCGGAACGGAGGATTCCTCTAAGGGGCTTACATGGATCTTTGGGTCTTTCTGGAGTCTCCCCAGGGGAGTCAGGCCTCGTCTCGAGTGGGGGCATGCACGTGCGCTTTCCTTCCAGGCTGTAGCAGCAATGTCACGCTTCCCGTCGCGTGGATCAAAGGATCTGTGGTTTTCCCTCTTGGCTTTCCCTCGAGGCTATCCCACAGGGCTGTCCCACGTGCCACCGTGGTGTGAGTCGATCTTCGGCATGAAAGATCAGCCAGTGCAGGGCAAAGAGGTTCCTCTGGAATGGACTGAAACATCTGGGGGACTCTTGGAATGGTGGTACGACCATGGAGTTCCTCTCGTCTTTCCTGTTGAGAGTGCCTCCTCTTGAGATGCGACGGGAACGCCGAAAATACTTTCCCTTTGATAGCAGGGAAAGGATCCCTCATCTCGAGCTACGAGGGGCAAACGGGGCTCCTCTGGATGTGGGCGGGACCATCGTGTTTCCTCTCGAGTGGAGACGGTTATGGCGGTGAACTTCTTGAGTTGCAGCAAGGGTGTGAAAGACCCTTTCGAAGTTCCAGAGGTTCCGTGTCATTAGTCTCCAGACGCCTCATCGGAAATAGGCCTCATCTCGCCTGGAAGGGAGAACTTCCTGAAGTTTCTCGAGTTGCGGCAGGTGTTCTCGAGTTACGACGGGGACCTCAGGGACCCGCCCTGGTGGCCTCAGGAAAGGCCAATCCCCATGCTAGTTGCTCGGGGGCCTCTCAGGATTCCTCTCCTGTCGATACCGGGGCCAAAAAACTTGTGTGGAGTCAGGGCCGGAACCGAGGATTCCTCTCAGGGTCTGACATGGATCTTTGGGTACTTCTGGAGTCTCCCCAGGGGAGTCAGGACTCGTCTCGAGTGGGGGCATGCACGTGCGCTTTTCTTCCAGGCTGTAGCAGCAATGTCATGCTTCCCGTCGCGTGGATCAAAGGATCTGTGGTTTTCCCTCGAGGCTTTCCCTCGAGGCTTTCCCACAGGGCTGTCCCACGTGCCACCATGGTGTGAGTCGATCCTCGGCGTGAAAGATGAGCCAGTGCAGGGCAAAGAGTTTCCTCTGGAATGGACTGAGAAATCTCGGGGACTCTTGGAATGGTGATACGACCATGGAGTTCCTCTCATCTTTCCTGTTGAGAGTGCCTCCTCTTGAGATGCGACGGGAACGCCGGGAATTCTTTCCCGTTGATAGCAGGGAAAGGATCCCTCATCTCGATCTACGAGGGGGAAACGGGGCTCCTCTGGATGTGGGCGGGACCATCGTGTTTCCTCTCGAGTGGAGACGGGTATGGCGGTGAACTTCTTGAGTTGCAGCAAGGGTGTGAAAGACCCTTTCGAAGTTCCAGAGGTTCGGTGTCATTAGTCTCCAGACGCCTCATCGGAAATAGGCCTCATCTCGCCTGGAAGGGAGAACTTCCTGGATTTTCTCGAGTTGCGGCAGGTGTTCTCGAGTTACGACGGGGACCTCAGGGACCCGCCCTGGTGGCCTCAGGAAAGGCCAGTCCCCATGCGAGTTGCTCGGGGTCTCTCGGGATTCCTCTCCCGTCGATACGGGGGCCAAAAACTTTGTGTGGAGTCAGGGCCGGAACCGAGGATTCCTCTCAGGGAATGACATGGATCTTTGGGTACTTCTGGAGTCTCCCCAGGAGAGTCAGGCCTCGTCTCGAGTGGGGGCATGCACGTGCGCTTTCCTTCCAGGCTGTAGCAGCAATGTCACGCTTCCCGTGGCGTGGATCAAAGGATCTGTGGTTTTCCCTCGAGGCTTTCCCTCGAGGCTTTCCCACAGGGCTGTCCCACGTGCCACCGTGGTGTGATTCGATCCTCGGCGTGAAAGATGTGCCAGTGCAGGGCAAAGAGGTTCCTCTGGAATGGACTGAGACATCTGGGGGACTCTTGGAATGGTGGTACGACCATGGAGTTCCTCTCGCCTTTCCTGTTGAGAGTGCCTGCTCTTGAGATGCGACGGGAACGCCGGGAATTCTTTCCCGTTGAAAGCAGGGAAAGGATCCCTCATCTCGAGCTCCGAGGGGGAAACGGTGCTCCTCTGGATGTGGGAGGGACCATCGTGCTTCCTCTTGAGTGGACACGGGTATGGCGGTGAACTTCTTGAGTTGCAGCAAGGGTGTGAAAGACCCTTTCGAAGTTCCAGAGGTTCGGTGTCATTAGTCTCCAGACGCCTCATCGGAAATAGGCCTCATCTCGCCTGGAAGGGAGAACTTCCTGGATTTTCTCGAGTTGCGGCAGGTGTTCTCGAGTTACGACGGGGACCTCAGGGACCCGCCCTGGTGGCCTCAGGAGACGCCAGTCCCCATGCGAGTTGCTAGGGGGCCTCTCGGGATTCCTCTCCCGTCGATACCGGGGCCAAAAACCTTGTGTGGAGTCAGGGCCGGAACCGAGGATTCCTCTCAGGGGCTGATATGGATCTTTGGGTACATCTGGAGTCTCGCCAGGGGAGACAGGCCTCGTCTTTAGTCGGGGCATGCACGTGCACTTTCCTTCCAGGCTGTAGCAGCAATGTCACGCTTCCCGTCGCGTGGATCAAAGAATCTGTGGTTTTCCCTCGAGGCTTTCCCTCGAGGCTTTCCCACAGGGCTGTCGCACGTGCCACCATGGTGTGAGTCGATCTTCGGCGTGAAAGATGAGCCAGTGCAGGGCAAAGAGGTTCCTCTGGAATGGACTGAGACATCTGGGGGACTCTTGGAATGGTGGTACGACCATGGAGTTCCTCTCGCCTTTCCTGTTGAGAGTGCCTCCTCTTGAGATGCGACGGGAACGCCGGGAATTCTTTCCCGTTGAAAGCATGGAAAGGTTCCCTCATCTCGAGCTACGAGGGGGAAACGGTGCTCCTCTGGATGTGGGCGGGACCATCGTGCTTCCTCTCGAGTGGACACGGGTATGGCGGTGAACTTCTTGAGTTGCAGCAAGGGTGTGAAAGACCCTTTCGAAGTTCCAGAGGTTAGGTGTCATTAGTCTCCAGACGCCTCATCGGAAATAGGCCTCATCTCGCCTGGAAGGGAGAACTTCCTGGATTTCTCGAGTTGCGGCAGGTGTTCTCGACTTACGACGGGGACCTCAGGGACCCGCCCTGGTGGCCTCAGGAGAGGCCAGTCCCCATGCGAGTTGCTAGGGGGCCTCTCGGGATTACTCTTCCGTCCATACCGGGGCCAAAACCCTTTGGTGGAGTCAGGGCCGGAACCGAGGATTCCTCTCAGGGGCTGACATGGATCTTTGGGTACTTCTGGAGTCTCCCCAGGGGAGTCAGGCCTCGTCTCGAGTGGGGGCATGCACGTGCGCTTTCCTTCCAGGCTGTAGCAGCAATGTCACGCTTCCCGTCGCGTGGATCAAACGATCTGTGGTTTTCCCTCGAGGCTTTCCCTCGAGGCTTTCCCACAGGGATGTCCCACGTGCCACCGTGGTGTGAGTCGATCCTCGGCGTGAAAGATGAGCCAGTGCAGGGCAAAGAGGTTCCTCTGGAATGCACTGAGACATCTGGGGGACTCTTGGAATGGTGGTACGACCATGGAGTTCCTCTCGCCTTTCCTGTTGAGAGTGCCTCCTCTTGAGATGCGACGGGAACGCCGGGAATTCTTTCCCGTTGAAAGCAGGGAAAGGATCCCTCATCTCGAGCTACGAGGGGGAAACGGGGCTCCTCTGGATGTGGGCGGGACCATCGTGCTTCCTCTCGAGTGGAGACGGGTATGGCGGTGAACTTCTTGAGTTGCAGCAAGGGTGTGAAAGACCCTTTTGAAGTTCCAGAGGTTAGGTGTCATTAGTCTCCAGACGCCTCATCGGAAATAGGCCTCATCTCGCCTGGAAGGGAGAACTTCCTGGATTTTCTCGAGTTGCGGCAGGTGTTCTCGAGTTACGACGGGGACCTCAGGGACCCGCCCTGGTGGCCTCAGGAGACGCCAGTCCCCATGCGAGTTGCTAGGGGGCCTCTCGGGATTCCTCTCCCGTCGATACCGGGGCCAAAAACCTTGTGTGGAGTCAGGGCCGGAACCGAGGATTCCTCTCAGGGGCTGATATGGATCTTTGAGTACATCTGGAGTCTCGCCAGGGGAGACAGGCCTCGTCTCGAGTCGGGGCATGCACGTGCAATTTCCTTCCAGGCTGTAGCAGCAATGTCACGCTTCCCGTCGCGTGGATCAAAGGATCTGTGGTTTTCCCTCGAGGCTTTCCCTCGAGGCTTTCCCACAGGGCTGTCCCACGTGCCACCATGGTGTGAGTCCATCCTCGGCGTGAAAGATGAGCCAGTGCAGGGCAAAGAGGTTCCTCTGGAATGGACTGAGACATCTGGGGGACTCTTGGAATGGTGGTTCGACCATGGAGTTCCTCTCGCCTTTCCTGTTGAGAGTGCCTCCTCTTGAGATGCGACAGGAACGCCGGGAATTCTTTCCCGTTGAAAGCAGGGAAAGGATCCCTCATCTCGAGCTCCGAGGGGGAAACGGGGCTCCTCTGGATGTGGGCGGGACCATCGTGCTTCCTCTCGAGTGGAGACGGGTATGGCGGTGAACTTTTGAGTCGCAGCAAGGGTGTGAAAGACCCTTTCGAAGTTCCAGAGGTTAGGTGTCATTAGTCTCCAGACGCCTCATCGGAAATAGGCCTCATCTCGCCTGGAAGGGAGAACTTCCTGGATTTTCTCGAGTTGCGGCAGGTGTTCTCGAGTTACGACGGGGAACTCAGGGACCCGCCCTTGTGGCCTCAGGAGAGGCCAGTCCCCATGCGAGTTGCTAGGGGGCCTCTCAGGATTCCTCTCCTGTCGATACCGGGGCCAAAAACCTTTGGTGGAGTCAGGGCCGGAACCGAGGATTCCTCTCAGGGGCTGACATGGATCTTTGGGTACTTCTGGAGTCTCCCCAAGGGAGTCAGGCCTCGTCTCGAGTGGGGGCATGCACGTGCGCTTTCCTTCCAGGCTGTAGCAGAAATGTCACGCTTCCCGTGGCGTGGATCAAAGGATCTGTGGTTTTCCCTCGAGGCTTTCCCTCGAGGCTTTCCCACAGGGCTGTCCCACGTGCCACCGTGGTGTGAGTCGATCCTCGGCGTGAAAGATGAGCCAGTGAAGGGCAAAGAGGTTCCTCTGGAATGGACTGAGAGATCTGGGGGACTCTTGGAATGGTGGTACGACCATGGAGTTCCTCTCGCCTTTCCTGGTGAGAGTGCATCCTCTTGAGATGCAACGGGAACGCCGGGAATTCTTTCCCGTTGAAAGCAGGGAAAGGATCCCTCATCTCGAGCTATGAGGGGGAAACGGTGCTCCTCTGGATGTGGGCGGGACCATCGTGCTTCCTCTTGAGTGGACACGGGTATGGCAGTGAACTTCTTGAGTTGCAGCAAGGGTGTGAAAGACCCTTTCGTAGTTCCAGAGGTTAGCTGTCATTAGTCTCCAGACGCCTCATCGGAAATAGGCCTCATCTCGCCTGGAAGGGAGAATTTCCTGGATTTTCTCGAGTTGCGGCAGGTGTTCTCGAGTTACGACGGGGACCTCAGGAACCCGCCCTGGTGGCCTCAGGAGACGCCAGTCCCCATGCGAGTTGCTAGGGGGCCTCTCGGGATTCCTCTCCCGTCGATACCGGGGCGAAAAACCTTGTGTGGAGTCAGGGCCGGAACCGATGATTCCTCTCAGGGGCTGATATGGACCTTTGGGTACATCTGGAGTCTCCCCAGGGGAGACAGGCCTCGTCTCGAGTCGGGGCATGCACGTGCACTTTCCTTCCAGGCTGTAGCAGCAATGTCACGCTTCCCGTCGCGTGGATCAAAGGATCTGTGGTTTTCCCTAGAGGCTTTCCCTCGAGGCTTTCCCACAGGGCTGTCCCACGTGCCCCCGTGGTGTGAGTCGATCCTCGGCGTGAAAGATGAGCCAGTGCAGGGCAAAGAGGTTCCTCTGGAATGGACTGAGACATCTGGGGGACTCTTGGAATGGTGGTACGACCATGGAGTTCCTCTCGCCTTTCCTGTTGAGAGTGCCTCCTCTTGAGATGCGACGGGAACGCCGGGAATTCTTTCCCCTTGAAAGCAGGGAAAGGATCCCTCATCTCGAGCTACGAGGGGGAAACGGGGCTCCTCTGGATGTGGGCGGGACCATCGTGCTTCCTCTCGAGTGGACACGGGTATGGCGGTGAACTTCTTGAGTTGCAGCAAGGGTGTGAAAGACCCTTTCGAAGTTCCAGAGTTTAGGTGTCATTAGTCTCCAGACGCCTCATCGGAAATAGGCCTCATCTCGCCTGGAAGGGAGAACTTCCTGGATTTTCTCGAGTTGCGGCAGGTGTTCTCGAGTTACGACGGGGACCTCAGGGACCCGCCCTGGTGGCCTCAGGAGACGCCAGTCCCCATGCGAGTTGCTAGGAGGCCTCTCGGGATTCCTCTCCCGTCGATACCGGGGCCAAAAACATTTGGTGGAGTCAGGGCCGGAACCGAGGATTCCTCTCAGGGGCTGACATGGATCTTTGAGTACTTCTGGAGTCTCCCCAGGGGAGTCAGGCCTCGTCTCGACTGGGGGCATGCACGTGCGCTTTCCTTCCAGGCTGTAGCAGCAATGTCACGCTTCCCGTGGCGTGGATCAAAGGATCTGTGGTTTTCCCTTGAGGCTTTCCATCGAGGCTTTCCCACAGGGCTGTCCCACGTGCCACCATGGTGTGAGTCGATCCTCGGCGTGATAGATGAGCCAGTGCAGGGCAAAGAGGTTCCTCTGGAATGGACTGAGACATCTGGGGGACTCTTGGAATGGTGGTACGACCATGGAGTTCCTCTCGCCTTTCCTGCTGAGAGTGCCTCCTCTTGAGATGCGACCGGAACGCCGGGAATTCTTTCCCGTTGAAAGCAGGGAAAGGATCCCTCATCTCGAGCTACGAGGGGGAAACGGTGCTCCTCTGGATGTGGGCGGGACCATCGTGCTTCCTCTTGAGTGGACACGGGTATGGCGGTGAACTTCTTGAGTTGCAGCAAGGGTGTGAAAGACCCTTTCGAAGTTCCAAAGTTTAGGTGTCATTAGTCTCCAGACGCCTCATCGGAAATAGGCCTCATCTCGCCTGGAAGGGAGAACTTCCTGGATTTCTCGAGTTGCGGCAGGTGTTCTCGAGTTTCGACGGGGACCTCAGGGACCCGCCCTTGTGGCCTCAGGAGAGGCCAGTCCCCATGCGAGTTGCTAGGGGGCCTCTCGGGATTACTCTTCCGTCGATACCGGGGCCAAAACCCTTTGGTGGAGTCAGGGCCGGAACCGAGGATTCCTCTGAGGGGCTGACATGGATCTTTGGGTACTTCTGGAGTCTCCCCAGGGGAGTCAGGCCTCGTCTCGAGTGGGGGCATGCACGTGCGCTTTCCTTCCAGGCTGTAGCAGCAATGTCACGCTTCCCGTCGCGTGGATCAAAGGATCTGTGGTTTTCCCTCGAGGCTTTCCCTCGAGGCTTTCCCACAGGGCTGTCCCACGTGCCACCGTGGTGTGAGTCGATCCTCGGCGTGAAAGATGAGCCAGTGCAGGGCAAAGAGGTTCCTCTGGAATGGACTGAGACATCTGGGGGACTCTTGGAATGGTGGTACGACCATGGAGTTCCTCTCGCCTTTCCTGTTGAGAGTGCCTCCTCTTGAGATGCGACGGGAACGCCGGGAATTCTTTCCCGTTGAAAGCAGGGAAAGGATCCCTCATCTCGAGCTACGAGGGGGAAACGGTGCTCCTCTGGATGTGGGCGGGACCATCGTGCTTCCTCTTGAGTGGACACGGGTATGGCGGTGAACTTCTTGAGTTGCAGCAAGGGTGTGAAAGACCCTTTCGAAGTTCCAGAGGTTAGGTGTCATTAGTCTCCAGACGCCTCATTGGAAATAGGCCTCATCTCGCCTGGAAGGGAGAATTTCCTGGATTTTCTCGAGTTACGGCAGGTGTTCTCGAGTTACGACGGGGACCTCAGGAACCCGCCCTGGTGGCCTCAGTAGACGCCAGTCCCCATGTGAGTTGCTAGGGGGCCTCTCGGGATTACTCTCCCGTCGATACCGGGGCCAAAAACCTTGTGTGGAGTCAGGGCCGGAACCGAGGATTCCTCTCAGGGGCTGCTATGGATCTTTGGGTACATCTGGAGTCTCGCCAGGGGAGACAGGCCTCGTCTCGAGTCGGGGCATGCACGTGCACTTTCCTTCCAGGCTGTAGCAGCAATGTCACGCTTCCCGTCGCGTGGATCAAAGGATCTGTGGTTTTCCCTCGAGGCTTTCCCTCGAGGCTTTCCCACAGGGCTGTCCCACGTGCCACCGTGGTGTGAGTCGATCCTCGGCGTGAAAGATGAGCCAGTGCAGGGCAAAGAGGTTCCTCTTGAATGGACTGAGACATCTGGGGGACTCTTGGAATGGTGGTACGACCATGGAGTTCCTCTCGCCTTTCCTGTTGAGAGTGCCTCCTCTTGAGATGTGACGGGAACACCGGGAATTCTTTCCCGTTGAAAGCAGGGAAAGGATCCCTCATCTCGAGCTACGAGGGGGAAACGGGGCTCCTCTGGATGTGGGCGGGACCATCGTGCTTCCTCTCGAGTGGAGACGGGTATGGCGGTGAACTTCTTGAGTTGCAGCAAGGGTGTGAAAGACCCTTTCTAAGTTCCAGAGTTTAGGTGTCATTAGTCTCCAGACGCCTCATCGGAAATAGGCCTCATCTCGCCTGGAAGGGAGAACTTCCTGGATTTTCTCGAGTTGCGGCAGGTGTTCTCGAGTTACGACGGGGACCTCAGGGACCCGCCCTGGTGGCCTCAGGAGAGGCCAGTCCCCATGTGAGTTGCTAGGGGGCCTCTCGGGATTCCTCTCCCGTCGATACCGGGGCCAAAAACTTTTGGTGGAGTCAGGGCCGGAACCGAGGATTCCTCTCAGGGGCTGACATGGATCTTTGGGTACTTCTGGAGTCTCCCCAGGGGAGTCAGGCCTCGTCTCGAGTGGGGGCATGCACGTGCGCTTTCCTTCCAGGCTGTAGCAGCAATGTCACGCTTCCCGTGGCGTGGATCAAAGGATCTGTGGTTTTCCCTCGAGGCTTTCCCTCGAGGCTTTCCCACAGGGCTGTCCCACGTGCCACCGTGGTGTGATTCGATCCTCGGCGTGAAAGATGTGCCAGTGAAGGGCAAAGAGGTTCCTCTGGAATGGACTGAGACATCTGGGGGACTCTTGGAATGGTGGTACGACCATGGAGTTCCTCTCGCCTTTCCTGTTGAAAGTGCCTGCTCTTGAGATGCGACGGGAACGCCGGGAATTCTTTCCCGTTGAAAGCAGGGAAAGGATCCCTCATCTCGAGCTCCGAGTGGGAAACGGGGCTCCTCTGGATGTGGGCGGGACCATCGTGCTTCCTATCGAGTGGAGACGGGTATGGCGGTGAACTTCTTGAGTTGCAGCAAGGGTGTGAAAGACCCTTTCGAAGTTCCAGAGGTTAGGTGTCATTAGTCTCCAGACGCCTCATCGGAAATAGGCGTCATCTCGCCTGGAAGGGAGAACTTCCTGGATTTTCTCGAGTTGCGGCAGGTGTTCTCGAGTTACGACGGGGACCTCAGGGACCCGCCCTGGTGGCCTCAGGAGAGGCCAGTCCCCATGCGAGTTGCTAGGGGGCCTCTCGGGATTCCTCTCCCGTCGATACCGGGGCCAAAAACCTTGTGTGGAGTCAGGGCCGGAACCGAGGATTCCTCTCAGGGGCTGATATGGATCTTTGGGTACATCTGGAGTCTCGCCAGGGGAGACAGGCCTCGTCTCGAGTCGGGGCATGCACGTGCACTTTCCTTCCAGGCTGTAGCAGCAATGTCACGCTTCCCGTCGCGTGGATCAAAGGATCTGTGGTTTTCCCTCGAGGCTTTCCCTCGAGGCTTTCCCACAGGGCTGTCCCACGTGCCAACGTGGTGTGAGTCGATCCTCGGCGTGATAGATGAGCCAGTGCAGGGCAAAGAGGTTCCTCTGGAATGGACTGAGACATCTGGGGGACTCTTGGTATGGTGGTACGACCATGGAGTTCCTCTCGCCTTTCCTGCTGAGAGTGCCTCCTCTTGAGATGCGACGGGAACGCCGGGAATTCTTTCCCGTTGAAAGCAGGGAAAGGATCCCTCATCTCGAGCTACGAGGGGGAAACGGTGCTCCTCTGGATGTGGGCGGGACCATCGTGCTTCCTCTTGAGTGGACACGGGTATGGCGGTGAACTTCTTGAGTTGCAGCAAGGGTGTGAAAGACCCTTTCGAAATTCCAGAGTTTAGGTGTCATTAGTATCCAGACGCCTCATCGGAAATAGGCGTCATCTCGCCTGGAAGGGAGAACTTCCTGGATTTCTCGAGTTGCGGCAGGTGTTCTCGAGTTACGACGGGGACCTCAGGGACCCGCCCTGGTGGCCTCAGGAGAGGCCAGTCCCCATGCGAGTTGCTAGGGGGCCTCTCGGGATTACTCTTCCGTCGATACCGGGGCCAAAACCCTTTGGTGGAGTCAGGGCCGGAACCGAGGATTCCTCTCAGGGGCTGACATGGATCTTTGGGTACTTCTGGAGTCTCCCCAGGGGAGTCAGGCCTCGTCTCGAGTGGGGGCATGCACGTGCGCTTTCCTTCCAGGCTGTAGCAGCAATGTCACGCTTCCCGTCGCGTGGATCAAAGGATCTGTGGTTTTCCCTCGAGGCTTTCCCTCGAGGCTTTCCCACAGGGCTGTCCCACGTGCCACCGTGGTGTGAGTCGATCCTCGGCGTGAAAGATGAGCCAGTGCAGGGCAAAGAGGTTCCTCTGGAATGCACTGAGACATCTGGGGGACTCTTGGAATGGTGGTACGACCATGGAGTTCCTCTCGCCTTTCCTGTTGAGAGTGCCTCCTCTTGAGATGCGACGGGAACGCCGGGAATTCTTTCCCGTTGAAAGCAGGGAAAGGATCCCTCATCTCGAGCTACGAGGGGGAAACGGTGCTCCTCTGGATGTGGGCGGGACCATCGTGCTTCCTCTTGAGTGGACACGGGTATGGCGGTGAACTTCTTGAGTTGCAGCAAGGGTGTGAAAGACCCTTTCGAAGTTCCAGAGGTTAGGTGTCATTAGTCTCCAGACGCCTCATTGGAAATAGGCCTCATCTCGCCTGGAAGGGAGAATTTCCTGGATTTTCTCGAGTTGCGGCAGGTGTTCTCGAGTTACGACGGGGACCTCAGGAACCCGCCCTGGTGGCCTCAGTAGACGCCAGTCCCCATGTGAGTTGCTAGGGGGCCTCTCGGGATTACTCTCCCGTCGATACCGGGGCCAAAAACCTTGTGTGGAGTCAGGGCCGGAACCGAGGATTCCTCTCAGGGGCTGCTATGGATCTTTGGGTACATCTGGAGTCTCGCCAGGGGAGACAGGCCTCGTCTCGAGTCGGGGCATGCACGTGCACTTTCCTTCCAGGCTGTAGCAGCAATGTCACGCTTCCCGTCGCGTGGATCAAAGGATCTGTGGTTTTCCCTCGAGGCTTTCCCTCGAGGCTTTTCCACAGGGCTGTCCCACGTGCCACCGTGGTGTGAGTCGATCCTCGGCGTGAAAGATGAGCCAGTGCAGGGCAAAGAGGTTCCTCTTGAATGGACTGAGACATCTGGGGGACTCTTGGAATGGTGGTACGACCATGGAGTTCCTCTCGCCTTTCCTGTTGAGAGTGCCTCCTCTTGAGATGTGACGGGAACGCCGGGAATTCTTTCCCGTTGAAAGCAGGGAAAGGATCCCTCATCTCGAGCTACGAGGGGGAAACGGGGCTCCTCTGGATGTGGGCGGGACCATCGTGCTTCCTCTCGAGTGGAGACGGGTATGGCGGTGAACTTCTTGAGTTGCAGCAAGGGTGTGAAAGACCCTTTCTAAGTTCCAGAGTTTAGGTGTCATTAGTCTCCAGACGCCTCATCGGAAATAGGCCTCATCTCGCCTGGAAGGGAGAACTTCCTGGATTTTCTCGAGTTGCGGCAGGTGTTCTCGAGTTACGACGGGGACCTCAGGGACCCGCCCTGGTGGCCTCAGGAGAGGCCAGTCCCCATGCGAGTTGCTAGGGGGCCTCTCGGGATTCCTCTCCCGTCGATACCGGGGCCAAAAACTTTTGGTGGAGTCAGGGCCGGAACCGAGGATTCCTCTCAGGGGCTGACATGGATCTTTGGGTACTTCTGGAGTCTCCCCAGGGGAGTCAGGCCTCGTCTCGAGTGGGGGCATGCACGTGCGCTTTCCTTCCAGGCTGTAGCAGCAATGTCACGCTTCCCGTGGCGTGGATCAAAGGATCTGTGGTTTTCCCTCGAGGCTTTCCCTCGAGGCTTTCCCACAGGGCTGTCCCACGTGCCACCGTGGTGTGATTCGATCCTCGGCGTGAAAGATGTGCCAGTGAAGGGCAAAGAGGTTCCTCTGGAATGGACTGAGACATCTGGGGGACTCTTGGAATGGTGGTACGACCATGGAGTTCCTCTCGCCTTTCCTGTTGAGAGTGCCTGCTCTTGAGATGCGACGGGAACGCCGGGAATTCTTTCCCGTTGAAAGCAGGGAAAGGATCCCTCATCTCGAGCTCCGAGTGGGAAACGGGGCTCCTCTGGATGTGGGCGGGACCATCGTGTTTCCTATCGAGTGGAGACGGGTATGGCGGTGAACTTCTTGAGTTGCAGCAAGGGTGTGAAAGACCCTTTCGAAGTTCCAGAGGTTAGGTGTCATTAGTCTCCAGACGCCTCATCGGAAATAGGCGTCATCTCGCCTGGAAGGGAGAACTTCCTGGATTTTCTCGAGTTGCGGCAGGTGTTCTCGAGTTACGACGGGGACCTCAGGGACCCGCCCTGCTGGCCTCAGGAGAGGCCAGTCCCCATGCGAGTTGCTAGGGGGCCTCTCGGGATTCCTCTCCCGTCGATACCGGGGCCAAAAACCTTGTGTGGAGTCAGGGCCGGAACCGAGGATTCCTCTCAGGGGCTGATATGGATCTTTGTGTACATCTGGAGTCTCGCCAGGGGAGACCGGCCTCGTCTCGAGTCGGGGCATGCACGTGCACTTTCCTTCCAGGCTGTAGCAGCAATGTCACGCTTCCCGTCGCGTGGATCAAAGGATCTGTGGTTTTCCCTCGAGGCTTTCCCTCGAGGCTTTCCCACAGGGCTGTCCCACGTGCCACCGTGGTGTGAGTCGATCCTCGGCGTGAAAGATGAGCCAGTGCAGGGCAAAGAGGTTCCTCTGGAATGGACTGAGACATCTAGGGGACTCTTGGAATGGTGGTACGACCATGGAGTTCCTCTCGCCTTTCCTGTTGAGAGTGCCTCCTCTTGAGATGCGACGGGAACGCCGGGAATTCTTTCCCGTTGAAAGCAGGGAAAGGATCCCTCATCTCGTGCTACGAGGGGGAAACGGGGCTCCTCTGGATGTGGGCGGGACCATCGTGCTTCCTCTCGAGTGGAGACGGGTATGGCGGTGAACTTCTTGAGTCGCAGCAAGGGTGTGAAAGACCCTTTCGAAGTTCCAGAGGTTAGGTGTCATTAGTCTCCAGACGCCTCATCGGAAATAGGCCTCATCTCGCCTGGAAGGGAGAATTTCCTGGATTTTCTCGAGTTGCGGCAGGTGTTCTCGAGTTACGACGGGGACCTCAGGGACCCGCCCTGGTGGCCTCAGGAGAGGCCAGTCCCCATGCGAGTTGCTAGGGGGCCTCTCGGAATTCCTCTCCCGTCGATACCGGGGCCAAAAACCTTGTGTGGAGTCAGGGCCGGAAGCGAGGATTCCTCTCAGGGGCTGATATGGATCTTTGGGTACATCTGGAGTCTCGCCAGGGGAGACAGGCCTCGTCTCGAGTCGGGGCATGCACGTGCACTTTCCTTCCAGGCTGTAGCAGCAATGTCATGCTTCCCGTCGCGTGGATCAAAGGATCTGTGGTTTTCCCTCGAGGCTTTCCCTCGAGGCTTTCCCACAGGGCTGTCCCACGTGCCACCATGGTGTGAGTCGATCCTCGGCGTGAATGATGAGCCAGTGCAGGGCAAAGAGGTTCCTCTGGAATGGACTGAGACATCTGGGGGACTCTTGGAATGGTGGTACGACCATGGAGTTCCTCTCGCCTTTCCTGTTGAGAGTGCCTCCTCTTGAGATGCGACGGGAACGCCGGGAATTCTTTCCCGTTGAAAGCATGGAAAGGTTCCCTCATCTCGAGCTACGAGGGGGAAACGGTGCTCCTCTGGATGTGGGCGGGACCATCGTGCTTCCTCTCGAGTGGACACGGGTATGGCGGTGAACTTCTTGAGTCGCAGCAAGGGTGTGAAAGACCCTTTCGAAGTTCCATAGGTTAGGTGTCATTAGTCTCCAGACGCCTCATCGGAAATAGGCCTCATCTCGCCTGGAAGGGAGAACTTCCTGGATTTTCTCGAGTTGCGGCAGGTGTTCTCGAGTTACGACGGGGACCTCAGGGACCCGCCCTGGTGGCCTCAGGAGAGGCCAGTCCCCATGCGAGTTGCTAGGGGGCCTCTCGGGATTCCTCTCCCGTCGATACCGGGGCCAAAAACTTTTGGTGGAGTCAGGGCCGGAACCGAGGATTCCTCTCAGGGGCTGACATGGATCTTTGGGTACTTCTGGAGTCTCCCCAGGGGAGTCAGGCCTCGTCTCGAGTGGGGGCATGCACGTGCGCTTTCCTTCCAGGCTGTAGCAGCAATGTCACGCTTCCCGTGGCGTGGATCAAAGGATCTGTGGTTTTCCCTCGAGGCTTTCCCTCGAGGCTTTCCCACAGGGCTGTCCCACGTGCCACCGTGGTGTGATTCGATCCTCGGCGTGAAAGATGTGCCAGTGAAGGGCAAAGAGGTTCCTCTGGAATGGACTGAGACATCTGGGGGACTCTTGGAATGGTGGTACGACCATGGAGTTCCTCTCGCCTTTCCTGTTGAGAGTGCCTCCTCTTGAGATGCGACGGGAACGCCGGGAATTCTTTCCCGTTGAAAGCAGGGAAAGGATCCCTCATCTCGAGCTACGAAGGGGAAACGGTGCTCCTCTGGATGTGGGCGGGACCATCGTGCTTCCTCTCGAGTGGACACGGGTATGGCGGTGAACTTCTTAAGTCGCAGCAAGGGTGTGAAAGTCCCTTTCGAAGTTCCAGAGGTTAGGTGTCATTAGTCTCCAGACGCCTCATCGGAAATAGGCCTCATCTCGCCTGGAAGGGAGAACTTCCTGGATTTTCTCGAGTTGCGGCAGGTGTTATCGAGTTACGACGGGGACCTCAGGGACCCGCCCTGGTGGCCTCAGTAGAGGCCAGTCCACATGCGAGTTGCTAGGGGGCCTCTCGGGATTCCTCTCCCGTCCATACCGGGGCCAAAAACCTTGTGTGGAGTCAGGGCCGGAACCGAGGATTCCTCTCAGGGGCTGATATGGATCTTTGGGTACATCTGGAGTCTCGCCAGGGGAGACAGGCCTCGTCTCGAGTCGGGGCATGCACGTGCACTTTCCTTCCAGGCTGTAGCAGCAATGTCACGCTTCCCGTCGCGTGGATCAAAGGATCTGTGGTTTTCCCTCGAGGCTTTCCTTCGAGGCTTTCCCACAGGGCTGTCCCAAGTGCCACCGTGGTGTGACTCGATCCTCGGCGTGAAAGATGAGCCAGTGCAGGGCAAAGAGGTTCCTCTGGAATGGACTGAGACATCTGGGGGACTCTTGGAATGGTGGTACCACCATGGAGTTCCTCTCGCCTTTCCTGTTGAGAGTGCCTCCTCTTAAGATGCGACGGGAACGCCGGGAATTCTTTCCCGTTGAAAGCAGGGAAAGGATCCCTCATCTCGAGCTATGAGGGGGAAACGGGGCTCCTCTGGATGTGGGCGGGACCATCGTGCTTCCTCTCGAGTGGAGACGGGTATGGCGGTGAACTTCTTGAGTTGCAGCAAGGGTGTGAAAGACCCTTTCGAAGTTCCAGAGGTTAGGTGTCATTAGTCTCCAGACGCCTCATTGGAAATAGGCCTCATCTCGCCTGGAAGGGAGAATTTCCTGGATTTTCTCGAGTTGCGGCAGGTGTTCTCGAGTTACGACGGGGACCTCAGGAACCCGCCCTGGTGGCCTCAGTAGACGCCAGTCCCCATGTGAGTTGATAGGGGGCCTCTCGGGATTCCTCTCCCGTCGATACCGGGGCCAAAAACCTTGTGTGGAGTCAGGGCCGGAACCGAGGATTCCTCTCAGGGGCTGATATGTATCTTTGGGTACATCTGGAGTCTCGCCAGGGGAGACTGGCCTCGTCTCGAGTCGGGGCATGCACGTGCACTTTCCTTCCAGGCTGTAGCTGTAATGTCACGCTTCCCGTCGCGTGGATCAAACGATCTGTGGTTTTCCCTCGAGGCTTTCCCACAGGGCTGTCCCACGTGCCACGGTGGTGTGAGTCGATCCTCGGCGTGAAAGATGAGCCAGTTCAGGGCAAAGAGGTTCCTCTGGAATGGACTGAGACATCTGGGGGACTCTTGGAATGGTGGTACGACCATGGAGTTCCTCTCGCCTTTCCTGTTGAGAGTGCCTCCTCTTGAGATGCGACGGGAACGCCGGGAATTCTTTCCCGTTGAAAGCAGGGAAAGGATCCCTCATCTCGAGCTACGAGGGGGAAACGGGGCTCCTCTGGATGTGGGCGGGACCATCGTGCTTCCTCTCGAGTGGAGACGGGTATGGCGGTGAACATCTTGAGTCGCAGCAAGGGTGTGAAAGACCCTTTCGAAGTTCCAGAGGTTAGGTGTCATTAGTCTCCAGACGCCTCATCGGAAATAGGCCTCATCTCGCCTGGAAGGGAGAACTTCCTGGATTTTCTCGAGTTGCGGCAGGTGTTCTCGAGTTACGACGGGGACCTCAGGGACCCTCCCTGGTGGCCTCAGGAGAGGCCAGTCCCCATGCGAGTTGCTAGGGGGCCTCTCGGGATTCCTCTCCCGTCGATCCCGGGGCCAAAAACCTTTGGTGGAGTCAGGGCCGGAACCGAGGATTCCTCTCAGGGGCTGACATGGATCTTTGAGTACTTCTGGAGTCTCCCCAGGGGAGTCAGGCCTCCTCTCGACTGGGGGCATGCACGTGCGCTTTCCTTCCAGGCTGTAGCAGCAATGTCACGCTTCCCGTCGCGTGGATCAAAGGATCTGTGGTTTTCCCTCGAGGCTTTCCATCGAGGCTTTCCCACAGGGCTGTCCCACGTGCCACCATGGTGTGAGTCGATCCTCGGCGTGATAGATGAGCCAGTGCAGGGCAAAGAGGTTCCTCTGGAATGGACTGAGACATCTGGGGGACTCTTGGAATGGTGGTACGACCATGGAGTTCCTCTCGCCTTTCCTGCTGAGAGTGCCTCCTCTTGAGATGCGACGGGAACGCCGGGAATTCTTTCCCGTTGAAAGCAGGGAAAGGATCCCTCATCTCGAGCTACGAGGGGGAAACGGTGCTCCTCTGGATGTGGGCGGGACCATCGTGCTTCCTCTTGAGTGGACACGGGTATGGCGGTAAACTTCTTGAGTTGCAGCAAGGGTGTGAAAGACCCTTTCGAAGTTCCAGAGTTTAGGTGTCATTAGTCTCCAGACGCCTCATCGGAAATAGGCCTCATCTCGCCTGGAAGGGAGAACTTCCTGGATTTCTCGAGTTGGGGCAGGTGTTCTCGAGTTACGACGGGGACCTCAGGGACCCGCCCTGGTGGCCTCAGGAGAGGCCAGTCCCCATGCGAGTTGCTAGGGGGCCTCTCGGGATTACTCTTCCGTCGATACCGGGGCCAAAACCCTTTGGTGGAGTCAGGGCCGGAACCGAGGATTCCTCTCAGGGGCTGACATGGATCTTTGGGTACTTCTGGAGTCTCCCCAGGGGAGTCAGGCCTCGTCTCGAGTGGGGGCATGCACGTGCGCTTTCCTTCCAGGCTGTAGCAGCAATGTCACGCTTCCCGTCGCGTGGATCAAACGATCTGTGGTTTTCCCTCGAGGCTTTCCCTCGAGGCTTTCCCACAGGGCTGTCCCACGTGCCACCGTGGTGTGAGTCGATCCTAGGCGTGAAAGATGAGCCAGTGCAGGGCAAAGAGGTTCCTCTGGAATGCACTGAGACATCTGGGGGACTCTTGGAATGGTGGTACGACCATGGAGTTCCTCTCGCCTTTCCTGTTGAGAGTGCCTCCTCTTGAGATGCGACGGGAACGCCGGGAATTCTTTCCCGTTGAAAGCAGGGAAAGGATCCCTCATCTCGAGCTACGAGGGGGAAACGGTGCTCCTCTGGATGTGGGCGGGACCATCGTGCTTCCTCTTGAGTGGACACGGGTATGGCGGTGAACTTCTTGAGTTGCAGCAAGGGTGTGAAAGACCCTTTCGAAGTTCCAGAGGTTAGGTGTCATTAGTCTCCAGACGCCTCATTGGAAATAGGCCTCATCTCGCCTGAAAGGGAGAATTTCCTGGATTTTCTCGAGTTGCGGCAGGTGGTCTCGAGTTACGACGGGGACCTCAGGAACCCGCCCTGCTGGCCTCAGTAGACGCCAGTCCCCATGTGAGTTGCTAGGGGGCCTCTCGGGATTCCTCTCCCGTCGATACCGGGGCCAAAAACCTTGTGTGGAGTCAGGGCCGGAACCGAGGATTCCTCTCAGGGGCTGATATGTATCTTTGGGTACATCTGGAGTCTCGCCAGGGGAGACCGGCCTCGTCTCGAGTCGGGGCATGCACGTGCACTTTCCTTCCAGGCTGTAGCAGCAATGTCACGCTTCCCGTCGCGTGGATCAAACGATCTGTGGTTTTCCCTCTAGGCTTTCCCTCGAGGCTTTCCCACAGGGCTGTCCCACGTGCCACCGTGGTGTGAGTCGATCCTCGGCGTGAAAGATGAGCCAGTTCAGGGCAAAGAGGTTCCTCTGGAATGGACTGAGACATCTGGGGGACTCTTGGAATGGTGGTACGACCATGGAGTTCCTCTCGCCTTTCCTGTTGAGAGTGCCTCCTCTTGAGATGCGACGGGAACGCCGGGAATTCTTTCCCTTTGAAAGCAGGGAAAGGATCCCTCATCTCGAGCTACGAGGGGGAAACGGGGCTGCTCTGGATGTGGGCGGGACCATCGTGCTTCCTCTCGAGTGGAGACGGGTATGGCGGTGAACATCTTGAGTCGCAGCAAGGGTGTGAAAGACCCTTTCGAAGTTCCAGAGGTTAGGTGTCATTAGTCTCCAGACGCCTCATCGGAAATAGGCCTCATCTCGCCTGGAAGGGAGAACTTCCTGGATTTTCTCGAGTTGCGGCAGGTGTTCTCGAGTTACGACGGGGACCTCAGGGACCCGCCCTGGTGGCCTCAGGAGAGGCCAGTCCCCATGCGAGTTGCTAGGGGGCCTCTCGGGATTACTCTTCCGTCGATACCGGGGCCAAAACCCTTTGGTGGAGTCAGGGCCGGAACCGAGGATTCCTCTCAGGGGCTGACATGGATCTTTGGGTACTTCTGGAGTCTCCCCAGGGGAGTCAGGCCTCGTCTCGAGTGGGGGCATTCACGTGCGCTTTCCTTCCTGGCTGTAGCAGCAATGTCACGCTTCCCGTCGCGTGGATCAAACGATCTGTGGTTTTCCCTCGAGGCTTTCCCTCGAGGCTTTCCCACAGGGCTGTCCCACGTGCCACCGTGGTGTGAGTCGATCCTAGGCGTGAAAGATGAGCCAGTGCAGGGCAAAGAGGTTCCTCTGGAATGCACTGAGACATCTGGGGGACTCTTGGAATGGTGGTACGACCATGGAGTTCCTCTCGCCATTCCTGTTGAGAGTGCCTCCTCTTGAGATGCGACGGGAACGCCGGGAATTCTTTCCCGTTGAAAGCAGGGAAAGGATCCCTCATCTCGAGCTACGAGGGGGAAACGGTGCTCCTCTGGATGTGGGCGGGACCATCGTGCTTCCTCTCTAGTGGAGACGGGTATGGCGGTGAACTTCTTGAGTTGCAGCAAGGGTGTGAAAGACCCTTTCGAAGTTCCAGAGGTTAGGTGTCATTAGTCTCCAGACGCCTCATTGGAAATAGGCCTCATCTCGCCTGGAAGGGAGAACTTCCTGGATTTTCTCGAGTTGCGGCAGGTGTTCTCGAGTTACGACGGGGACCTCAGGAACCCGCCCTGGTGGCCTCAGTAGACGCCAGTCCCCATGCGAGTTGCTAGGGGGCCTCTCGGGATTCCTCTCCCGTCGATACCGGGCCGAAAAACATTTTTTGGAGTCAGGGCCGGAACCGAGGATTCCTCTCAGGGGCTGACATGGATCTTTGGGTACTTCTGGTGTGTCCCCAAGGGAGTCAGGCCTCGTCTCGAGTCGGGGCATGCACGTGCGCTTTCCTTCCAGGCTGTAGCAGCAATGTCACGCTTCCCGTCGCGTGGATCAAAGGATCTGTGGTTTTCCCTCGAGGCTTTCCCTCGAGGCTTTCCCACAGGGCTGTCCCACGTGCCACCGTGGTGTGAGTCGATCCTCGGCGTGAAAGATGAGCCAGTGCAGGGCAAAGAGGTTCCTCTGGAATGGACTGAGACATCAGGGGGACTCTTGGAATGGTGGTACGACCATGGAGTTCCTCTCGCCTTTCCTGTTGAGAGTGCCTCCTCTTGAGATGCGACGGGAACGCCGGGAATTCTTTCCCGTTGAAAGCAGGGAAAGGATCCCTCATCTCGAGCTACGAGGGGGAAACGGGGCTCCTCTGGATGTGGGCGGGACCATCGTGCTTCCTCTCGAGTGGAGACGGGTATGGCGGTGAACTTCTTGAGTTGCAGCAAGGGTGTGAAAGACCCTTTCGAAGTTCCAGAGGTTAGATGTCATTAGTCTCCAGACGCCTTATCGGAAATAGGCCTCATCTCGCCTGGAAGGGAGAACTTCCTGGATTTTCTCGAGTTGCGGCAGGTGTTCTCGAGTTACGACGTGGACCTCAGGGACCCGCCCTGGTGGCCTCAGGAGAGGACAGTCCCCATGCGAGGTGCTAGAGGCCCTCTCGGGATTCCTCTCCCGTCGATACCGGCGCCAAAAACCTTGTGTGGCGTCAGGGTCGGAACCGAGGATTCCTCTCAGGGGCTGACATGGATCTTTGGGTACTTGTGGAGTCTCCCCAGGGGAGTCAGGCCTCGTCTCGAGTGGGGGCATGCACGTGCGCTTTCCTTCCAGGCTGTAGCAGCAATGTCACGCTTCCCGTCGCGTGGATCAAAGGATCTGTGGTTTTCCCTCGAGGCTTTCC
This sequence comes from Capricornis sumatraensis, assembly GCF_032405125.1. Taxonomy (NCBI): domain Eukaryota; kingdom Metazoa; phylum Chordata; class Mammalia; order Artiodactyla; family Bovidae; genus Capricornis; species Capricornis sumatraensis. The sequence continues at coordinate 2,416,824 of NW_027184619.1, forward strand.
CTCGAGGCTTTCCCACAGGGCTGTCCCACGTGACACCGTGGTGTGAATCGATCCTCGGCGTGAAAGATGAGCCAGTGCAGGGCAAAGAGGTTCCTCTGGAATGGACTGAGACATCTGGGGGACTCTTGGAATGGTGGTACGACCATGGAGTTCCTCTCGCCTTTCCTGTTGAGAGTGCCTCCACTTGAGATGCGACTGGAACGCCGGGAATTCTTTCCCGTTGTAAGCAGGGAAAGGATCCCTCATCTCGAGCTCCGAGGGGGAAACGGGGCTCCTCTGGATGTGGGCGGGACCATCGTGCTTCCTCTCGAGTGGAGACGGGTATGGCGGTGAACTTCTTGAGTTGCAGCAAGGATGTGAAAGACCCTTTCGAAGTTCCAGAGGTTAGGTGTCATTAGTCTCCAAACGCTTCATCGGAAATAGGCCTCATCTCGCCTGGAAGGGAGAACTTCCTGGATTTTCTGGAGTTGCGGCAGGTGTTCTCGAGTTACGACGGGGACCTCAGGGACCCGCCCTGGTGGCCTCAGGAGAGGCCAGTCCCCATGCGAGTTGCTAGGGGGCCTATCGGGATTCCTCTCCCGTCGATACCGGGGCCAAAAACCTTGTGTGGCGTCAGGGCCGGAACCGAGGATTCCTCTCAGGGGCTGACATGGATCTTTGGGTACTTCTGGAGTCTCCCCAGGGGAGTCAGGCCTCGTCTCGATTGGGGGCATGCACGTGCGCTTTCCTTCAAGGCTGTAGCAGCAATGTCATTCTTCCCGTCACGTGGATCAAAGGATCTGTGGTTTTCCCTCGAAGCTTTCCCTAGAGGCTTTCCCACAGGGCTGTCCCACGTGCCACCGTGGTGTGAGTCGATCCTCGGCGTGAAAGATGAGCCAGTGCAGGGCAAAGAGGTTCCTCTGGAATGGACTGAGACATCTGGGGGACTCTTGGAATGGTGGTACGACCATGGAGTTCCTCTCGCCTTTCCTGTTGAGAGTGCCTCCTCTTGAGATGCGACGGGAACGCCGGGAATTCTTTCCCGTTGAAAGCAGGGAAAGGATCCCTCATCTCGAGCTACGAGGGGGAAACGGGGCTCCTCTGGATGTGGGCGGGACCATCGTGCTTCCTCTCGAGTGGAGACGGGTATGGCGGTGAACTTCTTGAGTTGCAGCAAGGGTGTGAAAGACCCTTTCGAAGTTCCAGAGGTTAGATGTCATTAGTCTCCAGTCGCCTTATCAGAAATAGGCCTCATCTCGCCTGGAAGGGAGAACTTCCTGGATTTTCTCGAGTTGCGGCAGGTGTTCTCGAGTTACGACGGGGACCTCAGGGACCCGCCCTGGTGGCCTCAGGAGAGGACAGTCCCCATGCGAGGTGCTAGGGGGCCTCTCGGGATTCCTCTCCCGTCGATACCGGCGCCAAAAACCTTGTGTGAAGTCAGGGCCGGAACCGAGGATTCCTCTCAGGGGCTGACATGGATCTTTGGGTACTTGTGGAGTCTCCCCAGGGGAGTCAGGCCTCGTCTCGAGTGGGGGCATGCACGTGCGCTTTCCTTCCAGGCTGTAGCAGCAATGTCATTCTTCCCGTCGCGTGGATCAAAGGATCTGTGGTTTTCCCTCGAAGCTTTCCCTAGAGGCTTTACCACAGGGCTGTCCCACGTGCCACCGTGGTGTGAGTCGATCCTCGGCGTGAAAGATGAGCCAGTGCAGGGCAAAGAGGTTCCTCTGGAATGGACTGAGACATCTGGGGGACTCTTGGAATGGTGGTACGACCATGGAGTTCCTCTCGCCTTTCCTGTTGAGAGTGCCTCCTCTTGAGATGCGACGGGAACGCCGGGAATTCTTTCCCGTTGAAAGCAGGGAAAGGATCCCTCATCTCGAGCTCCGAGGGGGAAACGGGGCTCCTCTGAATGTGGGCGGGACCATCGTGCTTCCTCTCGAGTGGAGACGGGTATGGCGGTAAACTTCTTGAGTTGCAGTAAGGGTGTGAAAGACCCTTTCGAAGTTCCAGAGGTTAGGTGTCATTAGTCTCCAGACGCCTCATCGGAAATAGGCCTCATCTCGCCTGGAAGGGAGAACTTCCTGGATTTTCTCGAGTTGCGGCAGGTGTTCTCGAGTTACGACGGGGACCTCAGGGACCCGCCCTGGTGGCCTCAGGAGAGGCCAGTCCCCATGCGAGTTGCTAGGGGGCCTATCGGGATTCCTCTCCCGTCGATACCGGGTCCAAAAACCTTGTGTGGTGTCAGGGCCGGAACCGAGGATTCCTCTCAGGTGCTGACATGGATCTTTGGGTACTTCTGGAGTCTCCCCAGGGGAGTCAGGCCTCGTCTCGTGTGGGGGCATGCACTTGCCCTTTCCTTCCAGGCTGTAGCAGCAATGTCACGCTTCCCGTGGCGTGGATCAAAGGATCTGTGGTTTTCCCTCGAGGCTTTCCCTCGAGGCTTTCCCACAGGGCTGTCCCACGTGCCACCGTGGTGTGAGTCGATCCTCGGCGTGAAAGATGAGCCAGTGCAGGGCAAAGAGGTTCCTCTGGAATGGACTGAGACATCTGGGGGACTCTTGGAATGGTGGTACGACCATGGAGTTCCTCTCGCCTTTCCTGTTGAGAGTGCCTCCTCTTGAGATGCGACGGGAACGCCTTGAATTCTTTCCCGTTGAAAGCAGGGAAAGGATCCCTCATCTCGAGCTACGAGGGGGAAACGGGGCTCCTCTGGATGTGGGCGGGACCATCGTGCTTCCTCTCGAGTGGAGACGGGTATGGCGGTGAACTTCTTGAGTTGCAGCAAGGGTGTGAAAGACCCTTTCGAAGTTCCAGAGGTTAGGTGTCATTAGTCTCCAGACGCCTTATCGGAAATAGGCCTCATCTCGCCTGGAAGGGAGAACTTCCTGGATTTTCTCGAGTTGCGGCAGGTGTTCTCGAGTTACGACGGGGACCTCAGGGACCCGCCCTGGTGGCCTCAGGAGAGGCCAGTCCCCATGCGAGGTGCTAGGGGGCCTCTCGGGATTCCTCTCCCGTCGATACCGGCGCCAAAACACTTGTGTGAAGTCAGGGCCGGAACCGAGGATTCCTCTCAGGAGCTGACATGGATCTTTGGGTACTTCTGGAGTCTCCCCAGGGGAGTCAGGCCTCGTCTCGAGTGGGGGCATGCACGTGCACTTTCCTTCCAGGCTGTAGCAGCAATGTCACGCTTCCCGTAGCGTGCATCAAACGATCTGTGGTTTTCCCTCGAGGCTTTCCCTCGAGGCTTTCCCACAGGGCTGTCCCACGTGCCACCGTGGTGTGAGTCGATCCTCGGCGTGAAAGATGAGCCAGTGCAGAGCAAAGAGGTTCCTCTGGAATGGACTGAGACATCTGGGGGACTCTTGGAATGGTGGTACGACCATGGAGTTCCTCTCGCCTTTCCTGTTGAGAGTGCCTCCTATTGAGATGCGACGGGAACGCCGGGAATACTTTCCCCTTGAAAGCAGGGAAAGGATCCCTCATCTCGAGCTCCGAGGGGGAAACGGGGCTCCTCTGGATGTGGGCGGGACCATCGTGCTTCCTCTCGAGTGGAGACGGGTATGGCGGTGAACTTCTTGAGTTGCAGCAAGGGTGTGAAAGACCCTTTCGAAGTTCCAGAGGTTAGGTGTCATTAGTCTCCAGACGCCTCATCGGAAATAGGCCTCATCTCGCCTGGAAGGGAGAACTTCCTGGATTTTCTCGAGTTGCGGCAGGTGTTCTCGAGTTACGACGGGGACCTCAGGCACCCGCCCTGGTGGCCTCAGGAGAGGCCAGTCCCCATGCGAGTTGCTAGGGGGCCTCTCGGGATTCCTCTCCCGTCGATACTGGGGCCAAAAACCTTGTGTGGAGTCAGGGCCGGAACCGAGGATTCCTCTCTGGGGCTGACATGCATCTTTGGGTACTTCTGGAGTCTCCCCAGGGGAGTCAGGCCTCGTCTCGTGTGGGGGCATGTACTTGCGCTTTCCTTCCAGGCTGTAGAAGCAATGTGACGCTTCCCGTGGCGTGGATCTAAGGATCTGTGGTTTTCCCTCGAGGCTTTCCCTCGAGGCTTTCCCACAGGGCTGTCCCACGTGCCACCGTGGTGTGAGTCGATCCTCGGCGTGAAAGATGAGCCAGTGCAGGGCAAATAGGTTCCTCTGGAATGGACTGAGACATCTGGGGGACTCTTGGAATGGTGGTACGACCATGGAGTTCCTCTCGCCTTTCCTGTTGAGAGTGCCTCCTCTTGAGATGCGACGGGAACGCCGGGAATTCTTTCCCGTGGAAAGCAGGGAAAGGATCCCTCATCTCGAGCTACGAGGGGGAAACGGGACTCCTCTGGATGTGGGCGGGACCATCGTGCTTCCTGGCGAGTGGACACGGGTATGGCGGTGAACTTCTTGAGTTGCAGCAAGGGTGTGAAAGACCCTTTCGAAGTTCCAGAAGTTAGGTGTCATTTATCTCCAGACGCCTCATCGGAAATAGGCCTCATCTCGCCTGGAAGGGAGAACTTCCTGGATTTTCTCGAGTTGCGGCAGGTGTTCTCGAGTTACGACGGGGACCTCAGGGACCCGCCCTGGTGGCCTCAGGAGAGGCCAGTCCCCATGCGAGTTGCTAGGGGGCCTCTCGGGATTCCTCTCCCATCGATGCCGGGCCCAAAAACATTTTTTGGAGTCAGGGCCGGAACCGAGGATTCCTCTCAGGGGCTCACATGGATCTTTGGGTACTTCTGGAGTGTCCCCAAGGGAGTCAGGCCTCGTCTCGAGTTGGGGCATGCACGTGCGCTTTCCTTCCAGGCTGTAGCAGCAATGTCACGCTTCCCGTCGCGTGGATCAAAGGATCTGTGGTTTTCCCTCGAGGCTTTCCCTCGAGGCTTTCCCACAGGGCTGTCCCACGTGCCACCGTGGTGTGAGTCGATCCTCGGCGTGAAAGATGAGCCAGTGCAGGGCAAAGAGGTTCCTCTGGAATGCACTGAGACATCTGGGGGACTCTTGGAATGGTGGTACGACCATGGAGTTCCTCTCGCCTTTCCTGTTGAGAGTGCCTCCTCTTGAGATGCGACGGGAACGCCGGGAATTCTTTCCCGTTGAAAGCAGGGAAAGGATCCCTCATCTCGAGCTACGAGGGGGAAACGGGGCTCCTCTGGATGTTGGCGGGTCCATCGTGCTTCCTCTCGAGTGGAGACGGGTATGGCGGTGAACTTCTTGAGTTGCAGCAAGGGTGTGAAAGACCCTTTCGAAGTTCCAGAGGTTAGGTGTCATTAGTCTCCAGACGCCTCATCGGAAATAGGCCTCATCTCGCCTGGAAGGGAGAACTTCCTGGATTTTCTCGAGTTGCGGCAGGTGTTCTGGAGTTACGACTGGGACCTCAGGGACCCGCCCTGGTGGCCTCAGGAGAGGCCAGTCCCCATGCGAGTTGCTAGGGGGCCTCTCGGGATTCCTCTCCCGTTGATACCAGGGCCAAGAACCTTGTGTGGAGTCAGGGCCGGAACCGAGGATTCCTCTCAGGGGCTGACATGGATCTTTGGGTACTTCTGCAGTCTCCCCAAGGGAGTCAGGCCTCGTCTCGAGTGGGGGCATGCACGTGCGCTTTCCTTCCAGGCTGTAGCAGCAATGTCACGCTTCCCGTCGCGTGGATCAAAGGGTCTGTGGTTTTCCCTCGAGGCTTTCCCTCGAGGCTTTCCCACAGGGCTGTCCCACGTGCCACCGTGGTGTGAGTCGATCCTCGGCATGAAAGATGAGCCAGTGCAGGGCAAAGAGTTTCCTCTGGAATGGACTGAGACATCTGGGGGACTCTTGGAATGGTGGTACGACCATGGAGTTCCTCTCGCCTTTCCTGTTGAGAGTGCCTCCTCTTGAGATGCGACGGGAACGCCGGGAATTCTTTCCCGTTGAAAGCAGGGAAAGGATCCCTCATCTCGAGCTCCGAGGGGGAAACGGGGCTCCTCTGGATGTGGGCGGGAACATCGTGCTTCCTCTCGAGTGGAGACAGGTATGGCGGTGAACTTCTTGAGTTGCAGCAAGGTTGTGAAAGACCCTTTCGAAGTTCCAGAGGTTAGGTGTCATTAGTCTCCAGACGCCTCATCGGAAATAGGCCTCATCTCGCCTGGAAGGGAGAACTTCCTGGATTTTCTCGAGTTGTGGCAGGTTATCCCGCATTACGACGGGGAACTCAGGGACCCGCCCTGGTGGCCTCAGGAGAGGCCAGTCCCCATGCGAGTTGCTAGGGGGCCTCTCGGGATTCCTCTCCCGTCGATACCGGGGCCAAAAACCTTGTGTGTAGTCAGGGCCGGAACCGAGGATTCCTCCTAGGGGCTGACATGGATCTTTGGGTACTTCTGCAGTCTCCCCAGGGGAGTCAGGCCTCGTCTCGTGTGGGGGCATGCACTTGCGCTTTCCTTCCAGGCTATAGCAGCAATGTCACGCTTCCCGTGGCGTGGATCAAAGGATCTGTGATTTTCCCTCGAGGCTTTCCCTCGAGGCTTTCCCACAGGGCTGTCCCACGTGCCACCGTGGTGTGAGTCGATCCTCGGCGTGAAAGATGAGCCAGTGCAGGGCAAAGAGGTTCCTCTGGAATGGACTGAGACATCTGGGGGACTCTTGGAATGGTGGTACGACCATGGAGTTCCTCTCGCCTTTCCTGTTGAGAGTGCCTCCTCTTGAGATGCGACGGGAGCACCGGGAATTCTTTCCCGTTGAAAGCAGGTCAAGGATCCCTCATCTCGAGCTCCGAGGGGGAAACGGGGCTCCTCTGGATGTGGGCGGGACCATCGTGCTTCCTCTCGAGTGGAGACGGGTATGGCGGTGAACTTCTTGAGTTGCAGCAAGGGTGTGAAAGATCCTTTCGAAGTTCCAGAGGTTAGGTGTCATTAGTCTCCAGACGCCTCATCGGAAATAGGCCTCATCTCGCCTGGAAGGGAGAACTTCCTGGATTTTCTCGAGTTGCGGCAGGTTATCCCGAGTTACGACGGGGACCTCAGGGACCCGCCCTGGTGGCCTCAGGAGAGGCCAGTCCCCATGCGAGTTGCTAGGGGGCCTCTCGGGATTCCTCTCCCGTCGATACCGGGGCCAAAAGAATTTTCTGGAGTCAGGGCCGGAACCGAGGATTCCTCTCAGGGGCTGACATGGATCTTTGGGTACTTCTGGAGTGTCCCCAAGGGAGTCAGGCCTCGTCTCGAGTCGGGGCATGCACGTGCGCTTTCCTTCCAGGCTGTAGCAGCAATGTCACGCTTCCCGTGGCGTGGATCAAAGGATCTGTGGTTTTCCCTCGAGGCTTTCCCTCGAGGCTTTCCCACAGGGCTCTCCCACGTGCCACCGTGGTGTGAGTCGATCCTCGGCGTGAAAGATGAGCCAGTGCAGGGCAAAGAGTTTCCTCTGGAATGGACTGAGACATCTGGGGGACTCTTGGAATGGTGGTACGACCATGGAGTTCCTCTCGCCTTTCCTGTTGAGAGTGCCTCCTCTTGAGATGCGACGGGAACGCCGGGAATTCTTTCCCGTTGAAAGCAGGGAAAGGATCCCTCATCTCGAGCTCCGAGGGTGAAACGGGGCTCCTCTGGATGTGGGCGGGACCATCGTGCTTCCTCTCGAGTGGAGACAGGTATGGCGGTGCACTTCTTGAGTTGCAGCAAGGGTGTGAAAGACCCTTTCGAACTTCCAGAGGTTCGGTGTCATTAGTCTCCAGACGCCTCATCGGAAATAGGCCTCATCTCGCCTGGAAGGGAGAACTTCCTGGATTTTCTCGAGTTGCGGCAGGTGTTCTCGAGTTACGACGGGGACCTCAGGGACCCGCCCTGGTGTCCTCAGGAAAGGCCAGTCCCCATGCGAGTTGCTCGGGGGCCTCTCGGGATTCCTCTCCCGTCGATACCGGAGCCAAAAACTTTGTGTGGAGTCAGGGCCGGAACCGAGGATTCCTCTCAGGGGCTGACATGGATCTTTGGGTACTTCTGGAGTCTCCCCAGGGGAGTCAGGCCTCGTCTCGAGTGGGGGCATGCACGTGCGCTTTCCTTCCAGGCTGTAGCAGCAATGTCACGCTTCCCGTCGTGTGGATCAAAGGATCTGTGGTTTTCCCTCTAGGCTTTCCCACAGGGCTGTCCCACGTGCCACCGTGGTGTGAGTCAATCCTCGGCGTGAAAGATAAGCCTGTGCAGGGCAAAGAGGTTGCTCTGGAATGGACTGAGACATCTGGGGGACTCTTGGAATGGTGGTACGACCATGGAGATCCTCTTGCCTTTCCTGTTGAGAGTGCCTCCTCTTGAGATGCGACGGGAACACCGGGAATTCTTTCCCATTGAAAGCAGGGAAAGGATCCCTCCTCTCGAGCTACGAGGGGGAAATGGGGCTCCTCTGGTTGTGGGTGGGACGATCGTGCTTCCTCTCGAGTGGAGACGGGTATGGCGGTGAACTTCTTGAGTTGCAGCAAGGGTGTGAAAGACCCTTTCGAAGTTCCAGAGGTTAGGTGTCATTAGTGTCCAGACGCCTCATCGGAAATAGGCCTCATCTCGCCTGGAAGGGAGAACTTCCTGGATTTTCTCGAGTTGCAGCAGGTGTTCTCGAGTTACGACGGGGACCTCAGGGACCCGGATGGTGGCCTCAGGAAAGGCCAGTCCTCATGCGAGTTGCTAGGGTGCCTCTCGGTATTCCTCTCCCGTCGATACCTGGACCAAAAACCTTGTGTGGAGTGAGGGCCGGAACCGAGGATTACTCTCAGGGGCTGACGTGGATCTTTGGGTCTTTCTGGAGTCTCCCGAGGGGAGTCAGGCCTCGTCTCGAGTGGTGGCATGCACGTGCGCTTTCCTTCCAGGCTGAAGCAGCAAAGACATTCTTCCCGTCGCGTGGATCAAAGGATCTGTTGATTTCCCTCCAGGCTTTCCCTTGAGGCTTTCCCACAGGGCTCTCCCACGTGCCAACGTGGTGTGATTCGATCCTCGGCATGAAAGATGAGCCAGTGCAAGGCAAAGAGGTTGATCTGGAATGGACTTAGACATCTGGGGGTCTCTTGGAATGGTGGTACGACCATGGAGTTCCTCTCGCCTTTCCTGTTGAGAGTGCCTCCTCTTGAGATGTGACGGGAACGCCGGGAATTATTTCCCGTTGATAGCAGGGAAAGGATCCCTCATCTCGAGCTACGAGGGGGAAACGGGGCTCCTCTGGATGTGGGCGGGACCATCGTGCTTCCTCTCGAGTGGAGACGGGTATGGCGGTGAACTTCTTGAGTTGCAGCAAGGGTGTGAAAGACCCTTTCGAAGTTCCAGAGGTTAGGTGTCATTAGTCTCCAGACGCCTCATCGGAAATAGGCCTCATCTCGCCTGGAAGGGAGAACTTCCTGGATTTTCTCGAGTTGTGGCAGGTGTTCTCGAGTTACGACGGGGAACTCCGGGACCCGCCCTGGTGGCCACAGGAGAGGCCAGGCCCCATGCGAGTGGCTAGGGGGCCTCACCGGATTCCTCTCCCGTCGATACCGGGGCCAAAAACCTTGTGTGGAGTCAGGGCCAAAACCGAGGATTCCTCTCAGGTTCTGACATGGATCTTTGGATACTTCTGGAGTCTCCCCAGGGGAGTCAGGCCTCGTCTCGAGTGGGGGCATGCACGTGCGCTTTCCTTCCAGGCTGTATCAGCAATGTCACGCTTCCCGTCTCGTGGATCAAAGGATCTGTGATTTTCCCTCGAGGCTTTCCCACAGGGCTGTCCCACGTGCCACCGTGGTGTGAGTCAATTCTCGGCGTGAAAGATGAGCCAGTGCAGGGCAAAGAGGTTCCTCTGGATTGGACTGAGACATCTGGGGGACTCTTGGAATGATGGTACGACCATGGAGTTCCTCTCGCCTTTCCTGTTGAGAGTGCCTCCTCTTGAGATGCGACGGGAACGCCGGGAATTCTTTCCCGTTGAAAGCAGGGAAAGGATCCCTCATCTCGAGCTACGAGGGGGAAACGGGGCTCCTCTGGATGTTTGCGGGACCATCGTGCTTCCTCTCGAGTGGAGACGGGTATGGCGGTGAAATTCTTGAGTTGCAGCAAGGGTGTGAAAGACCCTTTCGAAGTTCCAGAGGTTAGGTGTCATTAGTCTCCAGACGCCTCATCGGAAATAGGCCTCATTTCGCCTGGAAAGGAGAACTTCCTGGATTTTCTCGAGTTGCGGCAGGTGTTCTCGAGTTACGACGGGGACCTCAGGGACCCGCCCTGGTGGCCTCAGGAACGGCCAGTCCCCATGCTAGTTGCTAGGGGGCCTCTCGGTATTCCTCTCCCGTCGATACCTGGGCCAGAAACCTTGTGTGCAGTCAGGGCCGGAACCGAGGATTCCTCTCAGGGGCTGACATGGATCTTTGGGTACTTCTGGAGTCTCCCAAGGGGAGTCAGGCCTCATCTCGAGTGGGGGCATGCACGTGCGCTTTCCTTCCAGTCTGTAGCAGCAATGTCATGCTTCCCGTTGCGTGGATCAAAGGATCTGTGGTTTGCCCTCGAGGCTTTCCCACAGGGCTGTCCCACGTGCCACCGTGGTGTGAGTCGATCCTCGGCGTGAAAGATGAGCCAGTGCAGGTCAAAGAGGTTCCCCTGGAATGGACTGAGAAATCTCGGGGACTCTTGGAATGGTGGTACGACCATGGAGTTCCTCTCGCCTTTCCTGTTGAGAGTGCCTCCTCTTGAGAAGCGACGGAAACGCCGGGAATTCTTTCCCGTTGAAAGCAGGGAAAGGATCCCTCATCTCGAGCTACGAGGGGGAAACGGGGCTCCTCTGGATGTGGGCTGGACCTTCATGCTTCCTCTCGAGTCGACACGGGTATGGCGGTGAACTTCTTGAGTTGCAGCAAGGGTGTGAAAGACCCTTTCGAAGTTCCAGAGGTTCCGTGTCATTAGGCTCCAGACGCCTCATCGGAAATAGGCCTCATCTCGCCTGGAAGGGAGAACTTCCTGAATTTTCTCGAGTTGCGGCAGGTGTTCTCGAGTTACGACGGGGACCTCAGGGACCCGCCCTGGTGGCCTCAGGAAAGGCCAGTCCCCATGCGAGTTGCTCGGGGGCCTCTCGGGATTCCTCTCCTGTCGATACCGGGGCCAAAAAACTTGTGTGGAGTCAGGGACTGAACCGAGGATTCCTCTCAGGGGCTGACATGGATCTTTGGGTACTTCTGGAGTCTCCCCAGGGGAGTCAGGCCTCGTCTTGAGTGGGGGCATGCACGTGCGCTTTCCATCCAGGCTGTAGCAGCAATGTCATGCTTCCCGTCGCGTGGATCAAAGGATCTGTGGTTTTCCCTCGAGGCTTTCCCACAGGGCTGTCCCACGTGCCACCGTGGTGTGAGTCGATCCTCGGCGTGAAAGATGAGCCAGTGCAGGGCAAAGAGGTTCCTCTGGAATGGACTGAGAAATCTCGGGGACTCTTGGAATGGTGGTACGACCATGGAGTTCCTCTCGTCTTTCCTGTTGAGAGTGCCTCCTCTTGAGATGCGACGGGAACGCCGAAAATACTTTCCCGTTGATAGCAGGGAAAGGATCCCTCATCTCGAGCTACGAGGGGCAAACGGGGCTCCTCTGGATGTGGGCGGGACCATCATGTTTCCTCTCGAGTGGAGACGGTTATGGCGGTGAACTTCTTGAGTTGCAGCAAGGGTGTGAAAGACCCTTTCGAACTTCCAGAAGTTCCGTGTCATTAGTCTCCAGACGCCTCATCGGAAATAGGCCTCATCTCGCCTGGAAGGGAGAACTTCCTGGATTTTCTCGAGTTGCGGCAGGTGTTCTCGAGTTACGACGGGGACCTCAGGGACCCGCCCTGGTGGCCTCAGGAAAGGTCAGTCCCCTTGCGAGTTCCTAGGGGTCCTCTCGGGATTCCTCTCCCGTCGATACCGGGGCCAAAATACTTGTGTGGAGTCAGGGCCGGAACCGAGGATTCCTCTCAGGGGCTGACATGGGGCTTTGGGTACTTCTGGAGTCTCCCCAGGGGAGTCAGGCCTCGTCTCGAGTGGGGGCATGCACGTGCGCTTTCCATACAGGCTGTAGCAGCAATGTCACGGTTCCCGTCGCGTGGATCAAAGGATCTGTGGTTTTCCCTCGAGGCTTTCCCTCGAGGCTTTCCCACAGGGCTGTCCCACGTGCCACCGTGGTGTGAGTCGATCCTCGGCGTGAAAGATGAGCCAGTGCAGGGCAAAGAGGTTCCTCTGGAATGGACTGAGACATCTGGGGGACTCTTGGAATGGTGGTACGACCATGGAGTTACTCTCGCCTTTCCTGTTGAGAGTGCCTCCTCTTGAGATGCGACGGAAACGCCGGGAATTCTTTCCCGTTGAAAGCAGGGAAAGGATCCCTCATCTCGAGCTACGAGGGGGAAACGGGGCTCCTCTGGATGTGGGCGGGACCATCGTGCTTCCTCTCGAGTGGAGACGGGTGTGGTGGTGAACTTCTTGAGTTGCAGCAAGGGTGTGAAAGACCCTTTCGAAGTTCCAGCGGTTAGGTGTCATTAGTCTCCAGATGCCTCATCGGAAATAGGCCTCAACTCGCCTGGAAGGGAGAACTTCCTGGATTTTCTCGAGTTGTGGCAGGTGTTCTCGAGTTACGACGGGGAACTCAGGGACCCGCCCTGGTGGCCACAGGAGAGGCCAGGCCCCATGCGAGTGGCTAGGGGGCCTCACCGGATTCCTCTCCCGTCGATACCGGGGCCAAAAACCTTGTGTGGAGTCAGGGCCAAAACCGAAGATTCCTCTCAGGGGCTGACATGGATCTTTGGATACTTCTGGAGTCTCCCCAGGGGAGTCAGGCCTCGTCTCGAGTGGGGGCATGCACGTGCGCTTTCCTTCCAGGCTGTAGCAGCAATGTCACGCTTCCCGTCGCGTGGATCAAAGAATCTGTGATTTTCCCTCGAGGCTTTCCCACAGGGCTGTCCCACGTGCCACCGTGGTGTGAGTCAATTCTCGGCGTGAAAGATGAGCCAGTGCAGGGCAAAGAGGTTCCTCTGGATTGGACTGAGACATCTGGGGGACTCTTGGAATGATGGTACGACCATGGAGTTCCTCTCGCCTTTCCTGTTGAGAGTGCCTCCTCTTGAGATGCGACTGGAACGCCGGGAATTCTTTCCCGTTGAAAGCAGGGAAAGGATCCCTCATCTCGAGCTACGAGGGGGAAACGGGGCTCCTCTGGATGTGGGCGGGACCATCGTGCTTCCTCTCGAGTGGAGACGGGTATGGCGGTGAAATTCTTGAGTTGCAGCAAGGGTGTGAAAGACCCTTTCGAAGTTCCAGAGGTTAGGTGTCATTAGTCTCCAGATGCCTCATCGGAAATAGGCCTCAACTCGCCTGGAATGGAATACTTCCTGGAATTTCTCGAGTTTCGGCAGGTGTTCTCGAGTTACAACGGGGACCTCAGGGTCCCGACCTGGTGGCCTCAGGAGAGGCCAGTCCACATGCGAGTTGCTAGGGGGCCTCTCGGGATTCCTCTCCCGTCGATTCCAGGGCCAAAAACCTTGTGTGGAGTCAGGGCCGGAACCGAGGATTCCTCACAGGGGCTGACATGGATCTTTGGGTACTTCTGGAGTCTCCCCAGGGGAGTCAGGCCTCGTCTCTAGTGGGGGCATGCACGTGCGCTTTCCTTCCAGGCTGTTGCAGCAATGTCATGCTTCCCGTCGCGTGGATCAAAGGATCTGTGGTTTTCCCTCGAGGCTTTCCCTCGAGGCTTTCCCACAGGGCTGTCCCACGTGCCACCGTGGTTTGAGTCGATCCTCGTCGTGAAAGATGAGCCAGTGCAGGGCAAAGAGGTTCCTCTGGAATGGACTGAGACATCTGGGGGACTCTTGGAATGGTGGTACGACCATGGAGTTCCTCTCGCCTTTCCTGTTGAGAGTGCCTCCTCTTGAGATGCGACGGGAACGCCGGGAATTCTTTCCCGTTGAAAGCAGGGAAAGGATCCCACATCTCGAGCTCCGAGGGGGAAACGGGGCTCCTCTGGATGTGGGCGGGACCATCGTGCTTCCTCTCGAGTGGAGACGGGTATGGCGGTGAACTTCTTGAGTTGCAGCAAGGGTGTGAAAGACCCTTTCGAAGTTCCAGAGGTTAGGTGTCATTAGTCTCCATACGCCTTATCGGAAATAGGCCTCATCTCGCCTGGAAGGGAGAACTTCCTGGATTTTCTCGAGTTGCGGCAGGTGTTCTCGAGTTACGACGGGGACCTCAGGGACCCGCCCTGGTGGCCTCAGGAGAGGCCAGTCCCCATGCGATTTGCTAGGGGGCCTCTCGGGATTCCTCTCCCGTCGATACAGGGGCCAAAAACCTTGTGTGGAGTCAGGGCCGGAACCGAGCATTCCTCTCAGGGGCTGACATGGATCTTTGGGTACTTGTGGAGTCTCCCCAGGGGAGTCAGGCTTCGTCTCGAGTGGTGGCATGCACGTGCGCTATCCTTCCTGGCTGAAGCAGCAATGTCACGCTTCCCGTCACGTGGATCAAAGAATCTGTGGTTTTCCCTCGAGGCTTTCCCTTGAGGCTTTCCCACAGGGCTCTCCCACGTGCCAACGTGGTGTGATTCGATCCTCGGCGTGAAAGATGAGCCAGTGCAGGGCAAAGAGGTTCCTCTGGAATGGACTGAGACATCTGGGGGACTCTTGGAATGGTGGTACGACCATGGAGTTCCTCTCGCCTTTCCTGTTGAGAGTGCCTCCTCTTGAGATGTGACGGGAACGCCGGGAATTATTTCCCGTTGATAGCAGGGAAAGGATCCCTCATCTCGAGCTACGAGGGGGAAACGGGGCTCCTCTGGATGTGGGCGGGACCATCGTGCTTCCTCTCGAGTGGAGACGGGTATGGTGGTGAACTTCTTGAGTTGCAGCAAGGGTGTGAAAGACCCTTTCGAAGTTCCAGAGGTTAGGTGTCAGTAGTCTCCAGACGCCTCATCGGAAATAGGCCTCATCTCGCCTGGAAGGGAGAACTTCCTGGATTTTCTCGAGTTGTGGCAGGTGTTCTCGAGTTACGACGGGGAACTCAGGGACCCGCCCTAGTGGCCACAGGAGAGGCCAGGCCCCATGCGAGTGGCTAGGGGGCCTCACCGGATTCCTCTCCCGTCGATACCGGGGCCAGAAACCTTGTGTGCAGTCAGGGCCGGAACCGAGGATTCCTCTCAGGGGCTGACATGGATCTTTGGGTACTTCTGGAGTCTCCCCAGGGGAGTCAGGCCTCATCTCGAGTGGGGGCATGCACGTGCGCTTTCCTTCCAGTCTGTAGCAGCAATGTCATGCTTCCCGTTGCGTGGATCAAAGGATCTGTGGTTTGCCCTCGAGGCTTTCCCACAGGGCTGTCCCACGTGCCACCGTGGTGTGAGTCGATCCTCGGCGTGAAAGATGAGCCAGTGCAGGGCAAAGAGGTTCCTCTGGAATGGACTGAGACATCTGGGGGACTCTTGGAATGGTGGTACGACCATGGAGTTCCTCTCGCCTTTCCTGTTGAGAGTGCCTCCTCTTGAGATGGGACGGAAACGCCGGGAATTCTTTCCCGTTGAAAGCAGGGAAAGGATCCCTCATCTCGAGCTACGAGGGGGAAACGGGGCTCCTCTGGATGTGGGCGGGACCTTCATGCTTCCTCTCGAGTCGACACGGGTATGGCGGTGAACTTCTTGAGTTGCAGCAAGGGTGTGAAAGACCCTTTCAAAGTTCCAGAGGTTCCGTGTCATTAGGCTCCAGACGCCTCATCGGAAATAGGCCTCATCTCGCCTGGAAGGGAGAACTTCCTGAATTTTCTCGAGTTGCGGCAGGTGTTCTCCAGTTACGACGGGGACCTCAGGGACCCGCCCTGGTGGCCTCAGGAAAGGCCAGTCCCCATGCGAGTTGCTCGGGGGCCTCTCGGGATTCCTCTCCTGTCGATACCGGGGCCAAAAAACTTGTGTGGAGTCAGGGCCTGAACCGAGGATTCCTCTCAGGGGCTGACATGGATCTTTGGGTACTTCTGGAGTCTCCCCAGGGGAGTCAGGCCTCGTCTCGAGTGGGGGCATGCACGTGCGCTTTCCTTCCAGGCTGTAGCAGCAATGTCATGCTTCCCGTCGCGTGGATCAAAGGATCTGTGGTTTTCCCTCGAGGCTTTCCCACAGGGCTGTCCCACGTGCCACCGTGGTGTGAGTCGATCCTCGGCGTGAAAGATGAGCCAGTGCAGGGCAAAGAGGTTCCTCTGGAATGGACTGAGAAATCTCGGGGACTCTTGGAATGGTGGTACGACCATGGAGTTCCTCTCGTCTTTCCTGTTGAGAGTGCCTCCTCTTGAGATGCGACGGGAACGCCGAAAATACTTTCCCGTTGATAGCAGGGAAAGGATCCCTCATCTCGAGCTACGAGGGGCAAACGGGGCTCCTCTGGATGTGGGCGGGACCATCATGTTTCCTCCCGAGTGGAGACGGTTATGGCGGTGAACTTCTTGAGTTGCAGCAAGGGTGTGAAAGACCCTTTCGAACTTCCAGAGGTTCCGTGTCATTAGTCTCCAGACGCCTCATCGGAAATAGGCCTCATCTCGCCTGGAAGGGAGAACTTCCTGGATTTTCTCGAGTTGCGGCAGGTGTTCTCGAGTTACGACGGGGACCTCAGGGACCCGCCCTGGTGGCCTCAGGAAAGGTCAGTCCCCTTGCGAGTTCCTAGGGGGCCTCTCGGGATTCCTCTCCCGTCGATACCGGGGCCAAAATACTTGTGTGGAGTCAGGGCCGGAACCGAGGATTCCTCTCAGGGGCTGACATGGGTCTTTGGGTACTTCTGGAGTCTCCCCAGGGGAGTCAGGCCTCGTCTCGAGTGGGGGCATGCACGTGCGCTTTCCTTACAGGCTGTAGCAGCAATGTCACGGTTCCCGTCGCGTGGATCAAAGGATCTGTGGTTTTCCCTCGAGGCTTTCCCTCGAGGCTTTCCCACAGGGCTGTCCCACGTGCCACCGTGGTGTGAGTCGATCCTCGGCGTGAAAGATGAGCCAGTGCAGGGCAAAGAGGTTCCTCTGGAATGGACTGAGACATCTGGGGGACTCTTGGAATGGTGGTACGACCATGGAGTTCCTCTCGCCTTTCCTGTTGAGAGTGCCTCCTCTTGAGATGGGACGGAAACGCCGGGAATTCTTTCCCGTTGAAAGCAGGGAAAGGATCCCTCATCTCGAGCTATGAGGGGGAAACGGGGCTCCTCTGGATGTGGGCGGGACCTTCATGCTTCCTCTCGAGTCGACACGGGTATGGCGGTGAACTTCTTGAGTTGCAGCAAGGGTGTGAAAGACCCTTTCGAAGTTCCAGAGGTTCCGTGTCATTAGGCTCCAGACGCCTCATCGGAAATAGGCCTCATCTCGCCTGGAAGGGAGAACTTCCTGAATTTTCTCGAGTTGCGGCAGGTGTTCTCGAGTTACGACGGGGACCTCAGGGACCCGCCCTGGTGGCCTCAGGAAAGGCCAGTCCCCATGCGAGTTGCTCGGGGGCCTCTCGGGATTCCTCTCCCGTCGATACCGGGGCCAAAAAACTTGTGTGGAGTCAGGGCCTGAACCGAGGATTCCTCTCAGGGGCTGACATGGATCTTTGGGTACTTCTGGAGTCTCCCCAGGGGAGTCAGGCCTCGTCTCGAGTGTGGGCATGCACGTGCGCTTTCCTTCCAGGCTGTAGCAGCAATGTCATGCTTCCCGTCGCGTGGATCAAAGGATCTGTGGTTTTCCCTCGAGGCTTTCCCTCGAGGCTTTCCCACAGGGCTGTCCCACGTGCCACCGTGGTTTGAGTCGATCCTCGTCGTGAAAGATGAGCCAGTGCAGGGCAAAGAGGTTCCTCTGGAATGGACTGAGACATCTGGGGGACTCTTGGAATGGTGGTACGACCATGGAGTTCCTCTCGCCTTTCCTGTTGAGAGTGCCTCCTCTTGAGATGCGACGGGAACGCCGGGAATTCTTTCCCGTTGAAAGCAGGGAAAGGATCCCACATCTCGAGCTCCGAGGGGGAAACGGGGCTCCTCTGGATGTGGGCGGGACCATCGTGCTTCCTCTCGAGTGGAGACGGGTATGGCGGTGAACTTCTTGAGTTGCAGCAAGGGTGTGAAAGACCCTTTTGAAGTCCCAGAGTTTAGGTGTCATTAGACTCCAGACGCCTCATCGGAAATAGGCCTCATCTCGCCTGGAAGGGAGAACTTCCTGGATTTTCTCGAGTTGCGGCAGGTGTTCTCGAGTTAAGACGGGGACCTAAGGGACCCGCCCTGGTGGCCTCAGGAGAGGCCAGTCCCCATGCGATTTGCTAGGGGGCCTCTCGGGATTCCTCTCCCGTCGATACAGGGGCCAAAAACCTTGTGTGGAGTCAGGGCCGGAACCGAGCATTCCTCTCAGGGGCTGACATGGATCTTTGGGTACTTGTGGAGTCTCCCCAGGGGAGTCAGGCCTCGTCTCGAGTGGTGGCATGCACGTGCGCTATCCTTCCAGGCTGAAGCAGCAATGTCACGCTTCCCGTCGCGTGGATCAAAGGATCTGTGGTTTTCCCTCGAGGCTTTCCCTTGAGGCTTTCCCACAGGGCTCTCCCACGTGCCAACGTGGTGTGATTCGATCCTCGGCATGAAAGATGAGCCAGTTCAGGGCAAAGAGGTTCCTCTGGAATGGACTGAGACATCTGGGGGACTCTTGGAATGGTGGTACGACCATGGAGTTCCTCTCGCCTTTCCTGTTGAGAGTGCCTCCTCTTGAGATGCGACGGGAAAGCCATGAATTCTTTCCCGTTGAAAGCAGGGAAAGGATCCTTCATCTCGAGCTACGAGGGGGAA
Source organism: Capricornis sumatraensis (assembly GCF_032405125.1). NCBI lineage: Eukaryota > Metazoa > Chordata > Mammalia > Artiodactyla > Bovidae > Capricornis > Capricornis sumatraensis. The sequence continues at coordinate 2,435,489 of NW_027184619.1, forward strand.
ACGGGGCTCCTCTGGATGTGGGCGGGACCATCGTGCTTCCTCTCGAGTGGAGACGGGTATGGCGGTGAACTTCTTGAGTTGCAGCAAGGTTGTGAAAGACCCTTTTGAAGTCCCAGAGTTTAGGTGTCATTAGACTCCAGACGCCTCATCGGAAATAGGCCTCATCTCGCCTGGAAGGGAGAACTTCCTGGATATTCTCGAGTTGCGGCAGGTGTTCTCAAGTTACGACGGGGACGTCATGGACCGCCCTGGTGGCCTCAGGAAAGGCCATTCCCCATGCGAGTTGCTAGGGGGCCTCTTGAGATTCCTCTCCCATCGATACCGGGGCCAAAAAACTTGTGTGGAGTCAGGGCCGGAACCGAGGATTCCTCTAAGGGGCTGACATGGATCTTTGGGTCTTTCTGGAGTCTCCCCAGGGGAGTCAGGCCTCGTCTCGAGTGGGGGCATGCACGTGCGCTTTCCTTCCAGGCTGAAGCAGCAATGTCACGCTTCCCGTCGTGTGGATCAAAGGATCTGTGCTTTTCCCTCTAGGCTTTCCCTCGAGGCTATCCCACAGGGCTGTCCCACGTGCCACCGTGGTGTGAGTCGATCCTTGGCGTGAAAGATGAGCCAGTGCAGGGCAAAGAGGTTCCTCTCGAATGGACTGAGACATCTGGGTGACTCTTGGAATTGTGGTACGACCATGGAGTTCCTCTCGCCTTTCTTGTTGAGAGTGCCTCCTCTTGAGATGCGACGGGAACGCCGGGAATTCTTTCCCGTTGAAAGCAGGGAAAGGATCCCTCATCTCGAGATACGAGAGGGAAACGGGGCTCCTCTGGATGTGGGCGGGACCATCGTGCTTCCTCTCGAGTGGAGACGGGTATGGCGGTGAACTTCTTGAGTTGCAGCAAGGGTGCGAAAGACCCTTTCGAAGTTCCAGAGGTTAGGTGTCATAAGTCTCCAGACGCCTCATCGGAAATAGGCCTCAACTCGCCTGGAAGGGAGAACTTCCTGAAGTTTCTCGAGTTGCGGCATGTGTTCTCGAGTTACGACGGGGACCTCAGGGACCCGCCCTGGGGACTCAGGAAAGGCCAGTCCCCATGCCAGTTGCTCGGGGGCCTCTCGGGATTCCTTTCCTGTCGATACCGGGGCCAAAAACCTTGTGTGGAGTCAGGGCCGGAACCGAGGATTACTCTCAGGGGCTGACATGGATCTTTGGGTACTTCTGGAGTCTCCCCAGGGGAGTCAGGCCTCGTCTCGAGTGGGGGCATGTACGTGCGCTTTCCTTCCAGGCTGTAGCAGCAATGTCTCCCTTCCCGTCGCGTGGATCAAAGGATCTGTGGTTTTCCCTCGAGGCTTTCCCTTGAGGCTTTCCCACAGGGCTGTCCCACGTGCCACCGTGGTGTGAGTCGATCCTCGGCGTGAAAGATGAGCCAGTGTAGCGCAAAGAGGTTCCTCTGGAATGGACTGAGACATCTGGGGGACTCTTGGAATGGTGGTACGACCATGGAGCTCCTCTCGCCTTTCCTGTTGAGAGTGCCTCCTCTTGAGATGCGACGGAATCGCCGGGAATTCTTTCCCGTTGAAAGCAGGGAAAGGATCCCTCATCTCGAGCTACGAGGGGGAAACGGGGCTCCTCTGGATGTGGGCGGGACCATCGTGCTTCCTCTCGAGTGGAAACGGGTATGGCGGTGAACTTCTTGAGTTGCAGCAAGGGTGTGAAATACCCTTTCGAAGTTCCAGAGGTTAGGTGTCATTAGTCTCCAGACGCCTCATCGGAAATAGGCCTCATCTCGCCTGGAAGGTAGAACTTCCTGGATTTTCTCGAGTTGCGGCAGGAGTTCTCGAGTTACGACGGGGACCTCAGGGACCCGCGCTGGTGGCCTCAAGAACGGCCAGTCCCCATGCTAGTTGCTAGGGGGCCTCTCGGGATTCCTCTCCCGTAGATACCGGGGCCAAAAACCTTGTGTGGAGTCAGGGCCGGAACCGAGGATTCCTATCAGGGGCTGACATGGATCTTTGGGTACTTCTGGAGTATCCCCAGGGGAGTCAGGCCTCGTCTCGAGTGGGGGCATACACGTGCGCTTTCCTTCCAGGCTGTAGCAGCAATGTCACGCTTCCCGTCGCGTGGATCAAGGGATCTGTGGTTTTCACTCGAGGCTTTCCCTCGAGGCTTTCCCACAGGGCTGTCCCACGTGCCACCGTGGTGTGAGTCGATCCTCGGCGTGAAAGATGAGCCAGTGCAGGGCAAAGAGGTTCCTCTGGAATGGACTGAGACATCTGGGGGACTCTTGGAATGGTGGTACGACCATGGAGTTCCTCTTGCCTTTCCTGTTGAAAGTGCCTCCTCTTGAGATGCGACAGGAACCCCGGAATTCTTTCCCATTTAAAGCAGGGAAAGGATCCCTCTTCTTGAGCTACGAGGGGGAAACGGGGCTCCTCTGGTTGTGGGTGGGAGGATCGTGCTTCCTCTCGAGTGGAGACGGGTGTGGCGGTGAACTTCTTGAGTTGCAGCAAGGGTGTGAAAGACCCTTTCGAAGTTCCAGAGGTTCGGTGTCATTAGTCTCCAGACGCCTCATCGGAAATAGGCCTCATCTCGCCTGGAAGGGAGAACTTCCTGGATATTCTCGAGTTGCGGCAGGTGTTCTCGAGTTACGACGGGGACCTCAGGGACCCGCCCTGGTGTCCTCAGGAAAGGCCAGTCCCCATGCGAGTTGCCCGGGGGCCTCTCGGGATTCCTCTCCCGTCGATACCGGGGCCAAAAACTTTGTGTGGAGTCAGGGGCGGAAACGAGGATTCCTCTCAGGGGATGACATGGATCTTTGGGTACTTCTGGAGTCTCCCCAGGGGAGTCAGGCCTCGTCTCGAGTGGGGGCATGCACGTGCGCTTTCCTTCCAGGCTGTAGCAGCAATGTCACGCTTCCCGTCGTGTGGATCAAAGGATCTGTGGTTTTCCCTCTAGGCTTTCCCACAGGGCTGTCCCACGTGCCACCGTGGTGTGAGTCGATCCTCGGCGTGAAAGATGAGCCTGTGCAGGGCAAAGAGGTTGCTCTGGAATGGACTGAGACATCTGGGGGACTCTTGGAATGGTGGTACGACCATGGAGTTCCTCTCGCCTTTCCTGTTGAGAGTGCCTCCTCTTGAGATGCGACGGGAACACCGGGAATTCTTTCCCATTGAAAGCAGGGAAAGGATCCCTCATCTCGAGCTACGAGGGGGAAACGGGGCTCTTCTGGTTGTGGGTGGGACGATCGTGCTTCCTCTGGAGTGGAGACGGGTATGGCGGTGAACTTCTTGAGTTGCAGCAAGGGTGTGAAAGACCCTTTCGAAGTTCCAGAGGTTAGGTGTCATTAGTGTCCAGACGCCTCATCGGAAATAGGTCTCATCTCGCCTGGAAGGGAGAACTTCCTGGATTTTCTCGAGTTGCAGCAGGTGTTCTCGAGTTACGACGGGCACCTCAGGGACCCGCCATGGTGGCCTCAGGAGAGGCCAGTCCTCATGCGAGTTGCTAGGGTGCCTCTCGGTATTCCTCTCCCGTCGATACCTGGACCAAAAACCTTGTGTGGACTGAGGGCCGGAACCGAGGATTACTCTCAGGGGCTGACATGTATCTTTGGGTCTTTCTGGAGTCTCCCGAGGGGAGTCAGGCCTCGTCTCGAGTGGTGGCATGCACGTGAGCTTTCCTTCCAGGCTGAAGCAGCAAAGACACTCTTCCCGTCGCGTGGATCAAAGGATCTGTGGATTTCCCTCCAGGCTTTCCCTTGAGGCTTTCCCACAGGGCTGTCCCACGTGCCACCGTGGTGTGATTCGATCCTCGGCGTGAAAGATGAGCCAGTGCAGGGCAAAGAGGTTCCTCTGGAATGGACTGAGACATCTGGGGGACTCTTGGAATGGTGGTACGACCATGGAGTTCCTCTCGCCTTTCCTGTTGAGAGTGCCTCCTCTTGAGATGTGACGGGAACGCCGGGAATTCTTTCCCGTTGAAATCAGGGAAAGGATCCCTCATCTCGAGCTACGAGGGGGAAACGGGGATCCTCTGGATGTGGGCGGGACCATCGTGCTTCCTCTCGAGTGGAGACGGGTATGGCGGTGAACTTCTTGAGTTGCAGCAAGGGTGTGAAAGACCGTTTCGAAGTTCCAGAGGTTAGGTGTCATTAGTCTCCAGACGCCTCATCGGAAATAGGCCTCATCTCGCCTGGAAGGGAGAACTTCCTGAATTTTCTCGAGTTGCGGCAGGTGTTCTCGAGTTACGACGGGGACCTCAGGGACCCGCCCTGGTGGCCTCAGGAGAGGCCAGTCCCCATGCGAGTTGCTAGGGGGCCTCTCGGGATTCCTCTCCCGTCGATACCGGGGCCAAAAACCTTGTGTGGAGTCAGGGCCGGAACCGAGGATTCCTCTCAGGGGCTGACATGGGTCTTTGGGTACTTCTGGAGTCTCCCCAGGGGGGTCAGGCCTCGTCTCGAGTGGGGTCATGCACGTGCGCCTTCCTTCCAGGCTGTAGCAGCAATGTCACGCTTCCCGTCGCGTGGATCAAAGGATCTGTGGTTTTCCCTCGAGGCTTTCCCACAGGGCTGTCCCACGTGACACCGTGGTGTGAGTCGATCCTCGGCGTGAAAGATGAGCCAGTGTAGCGCAAAGAGGTTCCTCTGGAATGGACTGAGACATCTGGGGGACTCTTGGAATGGTCGTACGACCATGGAGCTCCACTCGCCTTTCCTGTTGAGAGTGCCTCCTCTTGAGATGCGACGGAATCGCCGGGAATTCTTTCCCGTTGAAAGCAGGGAAAGGATCCCTCATCTCGAGCTACGAGGGGGAAACGGGGCTCCTCTGGATGTGGGCGGGACCATCGTGCTTCCTCTCGAGTGGAAACGGGTATGGCGGTGAACTTCTTGAGTTGCTGCAAGGGTGTGAAATACCCTTTCGAAGTTCCAGAGGTTAGGTGTCATTAGTCTCCAGACGCCTCATCGGAAATAGGCCTCATCTCGCCTGGAAGGTAGAACTTCCTGGATTTTCTCGAGTTGCGGCAGGAGTTCTCGAGTTACGACGGGGACCTCAGGGACCCGCGCTGGTGGCCTCAAGAACGGCCAGTCCCCATGCTAGTTGCTAGGGGGCCTCTCGGGATTCCTCTCCCGTAGATACCGGGGCCAAAAACCTTGTGTGGAGTCAGGGCCGGAACCGAGGATTCCTATCAGGGGCTGACATGGATCTTTGGGTACTTGTGGAGTCTCCCCAGGGGAGTCAGGCCTCGTCTCGAGTGGGGGCATGCACGTGCGCTTTCCTTCCAGGCTGTAGCAGCAATGTCACGCTTCCGGTCGCGTGGATCAAAGGATCTGTGGTTTTCCCTCGAGGCTTTCCCTCGAGGCTTTCCCACAGGGCTGTCCCACGTGCCACCGTGGTGTGAGTCGATCCTCGGCGTGAAAGATGAGCCAGTGCAGGGCAAAGAGGCTCCTCTGGAATGGACTGAGACATCTGGGGGACTCTTGGAATGGTGGAATGACCATGGAGTTCCTCTCGCCTTTCCTGTTGAGAGTGCCTCCTCTTGAGATGCGACGGGAACGCCGGGAATTCTTTCCCGTTGAAAGCAGGGAATGGATCCCTCATCTCGAGCTCCGAGGGGGAAACGGGTCTCCTCTGGATGTGGGCGGGACCATCGTGCTTCCTCTCGAGTGGAGACGGGTATGGCGGTGAACTTCTTGAGTTGCAGCAAGGGTGTGAAAGACCCTTTCGAAGTTCCAGAGTTTAGGTGTCATTAGTCTCCAGACGCCTCATCGGAAATAGGCCTCATCTCGCCTGGAAGGGAGAACTTCCTGGATTTTCTCGAGTTGCGGCAGGTGTTCTCGAGTTACGACGGGGACCTCAGGGACCCGCCCGGGTGGCCTCAGGAGAAGCCAGTCCCGATGCGAGTTGCTAGGGGGCCTCTCGGAATTCCTCTCCCGTCGATACCGGGGCCAAAAACCTTGTGTGGAGTCAGGGCCGGAACCGAGGATTCCTCTCAGGGGCTGACATGGATCTTTGGGTACTTGTGGAGTCTCCCGAGGGGAGTCAGGCCTCGTCTCGAGTGGGGGCATGCACGTGCGCTTTCCTTCCAGGCTGTAGCAGCAATGTCACGCTTCCCGTCGCGTGGATCAAAGGATCTGTGGTTTTCCCTCGAGGCTTTCACTCGAGGCTTTCCCACAGGGCTGTCCCACGTGCCACCGTGGTGTGAGTCGATCCTCGGCGTGAAAGATGAGCCAGTGCAGGGCAAAGAGGCTCCTCTGGAATGGACTGAGACATCTGGGGGACTCTTGGAATGGTGGTACGACCATGGAGTTCCTCTCGCCTTTCCTGTTGAGAGTGCCTCCTCTTGAGATGCGACGGGAACGCCGGGAATTCTTTCCCGTTGAAAGCAGGGAAAGGATCCCTCATCTCGAGCTACGAGGGGGAAACGGGCCTCCTCTGGATGTGGGCGGGACCATCGTGCTTCCTCTCGAGTGGAGACGGGTACGGCGGTGAACTTCTTGAGTTGCAGCAAGGGTGTGAAAGACCCTTTCGAAGTTCCAGAGGTTAGGTGTCATTTGTCTCCAGAGGCCTCATCGGAAATAGGCCACATCTCGCCTGGAAGGGAGAACTTCCTGGATTTTCTCGAGTTGCGGCAGGTGTTCTCGAGTTACGACGGGGACCTCAGGGACCCGCCCTGTTGGCCTCAGGAGAGGCCAGTCCCCATGCGAGTTGCTAGGGGGCCTCTCGGGATTCCTCTCCCGTCGATACCGGGGCCAAAATCCTTGTGTGGAGTCAGGGCCGGAACCGAGGATTCCTCTCAGGGGCTGACATGGATCTTTGGGTACTTCTGGAGTCTCCCCAGGGGAGTCAGTCCTCGTCTCGAGTGGGGGCATGCACGTGCGCTTTCCTTCCAGGCTGTAGCAGCAATGTCACGCTTCCCGTCGCGTGGATCAAAGGATCTGTGGTTTTCCCTCGAGGCTTTCCCTCGAGGCTTTCCCACAGGGCTGTCCCACGTGCCACCGAGGTGTGAGTCGATCATCGGCGTGAAAGATGAGCCAGTGCAGGGCAAAGAGGCTCCTCTGGAATGGACTGAGACATCTGGGGGACTCTTGGAATGGTGGTACGACCATGGAGTTCCTCTCGCCTTTCCTGTTGAGAGTGCCTCCTCTTGAGATGCGACGGGAACGCCGGGAATTCTTTCCCGTTGAAAGCAGGGAATGGATCCCTCATCTCGAGCTCCAAGGGGGAAACGGGTCTCCTCTGGATGTGGGCGGGACCATCGTGCTTCCTCTCGAGTGGAGACGGGTATGGCGGTGAACTTCTTGAGTTGCAGCAAGGGTGTGAAAGACCCTTTCGAAGTTCCAGAGTTTAGGTGTCATTAGTCTCCAGTCGCCTCATCGGAAATAGGCCTCATCTCGCCTGGAAGGGAGAACTTCCTGGATTTTCTCGAGTTGCGGCAGGTGTTCTCGAGTTACGACGGGGACCTCAGGGACCCGCCCTGGTGGCCTCAGGAGAGGCCAGTCCCCATGCGAGTTGCTAGGGGGCCTCTCGGGATTCCTCTCCCGTCGATACCAGGGCCAAAAACCTTGTGTGGAGTCAGGGCCGGAACCGAGGATTCCTCTCAGGGGCTGACATGGATCTTTGGGTACTTCTGGAGTCTCCCCAGGGGAGTCAGGCCTCGTCTCGAGTGGGGGCATGCACGTGCGCTTTCCTTCCAGGCTGTAGCAGCAATGTCACGCTTCCCGTCGCGTGGATCAAAGGATCTGTGGTTTTCCCTCGAGGCTTTCCCTCGAGGCTTTCCCACAGGGCTGTCCCACGTGCCACCGTGGTGTGAGTCGATCCTCGGCGTGAAAGATGAGCCAGTGCAGGGCAAAGAGGCTCCTCTGGAATGGACTGAGACATCTGGGGGACTCTTGGAATGGTGGTACGACCATGGAGTTCCTCTCGCCTTTCCTGTTGAGAGTGCCTCCTCTTGAGATGCGACGGGAACGCCGGGAATTCTTTCCCGTTGAAAGCAGGGAATGGATCCCTCATCTCGAGCTCCAAGGGGGAAACGGGTCTCCTCTGGATGTGGGCGGGACCATCGTGCTTCCTCTCGAGTGGAGACGGGTATGGCGGTGAACTTCTTGAGTTGCAGCAAGGGTGTGAAAGACCCTTTCGAAGTTCCAGAGTTTAGGTGTCATTAGTCTCCAATCGCCTCATCGGAAATAGGCCTCATCTCGCCTGGAAGGGAGAACTTCCTGGATTTTCTCGAGTTGCGGCAGGTGTTCTCGAGTTACGACGGGGACCTCAGGGACCCGCCCTGGTGGCCTCAGGAGAGGCCAGTCCCCATGCGAGTTGCTAGGGGGCCTCTCGGGATTCCTCTCCCGTCGATAACAGGGCCAAAAACCTTGTGTGGAGTCAGGGCCGGAACCGAGGATTCCTCTCAGGGGCTGACATGGATCTTTGGGTACTTGTGGAGTCTCCACAAGTCAGGCCTCGTCCCGTTGAAAGCAGGGAATGGATCCCTCATCTCGAGCTCCGAGGGGGAAACGGGTCTCCTCTGGATGTGGGCGGGACCATCGTGCTTCCTCTCGAGTGGAGACGGGTATGGCGGTGAACTTCTTGAGTTGCAGCAAGGGTGTGAAAGACCCTTTCGAAATTCCAGAGTTTAGGTGTCATTAGTCTCCAGACGCCTCATCGGAAATAGGCCTCATCTCGCCTGGAAGGGAGAACTTCCTGGATTTTCTCGAGTTGCGGCAGGTGTTCTCGAGTTACGACGGGGACCTCAGGGACCCGCCCTGGTGGCCTCAGGAGAGGCCAGTCCCCATGCGAGTTGCTAGGGGGCCTCTCGGGATTCCTCTCCCGTCGATACCAGGGCCAAAAACCCTGTGTGGAGTCAGAGCCGGAACCTAGGATTCCTCTCAGGGGCTGACATGGATCTTTGGGTACTTGTGGAGTCTCTCCAGGGGAGTCAGTCCTCGTCTCGAGTGGGGGCATGCACGTGCGCTTTCCTTCCAGGCTGTAGCAGCAATGTCACGCTTCCCGTCGCGTGGATCAAAGGATCTGTGGTTTTCCCTCGAGGCTTTCCCTCGAGGCTTTCCCACAGGGCTGTCCCACGTGCCACCGTGGTGTGAGTCGATCCTCGGCGTGAAAGATGAGCCAGTGCAGGGCAAAGAGGCTCCTCTGGAATGGACTGAGACATCTGGGGGACTCTTGGAATGGTGGTACGACCATGGAGTTCCTCTCGCCTTTCCTGTTGAGAGTGCCTCCTCTTGAGATGCGACGGGAACGCCGGGAATTCTTTCCCGTTGAAAGCAGGGAAAGGATCCCTCATCTCGAGCTACGAGGGGGAAACGGGGCTCCTCTGGATGTGGGCGGGACCATCGTGCTTCCTCTCGAGTGGAGACGGGTATGGCGGTGAACTTCTTGAGTTGCAGCAAGGGTGTGAAAGACCCTTACGAAGTTCCAGAGGTTAGGTGTCATTAGTCTCCAGACGCCTCATCGGAAATAGGCCTCATCTCGCCTGGAAGGGAGAACTTCCTGGATTTTCTCGAGTTGCGGCAGGTGTTCTCGAGTTACGACGGGGACCTCAGGGACCCGCCCTGGTGGCCTCAGGAGAGGCCAGTCCCCATGCGAGTTGCTAGGGGGCCTCTCGGGATTCCTCTCCCGTCGATACCGGGGCCAAAAACCTTGTGTGGAGTCAGGGCCGGAACCGAGGATTCCTCTCAGGGGCTGACATGGATCTTTGGGTACTTCTGGAGTCTCCCCAGGGGAGTCAGGCCTCGTCTCGAGTGGGGGCATGCACGTGCACTTTCCTTCCAGGCTGTAGCAGCAATGTCACGCTTCCCGTCGCGTGGATCAAAGGATCTGTGGTTTTCCCTCGAGGCTTTCCCACAGGGCTGTCCCACGTGCCACCGTGGTGTGAGTCGATCCTCGGCGTGAAAGATGAGCCAGTGCAGGGCAAAGAGGTTCCTCTGGAATGGACTGAGACATCTGGGGGACTCTTGGAATGGTGGTACGACCATGGAGTTCCTCTCGCCTTTCCTGTTGAGAGTGCCTCCTCTTGAGATGCGACGGGAACGCCGGGAATTCTTTCCCGTTGAAAGCAGGGAAAGGATCCCTCATCTCGAGCTACGAGGGGGAAACGGGGCTCCTCTGGATTTGGGCGGGACCATCGTGCTTCCTCTCTAGTGGAGACGGGTATGGCGGTGAACTTCTTGAGTTGCAGCAAGGGTGTGAAAGACCCTTTCGAAGTTCCAGAGGTTAGGTGTCATTAGTCTCCAGAGGCCTCATCGGAAATAGGCCTCATCTCGCCTGGAAGGGAGAACTTCCTGGATTTTCTCGAGTTGCGGCAGGTGTTCTCGAGTTACGACGGGGACCTCAGGGACCCGCCCTGGTGGCCTCAGGAGAGGCCAGTCCCTAGGCGAGTTGCTAGGGGGCCTCTCGGGATTCCTCTCCCGTTGATACCGGGGCCAAAAACCTTGTGTGGAGTCAGGGCCGGAACCAAGGATTCCTCTCAGGGGCTGACATGGATCTTTGGGTACTTCTGGAGTCTCCCCAGGGGAGTCAGGCCTCGTCTCGAGTGGGGGCATGCACGTGCGCTTTCCTTCCAGGCTGTAGCAGCAATGTCACGCTTCCCGTCGCGTGGATCAAAGGATCTGTGGTTTTCCCTCGAGGCTTTCCCTCGAGGCTTTCCCACAGGGCTGTCCCACGTGCCACCGTGGTGTGAGTCGATCCTCGGCGTGAAAGATGAGCCAGTGCAGGGCAAAGAGGTTCCTCTGGAATGGACTGAGACATCTGGGGGACTCTTGGAATGGTGGTACGACCATGGAGTTCCTCTCGCCTTTCCTGTTGAGAGTGCCTCCTCTTGAGATGCGACGGGAACGCCGGGAATTCTTTCCCGTTGAAAGCAGGGAAAGGATCCCTCATCTCGAGCTACGAGGGGGAAACGGGGCTCCTCTGGATTTGGGCGGGACCATCGTGCTTCCTCTCTAGTGGAGACGGGTATGGCGGTGAACTTCTTGAGTTGCAGCAAGGGTGTGAAAGACCCTTTCGAAGTTCCAGAGGTTAGGTGTCATTAGTCTCCAGAGGCCTCATCGGAAATAGGCCTCATCTCGCCTGGAAGGGAGAACTTCCTGGATTTTCTCGAGTTGCGGCAGGTGTTCTCGAGTTACGACGGGGACCTCAGGGACCCGCCCTGGTGGCCTCAGGAGAGGCCAGTCCCTAGGCGAGTTGCTAGGGGGCCTCTCGGGATTCCTCTCCCGTTGATACCGGGGCCAAAAACCTTGTGTGGAGTCAGGGCCGGAACCAAGGATTCCTCTCAGGGGCTGACATGGATCTTTGGGTACTTCTGGAGTCTCCCCAGGGGAGTCAGGCCTCGTCTCGAGTGGGGGCATGCACGTGCGCTTTCCTTCCAGGCTGTAGCAGCAATGTCACGCTTCCCGTCGCGTGGATCAAAGGATCTGTGGTTTTCCCTCGAGGCTTTCCCTCGAGGCTTTCCCACAGGGCTGTCCCACGTGCCACCGTGGTGTGAGTCGATCCTCGGCGTGAAAGATGAGCCAGTGCAGGGCAAAGAGGTTCCTCTGGAATGGCCTGAGACATCTGGGGGACTCTTGGAATGGTGGTACGACCATGGAGTTCCTCTCGCCTTTCCTGTTGAGAGTGCCTCCTCTTGAGATGCGACGGGAACGCCGGGAATTCTTTCCCGTTGAAAGCAGGGAAAGGATCCCTCATCTCGAGCTACGAGGGTGAACGGGGCTCCTCTGGATGTGGGCAGGACCATCGTGCTTCCTCTCTAGTGGAAACGGGTATGGCGGTGAACTTCTTGAGTTGCAGCAAGGGTGTGAAAGACCCTTTCGAAGTTCCAGAGGTTAGGTGTCATTAGTCTCCAGAGGCCTCATCGGAAATAGGCCTCATCTCGCCTGGAAGGGAGAACTTCCTGGATTTTCTCGAGTTGCGGCAGGTGTTCTCGAGTTACGACGGGGACCTCAGGGACCCGCCCTGGTGGCCTCAGGAAAGGCCAGTCCCTAGGCGAGTTGCTAGGGGGCCTCTCGGGATTCCTCTCCCGTTGATACCGGGGCCAAAAACCTTGTGTGGAGTCAGGGCCGGAACCGAGGATTCCTCTCAGGGGCTGACATGGATCTTTGGGTACTTCTGGAGTCTCCCCAGGGGACTCAGGCCTCGTTTCGAGTGGGGGCATGCACGTGCGCTTTCCTTCCAGGCTGTAGCAGCAATGTCACGCTTCCCGTCGCGTGGATCAAAGGATCTGTGGTTTTCCCTCGAGGCTTTCCCTCGAGGCTTTCCCACAGGGCTGTCCCACGTGCCACCGTGGTGTGAGTCGATCCTCGGCGTGAAAGATGAGCCAGTGCAGGGCAAAGAGGTTCCTCTGGAATGGACTGAGACATCTGGGGGACTCTTGGAATGGTGGTACGACCATGGAGTTCCTCTCGCCTTTCCTGTTGAGAGTGCCTCCTCTTGAGATGCGACGGGAACGCCGGGAATTCTTTCCCGTTGAAAGCAGGGAAAGGATCCCTCATCTCGAGCTCCGAGGGGGAAACGGGGCTCCTCTGGATGTGGGCGGGACCATCGTGCTTCCTCTCTAGTGGAGACGGGTATGGTGGTGAACTTCTTGAGTTGCAGCAAGGCTGTGAAAGACCCTTTCGAAGTTCCAGAGGTTAGGTGTCATTAGTCTCCAGACGCCTCATCGGAAATAGGCCTCATCTCGCCTGGAAGGGAGAACTTCCTGGATTTTCTCGAGTTGCGGCAGGTGTTCTCGAGTTACGATGGGGACCTCAGGGACCCGCCCTGGTGGCCTCAGGAGAAGCCAGTCCCTATGCGAGTTGCTAGGGGGCCTCTCGGGATTCCTCTCCCGTCGACACCGGGGCCAAAAACCTTGTGTGGAGTCAGGGCCGGAACCGAGGATTCCTCTCAGGGGCTGACATGGATCTTTGGGTACTTCTGGAGTCTCCCCAGGGGAGTCAGGCCTCGTCTCGAGTGGGGGCATGCACGTGCGCTTTCCTTCCAGGCTGTAGCAGCAATGTCACGCTTCCCGTCGCGTGGATCAAAGGATCTGTGGTTTTCCCTCGAGGCTTTCCCTCGAGGCTTTCCCACAGGGCTGTCCCACGTGCCACCGTGGTGTGAGTCGATCCTCGGCGTGAAGGATGAGCCAGTGCAGGGCAAAGAGGCTCCTCTGGAATGGACTGAGACATCTGGGGGACTCTTGGAATGGTGGTACGACCATGGAGTTCCTCTCGCCTTTCCTGTTGAGAGTGCCTCCTCTTGAGATGCGACGGGAACGCCGGGAATTATTTCCCGTTGAAAGCAGGGAAAGGATCCCTCATCTCGAGCTACGAGGGGGAAACGGGGCTCCTCTGGATGTGGGCGGGACCATCGTGCTTCCTCTCGAGTGGAGACGGGTATGGCGGTGAACTTCTTGAGTTGCAGCAAGGGTGTGAAAGACCCTTTCGAAGTTCCAGAGGTTAGGTGTCATTAGTCTCCAGACGCCTCATCGGAAATAGGCCTCATCTCGCCTGGAAGGGAGAAATTCCTGGATTTTCTCGAGTTGCGGCAGGTGTTCTCGAGTTCCGACGGGGACCTCAGGGACCCGCCCTGGTGGCCTCAGGAGAGGCCAGTCCCCATGCGAGTTGCTAGGGGGCCTCTCGGGATTCCTCTCCCGTCGATACCGGGGCCAAAAACCTTGTGTGGAGTCAGGGCCGGAACCGAGGATGCCTCTCAGGGGCTGACATGGATCTTTGGGTACTTCTGGAGTCTCCCCAGGGGAGTCAGGCCTCGTCTCGAGTGGGGGCATGCACGTGCACTTTCCTTCCAGGCTGTAGCAGCAATGTCACGCTTCCCGTCGCGTGGATCAAAGGATCTGTGGTTTTCCCTCGAGGCTTTCCCACAGGGCTGTCCCACGTGCCACCGTGGTGTGAGTCGATCCTCGGCGTGAAAGATGAGCCAGTGCAGGGCAAAGAGGTTCCTCTGGAATGGACTGAGACATCTGGGGGACTCTTGGAATGGTGGTACGACCATGGAGTTCCTCTCGCCTTTCCTGTTGAGAGTGCCTCCTCTTGAGATGCGACGGGAACGCCGGGAATTCTTTCCCGTTGAAAGCAGGGAAAGGATCCCTCATCTCGAGCTACGAGGGGGAAACGGGGCTCCTCTGGATTTGGGCGGGACCATCGTGCTTCCTCTCTAGTGGAGACGGGTATGGCGGTGAACTTCTTGAGTTGCAGCAAGGGTGTGAAAGACCCTTTCGAAGTTCCAGAGGTTAGGTGTCATTAGTCTCCAGAGGCCTCATCGGAAATAGGCCTCATCTCGCCTGGAAGGGAGAACTTCCTGGATTTTCTCGAGTTGCGGCAGGTGTTCTCGAGTTACGACGGGGACCTCAGGGACCCGCCCTGTTGGCCTCAGGAGAGGCCAGTCCCCATGCGAGTTGCTAGGGGGCCTCTCGGGATTCCTCTCCCGTCGATACCGGGGCCAAAATCCTTGTGTGGAGTCAGGGCCGGAACCGAGGATTCCTCTCAGGGGCTGACATGGATCTTTGGGTACTTCTGGAGTCTCCCCAGGGGAGTCAGGCCTCGTCTCGAGTGGGGGCATGCACGTGCGCTTTCCTTCCAGGCTGTAGCAGCAATGTCACGCTTCCCGTCGCGTGGATCAAAGGATCTGTGGTTTTCCCTCGAGGCTTTCCCTCGAGGCTTTCCCACAGGGCTGTCCCACGTGCCACCGTGGTGTGAGTCGATCCTCGGCGTGAAAGATGAGCCAGTGCAGGGCAAAGAGGTTCCTCTGGAATGGACTGAGACATCTGGGGGACTCTTGGAATGGTGGTACGACCATGGAGTTCCTCTCGCCTTTCCTGTTGAGAGTGCCTCCTCTTGAGATGCGACGGGAACGCAGGGAATTCTTTCCCGTTTAAAGCAGGGAAAGGATCCCTCATCTCGAGCTACGAGGGGGAAACGGGGCTCCTCTGGATGTGGGCGGGACCATCGTGCTTCCTCTCTAGTGGAGACGGGTATGGTGGTGAACTTCTTGAGTTGCAGCAAGGCTGTGAAAGACCCTTTCGAAGTTCCAGAGGTAAGGTGTCATTAGTCTCCAGACGCCTCATCGGAAATAGGCCTCATTTCGCCTGGAAGGGAGAACTTCCTGGATTTTCTCGAGTTGCGGCAGGTGTTCTCGAGTTACGACGGGGACCTCAGGGACCCGCCCTGGTGGCCTCAGGAGAGGCCAGTCCCTATGCGAGTTGCTAGGGGGCCTCTCGGGATTCCTCTCCCGTTGATACCGGGGCCAAAAACCTTGTGTGGAGTCAGGGCCGGAACCGAGGATTCCTCTCAGGGGCTGACATGGATCTTTGGGTACTTCTGGAGTCTCCCCAGGGGAGTCAGGCCTCGTCTCGAGTGGGGGCATGCACGTGCACTTTCCTTCCAGGCTGTAGCAGCAATGTCACGCTTCCCGTCGCGTGGATCAAATGATGTGTGGTTTTCCCTCGAGGCTTTCCCACAGGGCTGTCCCACGTGCCACCGTGGTGTGAGTCGATCCTCGGCGTGAAAGATGAGCCAGTGCAGGGCAAAGAGGTTCCTCTGGAATGGACTGAGACATCTGGGGGACTCTTGGAATGGTGGTACGACCATGGAGTTCCTCTCGCCTTTCCTGTTGAGAGTGCCTCCTCTTGAGATGCGACGGGAACGCCGGGAATTCTTTCCCGTTGAAAGCAGGGAAAGGATCCCTCATCTCGAGCTACGAGGGTGAACGGGGCTCCTCTGGATGTGGGCGGGACCATCGTGCTTCCTCTCTAGTGGAAACGGGTATGGCGGTGAACTTCTTGAGTTGCAGCAAGGGTGTGAAAGACCCTTACGAAGTTCCAGAGGTTAGGTGTCATTAGTCTCCAGAGGCCTCATCGGAAATAGGCCTCATCTCGCCTGGAAGGGAGAACTTCCTGGATTTTCTCGAGTTGCGGCAGGTGTTCTCGAGTTACGACGGGGACCTCAGGGACCCGCCCTGGTGGCCTCAGGAAAGGCCAGTCCCTAGGCGAGTTGCTAGGGGGCCTCTCGGGATTCCTCTCCCGTTGATACCGGGGCCAAAAACCTTGTGTGGAGTCAGGGCCGGAACCGAGGATTCCTCTCAGGGGCTGACATGGATCTTTGGGTACTTCTGGAGTCTCCCCAGGGGACTCAGGCCTCGTTTCGAGTGGGGGCATGCACGTGCGCTTTCCTTCCAGGCTGTAGCAGCAATGTCACGCTTCCCGTCGCGTGGATCAAAGGATCTGTGGTTTTCCCTCGAGGCTTTCCCTCGAGGCTTTCCCACAGGGCTGTCCCACGTGCCACCGTGGTGTGAGTCGATCCTCGGCGTGAAAGATGAGCCAGTGCAGGGCAAAGAGGTTCCTCTGGAATGGACTGAGACATCTGGGGGACTCTTGGAATGGTGGTACGACCATGGAGTTCCTCTCGCCTTTCCTGTTGAGAGTGCCTCCTCTTGAGATGCGACGGGAACGCCGGGAATTCTTTCCCGTTGAAAGCAGGGAAAGGATCCCTCATCTCGAGCTCCGAGGGGGAAACGGGGCTCCTCTGGATGTGGGCGGGACCATCGTGCTTCCTCTCTAGTGGAGACGGGTATGGTGGTGAACTTCTTGAGTTGCAGCAAGGCTGTGAAAGACCCTTTCGAAGTTCCAGAGGTTAGGTGTCATTAGTCTCCAGACGCCTCATCGGAAATAGGCCTCATCTCGCCTGGAAGGGAGAACTTCCTGGATTTTCTCGAGTTGCGGCAGGTGTTCTCGAGTTACGATGGGGACCTCAGGGACCCGCCCTGGTGGCCTCAGGAGAAGCCAGTCCCTATGCGAGTTGCTAGGGGGCCTCTCGGGATTCCTCTCCCGTCGACACCGGGGCCAAAAACCTTGTGTGGAGTCAGGGCCGGAACCGAGGATTCCTCTCAGGGGCTGACATGGATCTTTGGGTACTTCTGGAGTCTCCCCAGGGGAGTCAGGCCTCGTCTCGAGTGGGGGCATGCACGTGCACTTTCCTTCCAGGCTGTAGCAGCAATGTCACGCTTCCCGTCGCGTGAATCAAATGATGTGTGGTTTTCCCTCGAGGCTTTCCCACAGGGCTGTCCCACGTGCCACCGTGGTGTGAGTCGATCCTCGGCGTGAAAGATGAGCCAGTTCAGGGCAAAGAGCTTCCTCTGGAATGGACTGAGACATCTGGGGGACTCTTGGAATGGTGGTACGACCATGGAGTTCCTCTCGCCTTTCCTGTTGAGAGTGCCTCCTCTTGAGATGCGACGGGAACGCAGGGAATTCTTTCCCGTTGAAAGCAGGGAAAGGATCCCTCATCTCGAGCGACGAGGGGGAAACGGGGCTCCTTTGGATGTGGTCGTGACCATCGTGCTTCCTCTCGAGTGGAGACGGGTATGGTGGTGAACTTCTTGAGTTGCAGCAAGGGTGTGAAAGACCCTTTCGAAGTTCCAGAGGTTAGGTGTCATTAGTCTCCAGACGCCTCATCGGAAATAAGCCTCATCTCGCCTGGAAGGGAGAACTTCCTGGATTTTCTCGAGTTGTGGCAGGTGTTCTCGAGTAACGACGGGGACCTCAGGGACCGGCCCTGGTGGCCTCAGGAGAGGCCAGTCCCCATGCGAGTTGCTAGGGGGCCTCTCGGGATTCCTCTCCCGTCGATACCGGGGCCAAAATTCTTGTGTGGAGTCAGGGCCGGAACCGAGGATTCCTCTCAGGGGCTGACATGGATCTTTGGGTACTTCTGGAGTCTCCCCAGGGGAGTCAGACCTCGTCTCGAGTGGGGGCATGCACGTGCGCTTTCCTTCCAGGCTGTAGTAGCAATGTCACGCTTCCCGTCGCGTGGATCAAAGGATCTGTGGTTTTCCCTCGAGGCTTTCCCTCGAGGCTTTCCCACAGGGCTGTCCCACGTGCCACCGTGGTGTGAGTCGATCCTCGGCGTGAAAGATGAGCCAGTGCAGGGCAAAGAGGTTCCTCTGGAATGGACTGAGACATCTGGGGGACTCTTGGAATGGTGGTACGACCATGGAGATCCTCTCGCCTTTCCTGTTGAGAGTGCCTCCTCTTGAGATGCGACGGGAACGCCGGGAATTCTTTCCCGTTGAAAGCAGGGAAAGGTTCCCTCATCTCGAGCACCGAGGGGAAAACGGGGCTCCTCTGGATGTGGGCGGGACCATCGTGCTTCCTCTCGAGTGGAGACGGGTATGGCGGAGAACTTCTTGAGTTGCAGCAAGGGTGTGAAAGACCCTTTCAAAGTTCCAGAGGTTAGGTGTCATTAGTCTCCAGACGCCTCATCGGAAATAGGCCTCATCTCGCCTGGAAGGGAGAACTTCCTGGATTTTCTCGAGTTGCGGCAGGTGTTCTTAAGTTACGACGGGGAACTCAGGGACCCGTCCTGGTGGCCTCAGGAGAGGCCAGTCCCCATGCGAGTTGCTAGGGGGCCTCTCGGGATTCCTCTCCCGTCGATAACGGGGCCAAAAACCTTGAGTGGAGTCAGGGCCGGAACCGAGGATTCCTCTCAGGGGCTGACATGGATCTTTGGGTACTTCTGGAGTCTCCCCAGGGGAGTCAGGCCTCGTCTCGAGTGGGGGCATGCACGTGCGCTTTCCTTCCAGGCTGTAGCAGCAATGTCACGCTTCCGGTCACGTGGATCAAAGGATCTGTGGTTTTCCCTCGAGGCTTTCCCTCGAGGCTTTCCCACAGGGCTGTCCCACGTGCCACCGTGGCGTGAGTCGATCCTCGGCGTGAAAGATGAGCCAGTGCAGGGCAAAGAGTTTCCTCTGGAATGGACTGAGACATCTGGGGGACTCTTGGAATGGTGGTACGACCATGGAGTTCCTCTCGCCTTTCCTGTTGAGAGTGCCTCCTCTTGAGATGCGACGGGAACGCCGGGAATTCTTTCCCGTTGAAAGCAGGGAAAGGATCCCTCATCTCGAGCTACGAGGGGGAAACGGGGCTCCTCTGGATGTGGGCGGGACCATCGTGCTTCCTCTCGAGTGGAGACGGGTATGGCGGTGAACTTCTTGAGTTGCAGCAAGGGTGTGAAAGACCCTTTCGAAGTTCCAGAGTTTAGGTGTCATTAGTCTCCAGACGCCTCATCGGAAATAGGCCTCATCTCGCCTGGAAGGGAGAACTTCCTGGATTTTCTCGAGTTGCGGCAGGTGTTCTCGAGTTACGACGGGGACCTCAGGGACCCGCCCTGGTGGCCTCAGGAGAGGCCAGTCCCCATGCGAGTTGCTAGGGGGCCTCTCGGGATTCCTCTCCCGTCGATACCGGGGCCAAAAACCTTGTGAGGAGTCAGTGCCGGAACCGAGGATTCCTCTCAGGGGCTGACATGGATCTTTGGGTACTTCTGGAGTCTCCCCAGGGGAGTCAGGCCTCGTCTCCAGTGGGGGCATGCACGTGCACTTTCCTTCCAGGCTGTAGCAGCAATGTCACGCTTCCCGTCGCGTGGATCAAAGAATCTGTGGTTTTCCCTCGAGGCTTTCCCACAGGGCTGTCCCACGTGCCACCGTGGTGTGAGTCGATCCTCGGCGTGAAAGATGAGCCAGTGCAGGGCAAAGAGGTTCCTCTGGAATGGACTGAGACATCTGGGGGACTCTTGGAATGGTGGTACGACCATGGAGTTCCTCTCGCCTTTCCTGTTGAGAGTGCCTCCTCTTGAGATGCGACGGGAACGCCGGGAATTCTTTCCCGTTGAAAGCAGGGAAAGGATCCCTCATCTCGAGCTACGAGGGGGAAACGGGGCTCCTCTGGATGTGGGCGGGACCATCGTGCTTCCTCTCTAGTGGAGACGGGTATGGTGGTGAACTTCTTGAGTTGCAGCAAGGCTGTGAAAGACCCTTTCGAAGTTCCAGAGGTTAGGTGTCATTAGTCTCCAGACGCCTCATCGGAAATAGGCCTCATCTCGCCTGGAAGGGAGAACTTCCTGGATTTTCTCGATTTGCGGCAGGTGTTCTCGAGTTACGACGGGGACCTCAGGGACCCGCCCTGGTGGCCTCAGGAGAGGCCAGTCCCCATGCGAGTTGTTAGGGGGCCTCTCGGGATTCCTCTCCCGTCGATACCGGGGCCAAAAACCTTGTTTGGAGTCAGGGCCGGAACCGAGGATTCCTCTCAGGGGCTGACATGGATCTTTGGGTACTTCTGGAGTCTCCCCAGGGGAGTCAGGCCTCGTCTCGAGTGGGGGCATGCGCGTGCGCTTTCCTTCCAGGCTTTAGCAGCAATGTCACGCTTCCCGTCGCTTGGATCAAAGGATCTGTGGTTTTCCCTCGAGGCTTTCCCTCGAGGCTTTCCCACAGGGCTGTCCCACGTGCCACCGTGGTGTGAGTCGATCCTCGGCGTGAAAGATGAGCCAGTGCAGGGCAAAGAGGTTCCTCTGGAATGGACTGAGACATCTGGGGGACTCTTGGAATGGTGGTACGACCATGGAGTTCCTCTCGCCTTTCCTGTTGAGAGTGCCTCCTCTTGAGATGCGACGGGAACGCCGGGAATTCTTTCCCGTTGAAAGCAGGGAAAGGATCCCTCATCTCGAGCTACGAGGGGAAAACGGGGCTCCTCTGGATGTGGGCGGGACCATCGTGCTTCCTCTCGAGTGGAGACGGGTATGGCGGTGAACTTCTTGAGTTGCAGCAAGGGTGTGAAAGACCCTTTCGAAGTTCCAGAGGTTAGGTGTCATTAGTCTCCAGAGGCCTCATCGGAAATAGGCCTCAACTCGCCTGGAAGGGAGAACTTCCTGGATTTTCTCGAGTAGCGGCCGGTGTTCTCGAGTTACGACGGGGACCTCAGGGACCCGCCCTGGTGGCCTCAGGAAAGGCCAGTCCCTAGGCGAATTGCTAGGGGGCCTCTCGGGATTCCTCTCCCGTTGATACCGGGGCCAAAAACCTTGTGTGGAGTCAGGGCCGGAACCGAGGATTCCTCTCAGGGGCTGACATGGATCTTTGGGTACTTCTGGAGTCTCCCCAGGGGAGTCAGGCCTCGTCTCGAGTGGGGGCATGCACGTGCGCTTTCCTTCCAGGCTGTAGCAGCAATGTCACGCTTCCCGTCGCGTGGATCAAAGGATCTGTGGTTTTCCCTCGAGGCTTTCCCTCGAGGCTTTCCCACAGGGCTGTCCCACGTGCCACCGTGGTGTGAGTCGATCCTCGGCGTGAAAGATGAGCCAGTGCAGGGCAAAGAGGTTCCTCTGGAATGGACTGAGACATCTGGCGGACTCTTGGAATGGTGGTACGACCATGGAGTTCCTCTCGCCTTTCCTGTTGAGAGTGCCTCCTCTTGAGACGCGACGGGAACGCCGGGAATTCTTTCCCGTTGAAAGCAAGGAAAGGATCCCTCATCTCGAGCTCCGAGGGGGAAACGGGGCTCCTCTGGATGTGGGCGGGACCATCGTGCTTCCTCTCGAGTGGAGACGGGTATGGCGGTGAACTTCTTGAGTTGCAGCAAGGGTGTGAAAGACCCTTTCGAAGTTCCAGAGGTTAGGTGTCATTAGTCTCCAGACGCCTCATCGGAAATAGGCCTCATCTCGCCTGGAAGGGAGAACTTCCTGGATTTTCTCGAGTTGCGGCAGGTGTTCTCGAGTTTCGACGGGGACCTCAGGGACCCGCCCTGGTAACCTCAGGAGAGGCCAGTCCCCATGCGAGTTTCTAGGGGGCGTCTCGGGATTCCTCTCCCGTCGATACCGGGGCCAAAAAGCTTGTGTGGAGTCAGGGCCGGAACCGAGGATTCCTCTCAGGGGCTGACATGGATCTTTGGGTACTTCTGGAGTCTCCCCAGGGGAGTCAGGCCTCGTCTCGAGTGGGGGCATGCACGTGCGCTTTCCTTCCAGGCTGTAGCAGCAATGTCACGCTTCCCGTCGCGTGGATCAAAGGATCTGTGGTTTTCCCTCGAGGCTTTCCCTCGAGGCTTTCCCACAGGGCTGTCCCAAGTGCCACCGTGTTGTGAGTCGATCCTCGGCGTGAAAGATGAGCCAGTGCAGGGCAAAGAGGTTCCTCTGGAATGGACTGAGACATCTGGGGGACTCTTGGAATGGTGGTACGACCATGGAGTTCCTTTCGCCTTTCCTGTTGAGAGTGCCTCCTCTTGAGATGCGACGGGAACGCCGGGAATTCTTTCCCGTTGAAACCAGGGAAAGGATCCCTCATCTCGAGCTACGAGGGGGAAACGGGGCTCCTCTGGATGTGGGCGGGACCATCGTGCTTCCTCTCGAGTGGAGGCGGGTATGGCGGTGAACTTCTTGAGTTGCAGCAAGGGTGTGAAAGACCCTTTCGAAGTTCCAGAGGTTTGGTGTCATTAGTCTCCAGAGGCCTCATCGGAAATAGGCCTCATCTCGCCTGGAAGGGAGAACTTCCTGGATTTTCTCGAGTTGCGGCTGGTGTTCTCGAATTACGACGGGGACCTCAGTGACCCGCCCTGGTGGCCTCCGGAGAGGCCAGTCCCCATGCGAGTTGCTAGGGGGCCTCTCGGGATTCCTCTCCCGTCGATACCGGGGCCAAAAACCTTGTGTGGAGTCAGGGCCGGAACCGAGGATTCCTCTCAGGGGCTGACATGGATCTTTGGGTACTTCTGGAGTCTCCCCAGTGGAGTCAGGCCTCGTCTCGAGTGGGGGCATGCACGTGCGCATTCCTTTCAGGCTGTAGCAGCAATGTCACGCTTCCCGTCACGTGGATCAAAGGATCTGTGGTTTTCCCTCGAGGCTTTCCCTCGAGGCTTTCCCACAGGGCTGTCCCACGTGCCACCGTGGTGTGAGTCGATCCTCGGCGTGAAAGATGAGCCAATGCAGGGCAAAGAGGTTCCTCTGGAATGGACTGAGACATCTGGGGGACTCTTGGAATGGTGGTACGACCATGGAGTTCCTCTCGCCTTTCCTGTTGAGAGTGCCTCCTCTTGAGATGCGACGGGAACGCCGGGAATTCTTTCCCGTTGAAAGCAGGGAAAGGATCCCTCATCTCGAGCTACGAGGGGGAAACGGGGCTCCTCTGGATGTGGGCGGGACCATCGTGCTTCCTCTCTAGTGGAGACGGGTATGGCGGTGAACTTCTTGAGTTGCAGCAAGGGTGTGAAAGACCCTTTCGAAGTTCCAGAGGTTAGGTGTCATTAGTCTCCAGACGCCTCATCGGAAATAGGCCTCATCTCGCCTGGAAGGGAGAACTTCATGGATTTTCTCGAGTTGCGGCAGGTGTTCTCGAGTTACGACGGGGACCTCAGGGACCCGCCTTGTTGGCCTCAGGAGAGGCCAGTCCCTATGCGTGTTGCTAGGGGGCCCCTCGGGATTCCTCTCCCGTCGATACCGGGGCCAAGAACCTTGTGTGGAGTCAGGGCCGGAACCGAGGATTCCTCTCAGGGACTGATATGGATCTTTGGGTACTTCTGGAGTCTCGCCAGGGGAGACAGGCCTCGTCTCGTGTGGGGGCATGCACGTGCACTTTCCTTCCAGGCTGTAGCAGCAATGTCACGCTTCCCGTAGCGTGGATCAAAGGATCTGCGGTTTTCCCTCGAGGCTTTCCCTCGAGGCTTTCCCACAGGGCTGTCCCACGTGACACCGTGGTGTGAGTCGATTCTCGGCGTGAAAAATGAGCCAGTGCAGGGCAAAGAGGTTCCTCTGGAATGGACTGAGACATCTGGGGGACTCTTGGAATGGTGGTACGACCATGGAGTTCCTCTCGCCTTTCCTGTTGAGAGTGCCTCCTCTTGAGATGCGACGGGAACGCCGGGAATTCTTTCCCGTTGAAAGCAGGGAAAGGATCCCTCATCTCGAGCTACGAGGGGGAAACGGGGCTCCTCTGGATGTGGGCGGGACCATCGTGCTTCCTCTCGAGTGGAGACGGGTATGGCGGTGAACTTCTTGAGTTGCAGCAAGGGTGTGAAAGACCCTTTCGAAGTTCCAGAGGTTAGGTGTCATTAGTCTCCAGACGCCTCATCGGAAATAGGCCTCATCTCGCCTGGAAGGGAGAACTTCCTGGATTTTCTCGAGTTGTGGCAGGTGTTCTCGAGTTACGAAGGGGACCTCAGGGACCCGCCCTGGTGGCCTCAGGAGAGGCCAGTCCCCATGCGAGTTGCTAAGGGGCCTCTCGGGATTCCTCTCCCGTCGATACCGGGGCCAAAAACCTTGTGTGCAGTCAGGGCCGGAACCGAGGATTCCTCTCAGGGGCAGACATGGATCTTTGGGTAATTCTGGAGTCTCCCCAGGGGAGTCAGGCCTCGTCTCGAGTGGGGGCATGCACGTGCGCTTTCCTTCCAGGCTGTAGCAGCAATGTCACGCTTCCCGTGGCGTGGATCAAAGGATCTGTGGTTTTCCCTCGAGGCTTTCCCACAGGGCTGTCCCACGTGCCACCGTGGTGTGAGTCGATCCTCGGCGTGAAAGATGAGCCAGTGCAGGGCAAAGAGGTTCCTCTGGAATGGACTGAGACATCTGGGGGACTCTTGGAATGGTGGTACGACCATGGAGTTCCTCTCGCCTTTCCTGTTGAGAGTGCCTCCTCTTGAGATGCGACGGGAACGCAGGGAATTCTTTCCCGTTGAAAGCAGGGAAAGGATCCCTCATCTCGAGCTCCGAGGGGGAAACGGGGCTCCTTTGGATGTGGTCGGGACCATCGTGCTTCCTCTCGAGTGGAGACGGGTATGGTGGTGAACTTCTTGAGTTGCAGCAAGGGTGTGAAAGACCCTTTCGAAGTTCCAGAGGTTAGGTGTCATTAGTCTCCAGACGCCTCATTGGAAATAGGCCTCATCTCGCCTGGAAGGGAGAACTTCCTGGATTTTCTCGAGTTGCGGCAGGTGTTCTCGAGTTACGACGGGGACCTCAGGGACCGGTCCTGGTGGCCTCAGGAGAGGCCAGTCCCCATGCGAGTTGCTAGGGGGCCTCTCGGGATTCCTCTCCCGTCGATACCGGGGCCAAAAACCTTCTGTGGAGTCAGGGCCGGAACCGAGGATTCCTCTCAGGGGCTGATATGGATCTTTGGATACTTCTGGAGTCTCGCCAGGGGAGACAGGCCTCGTTTCGTGAGGGGGCATGCACGTGCACTTTCCTTCCAGGCTTTAGCAGCAATGTCACGCTTCCCGTGGCGTGGATCAAAGGATCTGTGGTATTCCCTCGAGGCTTTCCCTCGAGGCTTTCCCACAGGGCTGTCCCACGTGCCACCGTGGTGTGAGTCGATCCTCGGCGTGAAAGATGAGCCAGTGCAGGGCAAAGAGGTTCCTCTGGAATGGACTGAGACATCTGGGGGACTCTTGGAATGGTGGTACGACCATGGAGTTCCTCTCGCCTTTCCTGTTGAGACTGCCTCCTCTTGAGATGCGACGGGAACGCCGGGAATTCTTTCCCGTTGAAAGCAGGGAAAGGATCCCTCATCTCGAGCTACGAGGGGGAAACGGGGCTCCTCTGGATGTGGGCGGGACCATCGTGCTTACTCTCGAGTGGAGACGGGTATGGTGGTGAACTTCTTGAGTCGCAGCAAGGGTGTGAAAGACCCTTTCGAAGTTCCAGAGGTTAGGTGTCATTAGTCTCCAGACGCCTCATCGGAAATAGGCCTCATCTCGCCTGGAAGGGAGAACTTCCTGGATTTTCTCGAGTTGCGGCAGGTGTTCTCGAGTTACGACAGGGACCTCAGGGACCCGCCCTGGTGGCCTCAGGAGAGGCCAGTCCCCATGCGAGTTGCTAGGGGGCCTCTCGGGATTCCTCTCCCGTCGATACCGGGGCCAAAATCCTTGTGTGGAGTCAGGGCCGGAACCGAGGATGCCTCTCAGGGGCTGACATGGATCTTTGGGTACTTGTGGAGTCTCCCCAGGGGAGTCAGGCCTCGTCTCGAGTGGGGGCATGCACGTGCGCTTTCCTTCCAGGCTGTAGCAGCAATGTCACGCTTCCCGTCGCGTGGATCAAAGGATCTGTGGTTTTCCCTCGAGGCTTTCCATCGAGGCTTTCCCACAGGGCTGTCCCACGTGCCACCGTGGTGTGAGTCGATCCTCGGCGTGAAAGATGAGCCAGTGCAGGGCAAAGAGGTTCCTCTGGAATGGACTGAGACATCTGGGGGACTCTTGGAATGGTGGTACGACCATGGAGTTCCTCTCGCCTTTCCTGTTGAGAGTGCCTCCTCTTGAGATGCGACGGGAACGCCGGGAATTCTTTCCCGTTGAAAGCAGGGAAAGGATCCCTCATCTCGAGCTACGAGGGGGAAACGGGGCTCCTCTGGATGTGGGCGGGACCATCGTGCTTCTCTCGAGTGGAGACGGGTATGGCGGTGAACTTCTTGAGTTGCAGCAAGGGTGTGAAAGACCCTTTCGAAGTTCCAGAGGTTTGGTGTCATTAGTCTCCAGAGGCCTCATCGGAAATAGGCCTCATCTCGCCTGGAAGGGAGAACTTCCTGGATTTTCTCGAGTTGCGGCAGGTGTTCTCGAGTTACGACGGGGACCTCAGGGACCCGCCCTGGTGGCCTCAGGAGAGGCCAGTCCCCATGCGAGTTGCTAGGGGGTCTCTCGGGATTCCTCTCCCGTCGATACCGGGGCCAAAAAGCTTGTGTGGAGTCAGGGCCGGAACCGAGGATTCCTCTCATGGGCTGACATGGATCTTTGGGTACTTCTGGAGTCTCCCCAGTGGAGTCAGGCCTCGTCTCGAGTGGGGGCATGCACGTACGCTTTCCTTCCAGGCTGTAGCAGCAATGTCACGCTTCCCGTCGCGTGGATCAAAGGATCTTTGGTTTTCCCTCGAGGCTGTCCCTCGAGGCTTTCCCACAGGGCTGTCCCACGTGCCACCGTGGTGTGAGTCGATCCTCGGCGTGAAAGATGAGCCAGTGCAGGGCAAAGAGGTTCCTCTGGAATGGACTGAGACATCTGGGGGACTCTTGGAATGGTGGTACGACCATGGAGTTCCTCTCGCCTTTCCTGTTGAGAGTGCCTCCTCTTGAGATGCGACGGGAACCCAGGGAATTCTTTCCCGTTGAAAGCAGGGAAAGGATCCCTCATCTCGAGCTACGAGGGGGAAACGGGGCTCCTTTGGATGTGGTCGGGACCTTCGTGCTTCCTCTCGAGTGGAGACGGGTATGGTGGTGAACTTCTTGAGTTGCAGCAAGGGTGTGAAAGACCCTTTCGAAGTTCCAGAGGTTAGGTGTCATTAGTCTCCAGACGCCTCATCGGAAATAGGCCTCATCTCGCCTGGAAGGGAGAACTTCCTGGATTTTCTCGAGTTGCGGCAGGTGTTCTCGAGTTACGACGGGGACCTCAGGGACCGGCCCTGGTGGCCTCAGGAGAGGCCAGTCCCCATGCGAGTTGCTAGGGGGCCTCTCGGGATTCCTCTCCCGTCGATAGCGGGGCCAAAAACCTTCTGTGGAGTCAGGGCCGGAACCGAGGATTCCTCTCAGGGGCTGATATGGATCTTTGGATACTTCTGGAGTCTCGCCAGGGGAGACAGGCCTCGTTTCGTGAGGGGGCATGCACGTGCACTTTCCTTCCAGGCTGTAGCAGCAATGTCACGCTTCCCGTCGCGTGAATCAAAGGATCTGTGGTTTTCCCTCGAGGCTTTCCCTCGAGGCTTTCCCACAGGGCTGTCCCACGTGCCACCGTGGTGTGAGTCGATCCTCGGCGTGAAAGATGAGCCAGTGCAGGGCAAAGAGGTTCCTCTGGAATGGACTGAGACATCTGGGGGACTCTTGGAATGGTGGTACGACCATGGAGTTCCTCTCGCCTTTCCTGTTGAGAGTGCCTCCTCTTGAGATGCGACTGGAACGCCGGGAATTCTTTCCCGTTGAAACCAGGGAAAGGATCCCTCATCTCGAGCTACGAGGGGGAAACGGGGCTCCTCTGGATGTGGGCGGGACCATCGTGCTTCCTCTCGAGTGGAGACGGGTATGGCGGTGAACTTCTTGAGTTGCAGCAAGGGTGTGAAAGACCCTTTCGAAGTTCCAGAGGTTTGGTGTCATTAGTCTCCAGAGGCCTCATCGGAAATAGCCCTCATCTCGCCTGGAAGGGAGAACTTCCTGGATTTTCTCGAGTTGCGGCAGGTGTTCTCGAGTTACGACGGGGACCTCAGGGACCGGCCCTGGTGGCCTCAGGAGAGGCCAGTCCCCATGCGAGTTGCTAGGGGGCCTCTCGGGATTCCTCTCCCGTCGATACCGGGGCCAAAAACCTTCTGTGGAGTCAGGGCCGGAACCGAGGATTCCTCTCAGGAGCTGACATGGATCTTTGGGTACTTCTGGAGTCTCCCCAGTGGAGTCAGGCCTCGTCTCGAGTGGGGGCATGCACGTGCGCTTTCCTTCCAGGCTGTAGCAGCAATGTCACGCTTCCCGTCGCGTGGATCAAAGGATCTGTGGTTTTCCCTCGAGGCTTTCCCTCGAGGCTTTCCCACAGGGCTGTCCCACGTGCCACCGTGGTGTGAGTCGATCCTCGGCGTGAAAGATGAGCCAGTGCAGGGCAAAGAGGTTCCTCTGGAATGGACTGAGACATCTGGGGGACTCTTGGAATGGTGGTACGACCATGGAGTTCCTCTCGCCTTTCCTGTTGAGAGTGCCTCCTCTTGAGATGCGACGGGAACGCAGGGAATTCTTTCCCGTTTAAAGCAGGGAAAGGATCCCTCATCTCGAGCTACGAGGGGGAAACGGGGCTCCTTTGGATGTGGTCGGGACCATCGTGCTTCCTCTCGAGTGGAGACGGGTATGGTGGTGAACTTCTTGAGTTGCAGCAAGGGTGTGAAAGACCCTTTCGAAGTTCCAGAGGTTAGGTGTCATTAGTCTCCAGACGCCTCATCGGAAATAGGCCTCATCTCGCCTGGAAGGGAGAACTTCCTGGATTTTCTCGAGTTGCGGCAGGTGTTCTCGAGTTACGACGGGGAACTCAGGGACCGGCCCTGGTGGCCTCAGGAGAGGCCAGTCCCCATGCGAGTTGCTAGGGGGCCTCTCGGGATTCCTCTCCCGTCGATACCGGGGCCAAAAACCTTGTGTGGAGTCAGGGCCGGAACCGAGGATTCCTCTCAGGGGCTGACATGGATCTTTGGGTACTTCTGGAGTCTCCCCAGTGGAGTCAGGCCTCGTCTCGAGTGGGGGCATGCACGTGCGCTTTCCTTCCAGGCTGTAGCAGCAATGTCATGCTTCCCGTCGCGTGGATCAAAGGATCTGTGGTTTTCCCTCGAGGCTTTCCCTCGAGGCTTTCCCACAGGGCTGTCCCACGTGCCACCGTGGTGTGAGTCGATCCTCGGCGTGAAAGATGAGCCAGTGCAGGGCAAAGAGGTTCCTCTGGAATGGACTGAGACATCTGGGGGACTCTTGGAATGGTGGTACGACCATGGATTTCCTCTCGCCTTTCCTGTTGAGAGTGCCTCCTCTTGAGATGCGACGGGAACGCCAGGAATTCTTTCCCGTTGAAAGCAGCGAAAGGATCCCTCATCTCGAGCTCCGAGGGGGAAACGGGGCTCCTCTGGATGTGGGCGGGACCATCGTGCTTCCTCTCGAGTGGAGACGGGTATGGCAGTGAACTTCTTGAGTTGCAGCAAGGGTGTGAAAGACCCTTTCGAAGTTCCAGAGGTTAGGTGTCATTAGTCTCCAGACACCTCATCGGAAATAGGCCTCATCTCGCCTGGAATGGAGAACTTCCTGGATTTTCTCGAGTTGTGGCAGGTGTTCTCGAGTTACGACGGGGACCTCAGGGACCCGCCCTGGTGGCCTCAGGAGAGGCCAGTCCCCATGCGAGGTGCTAGGGGGCCTCTCGGGATTCCTCTCCCATCGATACCGGGGCCAAAATCCTTGTGTGCAGTCAGGGCCGGAAACGAGGATTCCTCTCAGCGGCTGACATGGATCTTTGGGTACGTCTGGAGTCTCCCCAGGGGAGTCAGGCCTCGTCTCGAGTGGGGGCATGCACGTGCGCTTTCCTTCCAGGCTGTAGCAGCAATGTCACGCTTCCCGTGGCGTGGATCAAAGGATCTGTGGTTTTCCCTCGAGGCTTTCCCACAGGGCTGTCCCACGTGCCACCGTGGTGTGAGTCGATCCTCGGCGTGAAAGATGAGCCAGTGCAGGGCAAGGAGGTTCCTCTGGAATGGACTGAGACATCTGGGGGACTCTTGGAATGGTGGTACGACCATGGAGTTCCTCTCGCCTTTCCTGTTGAGAGTGCCTCCTCTTGAGATGCGACGGGAACGCAGGGAATTCTTTCCCGTTGAAAGCACGGAAAGGATCCCTCATCTCGAGCTACGAGGGGGAAACGGGGCTCCTTTGGATGTGGTCGGGACCACCGTGCTTCCTCTCGAGTGGAGACGGGTATGGTGGTGAACTTCTTGAGTTGCAGCAAGGGTGTGAAAGACCCTTTCGAAGTTCTAGAGGTTAGGTGTCATTAGTCTCCAGACGCCTCATCGGAAATAGGCCTCATCTCGCCTGGAAGGGAGAACTTCCTGGATTTTCTCGAGTTGCGGCAGGTGTTCTCGTGTTACGACGGGGACCTCAGGGACCGGCCCTGGTGGCCTCAGGAGAGGCCAGTCCCCATGCGAGTTGCTAGGGGGCCTCTCGGGATTCCTCTCCCGTCGATACCGGGGCCAAAAAGCTTGTGTGGAGTCAGGGCCGGAACCGAGGATTCCTCTCAGGGGCTGACATGGATCTTTGGGTACTTCTGGAGTCTCCCCAGGGGAGTCAGGCCTCGTCTCGAGTGGGGGCATGCACGTGCGCTTTCCTTCCAGGCTGTAGCAGCAATGTCACGCTTCCCGTCGCGTGGATCAAAGGATCTGTGGTTTTCCCTCGAGGCTTTCCCTCGAGGCTTTCCCACAGGGCTGTCCCACGTGCCACCGTGTTGTGATCGATCCTCGGCGTGAAAGATGAGCCAGTGCAGGGCAAAGAGGTTCCTCTGGAATGGACTGAGACATCTGGGGGACTCTTGGAATGGTGGTACGACCATGGAGTTCCTCTCGCCTTTCCTGTTGAGAGTGCCTCCTCTTGAGATGCGACGGGAACGCCGGGAATTCTTTCCCGTTGAAAGCAGGGAAAGGATCCCTCATCTCGAGCTCCGAGGGGGAAACGGGGCTCCTTTGGATGTGGTCGGGACCATCGTGCTTCCTCTCGAGTGGAGACGGGTATGGTGGTGAACTTCTTGAGTTGCAGCAAGGGTGTGAAAGACCCTTTCGAAGTTCCAGAGGTTAGGTGTCATTAGTCTCCAGACGCCTCATCGGAAATAGGCCTCATCTCGCCTGGAAGGGAGAACTTCCTGGATTTTCTCGAGTTGCGGCAGGTGTTCTCGAGTTACGACAGGGACCTCAGGGACCCGCCCTGGTGGCCTCAGGAGAGGCCAGTCCCCATGCGAGTTGCTCGGGGGCCTCTCGGGATTCCTCTCCCGTCGATACCGGGGCCAAAAACCTTGTGTGGAGTCAGGGCCGGAACCGAGGATGCCTCTCAGGGGCTGACATGGATCTTTGGGTACTTCTGGAGTCTCCCCAGGGGAGTCAGGCCTCGTCTCGAGTGGGGGCATGCACGTGCGCTTTCCTTCCAGGCTGTAGCAGCAATGTCACGCTTCCCGTCGCGTGGATCAAAGGATCTGTGGTTTTCCCTCGAGGCTTTCCCTCGAGGCTTTCCCACAGGGCTGTCCCACGTGCCACCGTGGTGTGAGTCGATCCTCGGCGTGAAAGATGAGCCAGTGCAGGGCAAAGAGGTTCCTCTGGAATGGACTGAGACATCTGGGGGACTCTTGGAATGGTGGTACGACCATGGAGTTCCTCTCGCCTTTCCTGTTGAGAGTGCCTCCTCTTGAGATGCGACGGGAACGCAGGGAATTCTTTCCCGTTGAAAGCAGGGAAAGGATCCCTCATCTCGAGCTACGAGGGGGATACGGGGCTCCTTTGGATGTGGTCGGGACCATCGTGCTTCCTCTCGAGTGGAGACGGGTATGGTGGTGAACTTCTTGAGTTGCAGCAAGGGTGTGAAAGACCCTTTCGAAGTTCCAGAGGTTAGGTGTCATTAGTCTCCAGACGCCTCATCGGAAATAGGCCTCATCTCGCCTGGAAGGGAGAACTTCCTGGATTTTCTCGAGTTGCGGCAGGTGTTCTCGAGTTACGACGGGGACCTCAGGGACCGGCCCTGGTGGCCTCAGGAGAGGCCAGTCCCCATGCGAGTTGCTAGGGGGCCTCTCGGGATTCCTCTCCCGTCGATACCGGGGCCAAAAAGCTTGTGTGGAGTCAGGGCCGGAACCGAGGATTCCTCTCAGGGGCTGACATGGATCTTTGGGTACTTTTGGAGTCTCCCCAGGGGAGTCAGGCCTCGTCTCGAGTGGGGGCATGCACGTGCGCTTTCCTTCCAGGCTGTAGCAGCAATGTCACGCTTCCCGTCGCGTGCATCAAAGGATCTGTGGTTTTCCCTCGAGGCTTTCCCTCGAGGCTTTCCCACAGGGCTGTCCCACGTGCCACCGTGTTGTGAGTCGATCCTCGGCGTGAAAGATGAGCCAGTGCAGGGCAAAGAGGTTCCTCTGGAATGGACTGAGACATCTGGGGGACTCTTGGAATGGTGGTACGACCATGGAGTTCCTCTTGCCTTTCCTGCTGAGAGTGCCTCCTCTTGAGATGCGACGGGAACGCAGGGAATTCTTTCCCGTTGAAAGCAGGGAAAGGATCCCTCATCTCGAGCTCCGAGGGGGAAACGGGGCTCCTTTGGATGTGGTCGGGACCATCGTGCTTCCTCTCGAGTGGAGACGGGTATGGTGGTGAACTTCTTGAGTTGCAGCAAGGGTGTGAAAGACCCTTTCGAAGTTCCAGAGGTTAGGTGTCATTAGTCTCCAGACGCCTCATTGGAAATAGGCCTCATCTCGCCTGGAAGGGAGAACTTCCTGGATTTTCTCGAGTTGCGGCAGGTGTTCTCGAGTTACGACGGGGACCTCAGGGACCGGTCCTGGTGGCCTCAGGAGAGGCCAGTCCCCATGCGAGTTGCTAGGGGGCCTCTCGGGATTCCTCTCCCGTCGATACCGGGGCCAAAAACCTTCTGTGGAGTCAGGGCCGGAACCGAGGATTCCTCTCAGGGGCTGATATGGATCTTTGGATACTTCTGGAGTCTCCCCAGGGGAGACAGGCCTCGTTTCGTGAGGGGGCATGCACGTGCACTTTCCTTCCAGGCTTTAGCAGCAATGTCACGCTTCCCGTGGCGTGGATCAAAGGATCTGTGGTTTTCCCTCGAGGCTTTCCCTCGAGGCTTTCCCACAGGGCTGTCCCACGTGCCACCGTGGTGTGAGTCGATCCTCGGCGTGAAAGATGAGCCAGTGCAGGGCAAAGAGGTTCCTCTGGAATGGACTGAGACATCTGGGGGACTCTTGGAATGGTGGTACGACCATGGAGTTCCTCTCGCCTTTCCTGTTGAGAGTGCCTCCTCTTGAGATGCGACGGGAACGCCGGGAATTCTTTCCCGTTGAAAGCAGGAAAAGGATCCCTCATCTCGAGCTACGAGGGGGAAACGGGGCTCCTCTGGATGTGGGCGGGACCATCGTGCTTCCTCTCGAGTGGAGACGGGTATGGTGGTGAACTTCTTGAGTCGCAGCAAGGGTGTGAAAGACCCTTTCGAAGTTCCAGAGGTTAGGTGTCATTAGTCTCCAGACGCCTCATCGGAAATAGGCCTCATCTCGCCTGGAAGGGAGAACTTCCTGGATTTTCTCGAGTTGCGGCAGGTGTTCTCGAGTTACGACAGGGACCTCAGGGACCCGCCCTGGTGGCCTCAGGAGAGGCCAGTCCCCATGTGAGTTGCTAGGGGGCCTCTCGGGATTCCTCTCCCGTCGATACCGGGGCCAAAATCCTTGTGTGGAGTCAGGGCCGGAACCGAGGATTCCTCTCAGGGGCTGACATGGATCTTGGGGTACTTCTGGAGTCTCCCCAGGGGAGTCAGTCCTCGTCTCGAGTGGGGGCATGCACGTGCGCTTTCCTTCCAGGCTGTAGCAGCAATGTCACGCTTCCCGTCGCGTGGATCAAAGGATCTGTGGTTTACCCTCGAGGCTTTCCCACAGGGCTGTCCCACGAGCCACCGTGGTGTGAGTCGATCCTCGGCGTGAAAGATGAGCCAGTGCAGGGCAAAGAGTTTCCTCTGGAATGGACTGAGAAATCTCGGGGACTCTTAGAATGGTGGTACGACCATGGAGTTCCTCTCATCTTTCCTGTTGAGAGTGCCTCATCTTGAGATGCGACGGGATCGCCGGGATTTCTTTCCCGTTGATAGCAGGGAAAGGATCCCTCATCTCGAGCTACGAGGGGGAAACGGGGCTCCTCTGGATGTGGGCGGGACCATCGTGTTTCCTCTCGAGTGGAGACGGGTATGGAGGTGAACTTCTTGAGTTGCAGCAAGGGTGTGAAAGACCCTTTCGAAGTTCCAGAGGTTCGGTGTCATTAGTCTCCAGACGCCTCATCGGAAATAGGCCTCATCTCGCCTGGATGGGAGAACTTCCTGGATTTTCTCGAGTTGCGGCAGGTGTTCTCGAGTTATGACGGGGACCTCAGGGACACGCCCTGGTGTCCTCAGGAAAGGCCAGTCCCCATGCGAGTTGCTAGGGGGCCTCTCGGGATTCCTCTCCCGTCGATACCGGGGCCAAAAACCTTGTGTGGAGTCAGGGCCGGAACCGAGGATTCCTCTCAGGGGCTGACATGGATCTTTGGGTACTTCTGGAGTCTCCCCAGGGGAGTCAGGCCACGTCTCGAGTGGGGGCATGCACGTGCGCTTTCCTTCCAGGCTGTAGCAGCAATGTCACGCTTCCCGTCGCGTGGATCAAGGGATCTGTGGTTTTCCCTCGAGGCTTTCCCTCGGGGCTTTCCCACAGGGCTGTCCCACGTGCCACCGTGGTGTGAGTGGATCCTCGGCGTGAAACATGAGCCAGTGCAGGGCAAAGAGCTTCCT
This sequence comes from Capricornis sumatraensis, assembly GCF_032405125.1. Classification (NCBI taxonomy): domain Eukaryota; kingdom Metazoa; phylum Chordata; class Mammalia; order Artiodactyla; family Bovidae; genus Capricornis; species Capricornis sumatraensis. The sequence continues at coordinate 2,470,232 of NW_027184619.1, forward strand.
CTGGAATGGACTGAGACATCTGGGGGACTATTGGAATGGTGGTACGACCATGGAGTTCCTCTTGCCTTTCCTGTTGAGAGTGCCTCCTCTTGAGATGCGACAGGAACACCGGGAATTCTTTCCCATTTAAAGCAGGGAAAGGATCCCTCATCTCGAGCTACGAGGAGGAAACGGGGCTCCTCTGGTTGTGGGTGGGACGATCGTGCTTCCTCTCGAGTGGAGACGGGTATGGCGGTGAACTACTTGAGTTGCAGCAAGGGTGTGAAAGACCCTTTCGAAGTTCCAGAAGTTAGGTGTCATTAGTCTCCAGACGCCTCATCGGAAATAGGCCTCATCTCGCCTGGAAGGGAGAATTTCCTGGATTTTCTCGAGTTGCAGCAGGTGTTCTCGAGTTACGACGGGGACCTCAGGGACCCGCCATGGTGGCCTCAGGAAAGGCCAGTCCTCATGCGATTTGCTAGGTTGCCTCTCGGTATTCCTCTCCCGTCGATACCTGGACCAAAAACCTTGTGTGGAGTGAGGGCCGGAACCGAGGATTACTCTCAGGGGCTGACATGGATCTTTGGGTCTTTCTGGAGTCTCCCGAGGGGAGTCAGGCCTCGTCTCGAGTGGTGGCATGCACGTGCGCTTTCCTTCCAGGCTGAAGCAGCAAAGACACTCTTCCCGTCGCGTAGATCATAGGATCTGTGGATTTCCCTCCAGGCTTTCCCTTGAGGCTTTCCCACAGGGCTCTCCCACGTGCCAACGTGGTGTGATTCGATCCTCGGCATGAAAGATGAGCCAGTGCAAGGCAAAGAGGTTGCTCAGGAATGGACTGAGACATCTGGGGGACTCTTGGAATGGTGGTACGACCATGGAGTTCCTCTCGCCTTTCCTGTTGAGAGTGCCTCCTCTTGAGATGCGATGGGAACACCGGGAATTCTTTCCCGTTGAAAGCAGGGAAAGGATCCCTCATCTCGAGCTACGAGGGGGAAACGGGGCTCCTCTGGATGTGGGCGGGACCATCATGCTTCCTCTCGAGTCGACACGGGTATGGCGGTGAACTTCTTGAGTTGCAGCAAGGGTGTGAAAGACCCTTTCGAAGTTACAGAGGTTAGGTGTCATTAGTGTCCAGACGCCTCATCGGAAATAGGCCTCATCTCGCCTGGAAGGGAGAACTTCCTGGATTTTCTCGAGTTGTGGCAGGTGTTCTCCAGTTACGACGGGGACCTCAGGGAACGCCCTGGTGGCCTCAGGAAAGGCCAGTCCCCATGCGAGTTCCTAGGGGTCCTCTCGGGATTCCTCTCCCGTCGATACCGGGGCCAAAATACTTGTGTGGAGTCAGGGCCGGAACCGAGGATACCTCTCAGGGGCTGACATGGGGCTTTGGGTACTTCTGGAGTCTCCCCAGGGGAGTCAGGCCTCGTCTCGAGTGGGGGCATGCACGTGCGCTTTCCTTCCAGGCTGTAGCAGCAATGTCAAGCTTCCTGTGGGGTGGATGAAAGGATTTGTGGTTTTCCCTCGAGGCTTTCCCTTGAGGCTTTCCCACAGGGCTGTCCCACGTGCCACCGTGGTATGAGTCGATCCTCGGCGTGAAAGATGAGCCAGTGCAGGGCAAAGAGGTTCCTCTGGAATGGACTGAGACATCTGGGGGACTCTTGGAATGGTGGTACGACCATGGAATTCCTCTCGCCTTTCCTGTTGAGAGTGTCTCCTCTTGAGATGCGACGGGAACGCCGGGAATTCTTTCCCGTTGAAAGCAGGGAAAGGATCCCTCATCTCGAGCTACGAGGGGGAAACGGGGCTCATCGGGATGTGGGCGGGACCATCGTGCTTCCTCTCGAGTGGAGACGGGTATGGCGGTGAACTTTTTGAGTTGCAGCAAGGGTGTGAAAGACCCTTTCGAAGTTCCAGAGGTTAGGTGTCATTAGTCTCCAGACGCCTCATGGGAAATAGGCCTCATCTCGCCTGGAAGGGAGAACTTCCTGGATTTTCTCGAGTTGTGGCAGGTGTTCTCGAGTTACGACGGGGACCTCAGGGACACGCCCTGGTGGCCTCAGGAGAGGCCAGTCCCCATGCGAGTTGCTACGGGGCCTCTCGGGATTCCTCTCCCGTCGATACCGGGTCCAAAATCCTTGTTTGGTGTCAGTTCCGGAACCGAGGATTACTCTCAGGGGCTGACATGGATATTTGGGTACTTCTGGAGTCTCCCCAGGGGAGTCAGGCCTCGTCTCGAGTGGGGGCATGCACGTGCGCTTTCCATACAGGCTGTAGCAGCAATGTCCTGCTTCCCGTCGCGTGGATCAAAGTATCTGTGGTTTTCCCTCGAGGCTTTCCCTCGAGGCTTTCCCACAGGGCTGTCCCACGTGACACCGTGGTGTGAGTCGATCCTCGGCGTGATAGATGAGCCAGTGCAGGGCAAACAGGTTCCTCTGGAATGGACTGAGACATCTGGGGGACTCTTGGAATGGTGGCACGACCATGGAGCTCCTCTCGCCTTTCCTGTTGAGAGTGCCTCCTCTTGAGATGCGACAGGAACACCGGGAATTCTTTCCCATTTAAAACAGGGAAAGGATCCCTCATCTCGAGCTACGAGGGGGAAACGGGGCTCCTCTGGTTGTGGGTGGGACGATCGTGCTTCCTCTCGAGTGGAGACGGGTATGGCGGTGAACTACTTGAGTTGCAGCAAGGGTGTGAAAGACCCTTTCGAAGTTCCAGAGGTTAGGTGTCATTAGTCTCCAGACACCTCATCGGAAATAGGCCTCATCTCGCCTGGAAGGGAGAACTTCCTGGATTTTCTCGAGTTGCAGCAGGTGTTCTCGAGTTACGACGGGGACCTCAGGGACCCGCCCTGGTGGCATCAGGAAAGGCCAGTCCCCATGCGAGTTGCTACGGGGCCTCTCGGGATTCCTCTCCCGTCGATACCAGGACCAAAATCCTTGTGTGGAGTCAGGGCCGGAACCGAGGATTCCTCTCAGGGGCTGACATGGATCTTTGGGTCTTTCTGGAGTCTCCCGAGGGGAGTCAGGCCTCGTCTCGAGTGGGGGCATGCACGTGCGCTTTCCATCCAGGCTGTAGCAGCAATGTCACGCTTCCCGTCGCGTGGATCAAAGGATCTGTGGTTTTCCATCGAGGCTTTCCCTTGAGGCTTTCCCACAGGGCTGTCCCACGTGACACCGTGGTGTGAGTCGATCCTCGTCGTGAAAGATGAGCCAGTGCAGGGCAAAGAGGTTCCTCTGGAGTGGACTGAGACATCTGGGGGACTCTTGGAATGGTGGTACGACCATGGAGTTCCTCTCGCCTTTCCTGTTGAGAGTGCCTCCTCTTGAGATGTGACGGGAACGCAGGGAATTCTTTCCCGTTGAAAGCAGGGAAAGGATCCCTCATCTCGAGCTTCGAGGGGGAAACGGGGCTCCTCTGGATGTGGGCGGGACCATCGTGCTTCCTCTCGAGTGGAGACGGGTATGGCGGTGAACTTCTTGAGTTGCAGCAAGGGTGTGAAAGACCCTTTCGAAGTTCCAGAGGTTAGGTGTCATTAGTCTCCAGACGCCTCATCGGAAATAGGCCTCATCTCGCCTGGAAGGGAGAACTTCCTGGATTTTCTCGAGTTGCGGCAGGTGTTCTCGAGTTAAGACGGGGACCTCAGGGACCCGCCCTGGTGGCCTCAGGAGAGGCCAGTCCCCATGCGATTTGCTAGGGGGCCTCTCGGGACTCCTCTCCCGTCGATACCGGGGCCAAAAACCTTGTGTGGAGTCAGGGCCGGAACCGAGCATTCCTCTCAGGGGCTGACATGGATCTTTGGGTACTTCTGGAGTCTCCCCAGGGGAGTCAGGCCTCGTCTCGAGTGGGGGCATGCACGTGTGCTTTCCTTCCAGGCTGTAGCAGCAATGTCACGCTTCCCGTGGCGTGGATCAAAGGATCTGTGGTTTTCCCTCGAGGCTTTCCCTCGAGGCTTTCCCACAGGGCTGTCCGACGTGCCACCGTGGTGTGAGTCGATTCTCGGCGTGAAAGATGAGCCAGTGCAGGGCAAAGAGGTTCCTCTGGATTGGACTGAGACATCTGGGGGACTCTTGGAATGGTGGTACGACCATGGAGTTCCTCTCGCCTTTCCTGTTGAGAGTGCCTCCTCTTAAGATGCGACGGGAACGCTGGGAATTCTTTCCCGTTGAAAGCATGGAAAGGATCCCTCATCTCGAGCTACGAGGGGGAAACGGGGCTCCTCTGGATGTGGGCGGGACCATCGTGCTTCCTCTCGAGTGGAGAAGGGTATGGCGGTGAAATTCTTGAGTTGCAGCAAGGGTGTGAAAGACCCTTTCGAAGTTCCAGAGGTTAGGTGTCATTAGTCTCCAGACGCCTCATCGGAAATAGGCCTCATTTCGCCTGGAAAGGAGAACTTCCTGGATTTTCTCGAGTTGCGGCAGGTGTTCTCGAGTTACGTCGGGGACCTCAGGGACCCGCCCTGGTGGCCTCAGGAACGGCCAGTCCCCATGCTAGTTGCTAGGGGGCCTCTCGGGATTCCTCTCCCGTCGATACCGGGGCCAAAAACCTTGTGTGGAGTCAGGGCCGGAACCGAGGATTCCTCTCAGGGGCTGACATGGATCTTTGGGTACTTCTGGAGTCTCCCCAGGGGAGTCAGGCCTCGTCTCGAGTGGGGGCATGCAAGTGCGCTTTCCTTCCAGGCTGTAGCAGCAATGTCATGCTTCCCGTCGCGTGGATCAAAGGATCTGTGGTTTTCCCTCGAGGCTTTCCCTCGAGGCTTTCCCACAGGGCTGTCCCACGTGCCACCGTGGTGTGAGTCGATCCTCGGCCTGAAAGATGAGCCAGTACAGGGCAAAGAGGTTCCTCTGGAATGGACTGAGACATCTGGGGGACTCTTGGAATGGTGGTACGACCATGGAGCTCCTCTCGCCTTTCCTGTTGAGAGTGCCTCCTCTTGAGATGCGACGGAAACGCCGGGAATTCTTTCCCGTTGAAAGCAGGGAAAGGATCCCTCATCTTGAGCTACGAGGGGGAAACGGGGCTCCTCTGGAAGTGGGCGCGACCATCGTGCTTCCTCTCGAGTGGAGACGGGTATGGCGGTGAACTACTTGAGTTGCAGCAAGGGTGTGAAAGACCCTTTCGAAGTTCGAGAGGTTAGGTGTCATTAGTCTCCAGACGCCTCATCGGAAATAGGCCTCATCTTGCCTGGAAGGGAGAACTTCCTGGATTTTCTCGAGTTGCAGCAGGTGTTCTCGAGTTACGACGGGGACCTCAGGGACCCGCCCTGGTGGCATCAGGAAAGGCCAGTCCCCATTCGAGTTGCTATGGTGCCTTTCGGTAGTTCTCTCCCGTCGATACCAGGACCAAAATCCTTGTGTGGAGTCAGGGCCGGAACCGAGGATTCCTCTCAGGGGCTGACATGGATCTTTGGGTCTTTCTGGAGTCTCCCGAGGGGAGTCAGGCCTCGTCTCGTGTGGGGGCATGCACGTGCGCTTTCCATCCAGGCTGTAGCAGCAATGTCACGCTTCCCGTCGCGTGGATCAAAGGATCTGTGGTTTTCAATAGAGGCTTTCCCTTGAGGCTTTCCCACAGGGCTGTCCCACGTGACACCGTGGTGTGAGTCGATCCTCGTCGTGAAAGATGAGCCAGTGCAGGGCAAAGAGGTTCCTCTGGAGTGGACTGAGACATCTGGGGGACTCTTGGAATGGTGATACGACCATGGAGTTCCTCTCGCCTTTCCTGTTGAGAGTGCCTCCTCTTGAGATGTGACGGGAACGCCGGGAATTCTTTCCCGTTGAAAGCAGGGAAAGGATCCCACATTTCGAGCTCCGAGGGGGAAACGGGTCTCCTCTGGATGTGGGCGGGACCATCGTGCTTCCTCTCGAGTGGAGACGGGTATGGCGGTGAACTTCTTGAGTTGCAGCAAGGGTGTGAAAGACCCTTTCGAAGTTCCAGAGGTTAGGTGTCATTAGTCTCCAGACGCCTCATGGGAAATAGGCCTCATCTCGCCTGGAAGGGAGAACTTCCTGGATTTTCTCGAGTTGCGGCAGGTGTTCTCGAGTTAAGACGGGGACCTCAGGGACCCGCCCTGGTGGCCTCAGGAGAGGCCAGTCCCCATGCGATTTGCTAGGGGGCCTCTCGGGACTCCTCTCCCGTCGATACCGGGGCCAAAAACCTTGTGTGGAGTCAGGGCCGGAACCGAGCATTCCTCTCAGGGGCTGACATGGATCTTTGGGTACTTGTGGAGTCTCCCCAGGGGAGTCAGGCCTCGTCTCGAGTGGGGGCATGCACGTGTGCTTTCCTTCCAGGCTGTAGCAGCAATGTCACGCTTCCCGTGGCGTGGATCAAAGGATCTGTGGTTTTCCCTCGAGGCTTTCCCTCGAGGCTTTCCCACAGGGCTGTCCCACGTGCCACCGGGGTGTGAGTCGATTCTCGGCGTGAAAGATGAGCCAGTGCAGGGCAAAGAGGTTCCTCTGGATTGGACTGAGACATCTGGGGGACTCTTGGAATGGTGGTACGCCCATGGAGTTCCTCTCGCCTTTCCTGTTGAGAGTGCCTCCTCTTGAGATGCGACGGGAACGCCGGGAATTCTTTCCCGTTGAAAGCAGGGAAAGGATCCCTCATCTCGAGCTACGAGGGGGAAACGGGGCTCCTCTGCTTGTGGGCGGGACCATCGTACTTCCTCCCGAGTGGAGACGGGTATGGCGATGAAATTCTTGAGTTGCAGCAAGTGTGTGAAAGACCCTTTCGAAGTTCCAGAGGTTAGGTGTCATTAGTCTCCAGACGCCTCATCGGAAATAGGCCTCATTTCGCCTGGAAAGGAGAACTTCCTGGATTTTCTCGAGTTGCGGCAGGTGTTCTCGAGTTACGACGGGGACCTCAGGGACCCGCCCTGGTGGCCCCAAGAACGGCCAGTCCCCATGCTAGTTGCTAGGGGTCCTCTCGGGATTCCTCTCCCGTCGATACCGGGGCCAAAAACCTTGTGTGGAGTCAGGGCCGGAACCGAGGATTCCTCTCAGGGGCTGACATGGATCTTTGGGTACTTCTGGAGTCTCCCCAGGAGAGTCAGGCCTCGTCTCGAGTGGGGGCATGCACGTGCGCTTTCCTTCCAGGCTGTAGCAGCAATGTCATGCTTCCCGTGGCGTGGATCAAAGGATCTGTGGTTTTCCCTCCAGGCTTTCCCTCGAGGCTTTCCCACAGGGATGTCCCACGTGCCACCGAGGTGTGAGTCGATCCTCGGCGTGAAAGATGAGCCAGTACAGGGCAAAGAGGTTCCTCTGGAATGGACTGAGACATCTGGGGGACTCTTGGAATGGTGGTACGACCATGGAGCTCTCTCGCCTTTCCTGTTGAGAGTGCCTCCTCTTGAGATGCGACGGAAACGCCGGGAATTCTTTCCCATTGAAAGCAGGGAAAGGATCCCTCATCTCGAGCTACGAGGGGGAAACGGGGCTCCTCTGGATGTGGGCGGGACCATCGTGCTTCCTCTCGAGTGGAAACGGGTATGGCGGTGAACTTCTTGAGTTGCAGCAAGGGTGTGAAAGACCCTTTCGAAGTTCCAGAGGTTAGGTGTCATTAGTCTCCAGACGCCTCATCGGAAATAGGCCTCATCTCGCCTGGAAGGGAGAACTTCCTGGATTTTCTCGAGTTGCGGCAGGTGTTCTCGAGTTACGACGGGGACCTCAGGGACCCGCCCTGGTGGCCTCAAGAACGGCCAGTCCCCATGCTAGTTGCTAGGGGGCCTCTCGGGATTCCTCTCCCGTAGATACCGGGGCCAAAAACCTTGTGTGGATTCATGGCCGGAACCGAGGATTCCTCTCAGGGGCTGACATGGATCTTTGGGTACTTCTGGAGTCTCCCCAGGGGAGTCAGGCCTCGTCTCGAGTGGGGGCATGCACGTGCGCTTTCCTTCCAGGCTGTAGCAGCAATGTCACGCTTCCCGTCGCGTGGATCAAGGGATCTGTGGTTTTCCCTCGAGGCTTTCCCTTGAGGCTTTCCCACAGGGCTGTCCCACGTGCCACCGTGGTGTGAGTCGATCCTCGGCGTGAAAGGTGAGCCAGTGCAGGGCAAAGAGGTTCCTCTGGAATGGACTGAGACATCTGGGGTCTCTTGGAATGGTGGTACGACCATGGAGTTCCTCTTGCCTTTCCTGTTGAGAGTGCCTCCTCTTGAGATGCGACTGGAACGCCGGGAATTCTTTCCCGTTGAAAGCAGGGAATGGATCCCTCATCTCGAGCTACGAGGGGGAAACGGGGCTCCTCTGGATGTGGGCGGGACCATCGTGCTTCCTCTAGAGTGGAGACGGGTATGGCGGTGAACTTCTTGAGTTGCAGCAAGGGTGTGAAAGACCCTTTCGAAGTTCCAGAGGTTAGGTGTCATTTGTCTCCAGAGGCCTCATCGGAAATAGGCCTCATCTCGCCTGGAAGGGAGAACTTCCTGGATTTTCTCGAGTTGCGGCAGGTGTTCTCGAGTTACGACGGGGACCTCAGGGACCCGCCCTGGTGGCCTCAGGAGAGGCCAGTCCCCTTGCGAGTTGCTAGGGGGCCTCTCGGGATTCCTGTCCCGTCGATACCGGGGCCAAAAACCTTGTGTGGAGTCAGGGCCGGAACCGAGGATTCCTCTCAGGGGCTGACATGGATCTTTGGGTACTTGTGGAGTCTCCCCAGGGGAGTCAGGCCTCGTCTCGAGTGGGGGCATGCACGTGCGCTTTCCTTCCAGGCTGTAGCAGCAATGTCACGCTTCCCGTCGCGTGGATCAAAGGATCTGTGGTTTTCCATCGAGGCTTTCGCTCGAGGCTTTCCCACAGGGCTGTCCCACGTGCCACCGTGGTGTGAGTCGATCCTCGGCGTGAAAGATGAGCCAGTGCAGGGCAAAGAGGCTCCTCTGGAATGGACTGAGACATCTGGGGGACTCTTGGAATGGTGGAACGACCATGGAGTTCCTCTGGCCTTTCCTTTTGAGAGTGCCTCCTCTTGAGATGCGACGGGAACGCCGGGAATTCTTTCCCGTTGAAAGCAGGGAATGGATCCCTCATCTCGAGCTACGAGGGGGAAACGGGGCTCCTCTGGATGTGGGCGGGACCATCGTGCTTCCTCTCGAGTGGAGACGGGTATGGCGGTGAACTTCTTGAGTTGCAGCAAGGGTGTGAAAGACCCTTTCGAAGTTCCAGAGGTTAGGTGTCATTTGTCTCCAGAGGCCTCATCGGAAACAGGCCTCATCTCGCCTGGAAGGGAGAACTTCCTGGATTTTCTCGAGTTGCGGCAGGTGTTCTCGAGTTACGACGGGGACCTCAGGGACCCGCCCTGGTGGCCTCAGGAGAGGCCAGTCCCCATGCGAGTTGCTAGGGGGCCTCTCGGGATTCCTCTCCCGTCGATACCGGGGCCAAAAACCTTGTGTGGAGTCAGGGCCGGAACCGAGGATTCCTCTCAGGGGCTGACATGGATCTTTGGGTACTTCTGGAGTCTCCCCAGGGGAGTCAGGCCTCGTCTCGAGTGGGGGCATGCACGTGCGCTTTCCTTCCAGGCTGTAGCAGCAATGTCACGCTTCCCGTCGCGTGGATCAAAGGATCTGTGGTTTACCCTCGAGGCTTTCCCACAGGGCGGTCCCACGTGCCACCGTGGTGTGAGTCGATCCTCGGCGTGAAAGATGAGCCAGTGCAGGGCAAAGAGGTTCCTCTGGAATGGACTGAGAAATCTCGGGGACTCTTGGAATGGTGGTACGACCATGGAGTTCCTCTCGTCTTTCCTGTTGAGAGTGACTCCTCTTGAGATGCGACGGGAACGCCGAAAATACTTTCCCGTTGATAGCAGGGAAAGGATCCCTCATCTCGAGCTACGAGGGGCAAACGGGGCTCCTCTGGATGTGGGCGGGACCATCATGTTTCCTCTCGAGTGGAGACGGGTATGGCGGTGAACTTCTTGAGTTGCAGCAAGGGTGTGAAAGACCCTTTCGAAGTTCCAGAGGTTCTGTGTCATTAGTCTCCAGACGCCTCATCGGAAATAGGCCTCATTTCGCCTGGAAAGGAGAACTTCCTGGATTTTCTCGAGTTGCGGCAGGTGTTCTCGAGTTACGACGGGGACCTCAGGAACCCGCCCTGGTGGCCTCAGGAAAGGTCAGTCCCCTTGCGAGTTCCTAGGGGGCCTCTCGGGATTCCTCTCCCGTCGATACCGGGGCCAAAAACCTTGTGTGGAGTCAGGGCCGGAACCGAGGATTCCTCTCAGGGGATGACATGGATCTTTGGGTACTTCTGGAGTCTCCCCAGGGGAGTCAGGACTCGTCTCGAGTGGGGGCATGCACGTGCGCTTTCCTTCCAGGCTGTAGCAGCAATATCATGCTTCCCGTCGCGTGGATCAAAGGATCTGTGGTTTTCCCTCGAGGCTTTCCCTCGAGGCTTTCCCACAGGGCTGTCCCACGTGCCACCGTGGTGTGAGTCGATCCTCGGCGTGAAAGATGAGCCAGTGCAGGGCAAAGAGGTTCCTCTGGAATGGACTGAGACATCTGGGGGACTCTTGGAATGGTCGTACGACCATGGAGTTCCTCTCGCCTTTCCTGTTGAGAGTGCCTCCTCTTGAGATGCGACGGGAATGCCGGGAATTCTTTCCCGTTGATAGCAGGGAAAGGATCCCTCATCTCGAGCTACGAGTGGGAAACGGGGCTCCACTGGATGTGGGCGGATCCATCGTGTTTCCTCTCGAGTGGAGACGGGTATGGCGGTGAACTTCTTGAGTTGCAGCAAGGGTGAGAAAGACCCTTTCAAAGTTCCAGAGGTTCGGTGTCATTAGTCTCCAGACGCCTCATCGGAAATAGGCCTCATCTCGCCTGGAAGGGAGAACTTCCTGGATTTTCTCGAGTTGCGGCAGGTGTTCTCGAGATACGACGGGGACCTCAGGGACCCGCCCTGGTGTCCTCTGGAAAGGCCAGTCCCCATGCGAGTTGCTCGGGGGCCTCTCGGGATTCCTCTCCCGTCGATACCGGGGCCAAAATCCTTCTGTGGAGTCAGGGCCGGAACCGAGGATTCCTCTCAGGGGCTGACATGGGTCTTTGGGTACTTCTGGAGTCTCCCCAGGGGGGTCAGGCCTCCTCTCGAGTGGGGGCATGCACGTGCGCCTTCCTTCCAGGCTGTAGCAGCAATGTCACGCTTCCCGTCGCGTGGATCAAAGGATCTGTGGTTTTCCCTCGAGGCTTTCCCTCGAGGCTTTCCCACAGGGCTGTCTCACGTGCCACCGTTGTGTGAGTCGATCCTCGGCGTGAAAGATGAGCCAGTGCAGGGCAAAGAGGTTCCTCTGGAATGGACTGAGACATCTGGGGGACTCTTGGAATGGTGGTACGACCATGGAGTTCCTCTCGCCTTTCCTGTTGAGAGTGCCTCCTCTTGAGATGCGACGGGAACGCCGGGAAATCTTTCCCGTTGAAAGCAGGGAAAGGATCCCTCATCTCGAGCTACGAGGGGGAAACGGGGCTCCTCTGGATGTGGGCGGGACCATCGTGCTTCCTTTCGAGTGGAGACGGGTATGGCGGTGAAATTCTTGAGTTGCAGCAAGGGTGTGAAAGACCCTTTCGAAGTTCCAGAGGTTAGGTGTCATTAGTCTCCAGACGCCTCATCGGAAATAGGCCTCATTTCGCCTGGAAAGGAGAACTTCCTGGATTTTCTCGAGTTGCGGCAGGTGTTCTCGATTTACGACGGGGACCTCACGGACCCGCCCTGGTGGCCTCAGGAACGGCCAGTCCCCATGCTAGTTGCTAGGGGGCCTCTCGGGATTCCTCTCCCGTCGATACCGGGGCCAAAAACCTTGTGTGGAGTCAGGGCCGGAACCGAGGATTCCTCTCAGGGGATGACATGGATCTTTGGGTACTTCTGGAGTCTCCCCAGGGGAGTCAGGACTCGTCTCGAGTGGGGGCATGCACGTGCGCTTTCCTTCCATGCTATAGCAGCAATGTCATGCTTCCCGTCGCGTGGATCAAAGGATCTGTGGTTTTCCCTCGAGACTTTCCCTCGAGGCTTTCCCACAGGGCTGTCCCACGTGCCACCGTGGTGTGAGTCGATCCTCGGCGTGAAAGATGAGCCAGTGCAGGGCAAAGAGGTTCCTCTGGAATGGACTGAGACATCTGGGGACTCTTGGAATGGTGGTACGACCATGGAGTTCCTCTCGCCTTTCCTGTTGAGAGTGCCTCCTCTTGAGATGCGACGGGAACGCCGGGAATTCTTTCCCGTTGAAAGCAGGGAAAGGATCCCTCATCTCGAGCTACGAGGGGGAAACGGGGCTCCTCTGGATGTGGGCGGGACCATCGTGCTTCCTCTCGAGTGGAGACGGGTATGGCGGTGAACTTCTTGAGTTGCAGCAAGGATGTGAAAGACCCTTTCGAAGTTCCAGAGGTTAGGTGTCATTAGTCTCCAGACGCCTCATCGGAAATAGGCCTCATCTCGCCTGGAAGGGAGAACTTCCTGGATTTTCTCGAGTTGCGGCAGGTGTTCTCGAGTTACGACGGGGACCTCAGGGACCCGCCCTGGTGGCCTCAGGAGAGGCCAGTCCCCATGCGAGTTGCTAGGGGGCCTCTCGGGATTCCTCTCCCGTCGATACCGGGGCCAAAAACCTTGTGTGGAGTCAGGGCCGGAACCGAGGATTCCTCTCAGGGGCTGACATGGATCTTTGGGTACTTGTGGAGTCTCCCCAGGGGAGTCAGGCCTCGTCTCGAGTGCGGGCATTCACGTGCGCTTTCCTTCCAGGCTGTAGCAGCAATGTCACGCTTTCCGTCGCGTATATCAAAGGATCTGTGGTTTTCCCTCGAGGCTTTCCCACAGGGCTGTCCCACGTGCCACCGTGGTGTGAGTCGATCCTCGGCGTGAAAGATGAGCCAGTGCAGGGCAAAGAGGTTCCTCTGGAATGGACTGAGACATCTGGGGGACTCTTGGAATGGTGGTACGACCATGGAGTTCCTCTCGCCTTTCCTGTTGAGAGTGCCTCCTCTTGAGATGCGACGGGAACGCCGGGAATTCTTTCCCGTTGAAAGCAGGGAAAGGATCCCTCATCTCGAGCTCCGAGGGGGAAACGGGGCTCCTCTGGATGTGGGCGGGACCATCGTGCTTCCTCTCGAGTGGAGACGGGTATGGCGGTGAACTTCTTGAGTTGCAGCAAGGGTGTGAAAGACCCTTTCGAAGTTCCAGAGGTTAGGTGTCATTAGTCTCCAGACGCCTCATCGGAAATAGGCCTCATCTCGCCTGGAAGGGAGAACTTCCTGGATTTTCTCGAGTTGCGGCAGGTGTTCTCGAGTTACGACGGGGACCTCAGGGACCCGCCCTGGTGGCCTCAGGAGAATCCAGTCCCCATGCGAGTTGCTAGGGGGCCTCTCGGGATTCCTCTCCCGTCGATACCGGGGCCAAAAACCTTGTGTGGAGTCAGGGCCGGAACCGAGGATTCCTCTCAGGGGCTGACATGGATCTTTGGGTACTTCTGGAGTCTCCCCAGGGGAGTCAGGCCTCGTGTCGAGTGGGGGCATGCACGTGCGCTTTCCTTCCAGGCTGTAGCAGCAATGTCACGCTTCCCGTGGCGTGGATCAAAGGATCTGTGGTTTTCCCTCGAGGCTTTCCCTCGAGGCTTTCCCACAGGGCTGTCCCACGTGCCACCGTGGTGTGAGTCGATCCTCGGCGTGAAAGATCAGCCAGTGCAGGGCAAAGAGGTTCCTCTGGAATGGACTGAGACATCTGGGGGACTCTTGGAATGGTGGTACGACCATGGAGTTCCTCTCGCCTTTCCTGTTGAGAGTGCCTCCTCTTGAGATGCGACGGGAACGCCGGGAATTCTTTCCCGTTGAAACCAGGGAAAGGATCCCTCATCTCGAGCTACGAGGGGGAAACGGGGCTCCTCTGGATGTGGGCGGGACGATCGTGCTTCCTCTCGAGTGGACACGGGTATGGCGCTGAACTTCTTGAGTTGCAGCTAGGGTGTGAAAGACCCTTTCGAAGTTCCAGAGGTTAGGTGTCATTTGTCTCCAGAGGCCTCATCGGAAATAGGCCTCATCTCGCCTGGAAGGGAGAACTTCCTGGATTTTCTCGAGTTGCGGCAGGTGTTCTCGAGTTACGACGGGGACCTCAGGGACCCGCCCTGGTGGCCTCAGGAGAGGCCAGTCCCCATGCGAGTTGCTAGGGGGCCTCTCGGGATTCCTCTCCCGTCGATACCGGGGCCAAAAACCTTGTGTGGAGTCAGGGCCGGAACCGAGGATTCCTCTCAGGGGCTGACATGGATCTTTGGGTACTTCTGGAGTCTCCCCAGGGGAGTCAGGCCTCGTCTCGAGTGGGGGCATGCACGTGCGCTTTCCTTCCAGGCTGTAGCAGCAATGTCACGCTTCCCGTCGCGTGGATCAAAGGATCTGTGGTTTACCCTCGAGGCTTTCCCACAGGGCTGTCCCACGTGCCACCGTGGCGTGAGTCGATCCTCAGCGTGAAAGATGAGCCAGTGCAGGGCAAAGAGGTTCCTCTGGAATGGACTGAGAAATCTCGGGGACTCTTGGAATGGTGGTACGACCATGGAGTTCCTCTCGTCTTTCCTGTTGAGAGTGACTCCTCTTGAGATGCGACGGGAACGCCGAAAATACTTTCCCGTTGATAGCAGGGAAAGGATACCTCATCTCGAGCTACGAGGGGCAAACGGGGCTCCTCTGGATGTGGGCGGGACCATCATGTTTCCTCTCGAGTGGAGACGGGTATGGCGGTGAACTTCTTGAGTTGCAGCAAGGGTGTGAAAGACCCTTTCGAAGTTCCAGAGGTTCCGTGTCATTAGTCTCCAGACGCCTTATCGGAAATAGGCCTCATCTCGCCTGGAAGGGAGAACTTCCTGGATTTTCTCGAGTTGCGGCAGGTGTTCTCGAGTTAAGACGGGGACCTCAGGAACCCGCCCTGGTGGCCTCAGGAAAGGTCAGTCCTCTTGCGAGTTCCTAGGGGGCCTCTCGGGATTCCTCTCCCGTCGATACCGGGGCCAAAATACTTGTGTGGAGTCAGGGCCGGAACCGAGGATTCCTCTCAGGGGCTGACATGGATCTTTGGGTACTTCTGGAGTCTCCCCAGGGGAGTCAGGCCTCGTCTCGAGTGGGGGCATGCACGTGCGCTTTCCTTCCAGGCTGTAGCAGCAATGTCACGCTTCCCGTCGCGTGGATCAAAGGATCTGTGGTTTTCCCTCTAGGCTTTCCCTCGAGGCTATCCCACAGGGCTGTCCCACGTGCCACCGTGGTGTGAGTCGATCTTCGGCATGAAAGATGAGCCAGTGCAGGGCAAAGAGGTTCCTCTGGAATGGACTGAAACATCTGGGGGACTCTTGGAATGGTGGTACGACCGTGGAGTTCCTCTCGCCTTTCCTGTTGAGAGTGCCTCCTCTTGAGATGCGACGGGAACGCCGGGATTTCTTTCCCGTTGAAAGCAGGGAAAGGATCCCTCATCTCGAGCTACGAGGGGGAAACGGGGCTCCTCTGGATGTGGGCGGGACCATCGTGCTTCCTCTCGAGTGGAGACGGGTATGGCGGTGAAATTCTTGAGTTGCAGCAAGGGTGTGAAAGACCCTTTCGAAGTTCCAGAGGTTAGGTGTCATTAGTCTCCAGACGCCTCATCGGAAATAGGCCTCATTTCGCCTGGAAAGGAGAACTTCCTGGATTTTCTCGAGTTGCGGCAGGTGTTCTCGATTTACGACGGGGACCTCAGGGACCCGCCCTGGTGGCCTCAGGTACGGCCAGTCCCCATGCTAGTTGCTAGGGGGCCTCTCGGGATTCCTCTCCCGTCGATACCGGGGCCAAAAACCTTGTGTGGAGTCAGGGCCGGAACCGAGGATTCCTCTCAGGGGCTGACATGGATCTTTGGGTACTTCTGGAGTCTCCCCAGGGGAGTCAGGCCTCGTGTCGAGTGGGGGCATGCACGTGCGCTTTCCTTCCAGGCTGTAGCAGCAATGTCACGCTTCCCGTGGCGTGGATCAAAGGATCTGTGGTTTTCCCTCGAGGCTTTCCCTCGAGGCTTTCCCACAGGGCTGTCCCACGTGCCACCGTGGTGTGAGTCGATCCTCGGCGTGAAAGATCAGCCAGTGCAGGGCAAAGAGGTTCCTCTGGAATGGACTGAGACATCTGGGGGACTCTTGGAATGGTGGTACGACCATGGAGTTCCTCTCGCCTTTCCTGTTGAGAGTGCCTCCTCTTGAGATGCGACGGGAACGCCGGGAATTCTTTCCCGTTGAAACCAGGGAAAGGATCCCTCATCTCGAGCTACGAGGGGGAAACGGGGCTCCTCTGGATGTGGGCGGGACGATCGTGCTTCCTCTCGAGTGGACACGGGTATGGCGCTGAACTTCTTGAGTTGCAGCTAGGGTGTGAAAGACCCTTTCGAAGTTCCAGAGGTTAGGTGTCATTAGTCTCCAGACGCCTCATCGGAAATAGGCCTCATCTCGCCTGGAAGGGAGAACTTCCTGGATTTTCTCGAGTTGCGGCAGGTGTTCTCGAGTTACGACGGGGACCTCAGGGACCCGCCCTGGTGGCCTCAGGAGAGGCCAGTCCCCATGCGAGTTGCTAGGGGGCCTCTCGGGATTCCTCTCCCGTCGATACCGGGGCCAAAAACCTTGTGTGGAGTCAGGGCCGGAACCGAGGATTCCTCTCAGGGGCTGACATGGATCTTTGGGTACTTGTGGAGTCTCCCCAGGGGAGTCAGGCCTCGTCTCGAGTGTGGGCATGCACGTGCGCTTTCCTTCCATGCTGTAGCAGCAATGTCACGCTTCCCGTCGCGTGGATCAAAGGATCTGTGGTTTTCCCTCGAGGCTTTCCCACAGGGCTGTCCCACGTGCCAACGTGGTGTGAGTCGATCCTCGGCGTGAAAGATGAGCCAGTGCAGGGCAAAGAGGTTCCTCTGGAATGGACTGAGACATCTCGGGGACTCTTGGAATGGTGGTACGACCATGGAGTTCCTCTCGCCTTTCCTGTTGAGAGTGCCTCCTCTTGAGATGCGACGGGAATGCCGGGAATTCTTTCCCGTTGATAGCAGGGAAAGGATCCCTCATCTCGAGCTACGAGTGGGAAACGGGGCTCCTCTGGATGTGGGCGGGACCATCGTGTTTCCTCTCGAGTGGAGACGGGTATGGCGGTGAACTTCTTGAGTTGCAGCAAGGGTGAGAAAGACCCTTTCAAAGTTCCAGAGGTTCAGTGTCATTAGTCTCCAGACGCCTCATCGGAAATAGGCCTCATCTCGCCTGGAAGGGTGAACTTCCTGGATTTTCTCGAGTTGCGGCAGGTGTTCTCGAGATACGACGGGGACCTCAGGGACCCGCCCTGGTGTCCTCTGGAAAGGCCAGTCCCCATGCGAGTTGCTCGGGGGCCTCTCGGGATTCCTCTCCCGTCGATACCGGGGCCAAAATCCTTCTGTGGGGTCAGGGCCGGAACCGAGGATTCCTCTCAGGGGCTGACATGGGTCTTTGGGTACTTCCGGAGTCTCCCCAGGGGGGTCAGGCCTCGTCTCGGGTGGGGGCATGCACGTGCGCCTTCCTTCCAGGCTGTAGCAGCAATGTCACGCTTCCCGTCGCGTGGATCAAAGGATCTGTGGTTTTCCCTCGAGGCTTTCCCTCGAGGCTTTCCCACAGGGCTGTCTCACGTGCCACCGTTGTGTGAGTCGATCCTCGGCGTGAAAGATGAGCCAGTGCAGGGCAAAAAGGTTCCTCTGGAATGGACTGAGACATCTGGGGGACTCTTGGAATGGTGGTACGACCATGGAGTTCCTCTCGCCTTTCCTGTTGAGAGTGCCTCCTCTTGAGATGCGACGGGAACGCCGGGAAATCTTTCCCGTTGAAAGCAGGGAAAGGATCCCTCATCTCGAGCTACGAGGGGGAAACGGGGCTCCTCTGGATGTGGGCGGGACCATCGTGCTTCCTTTCGAGTGGAGACGGGTATGGCGGTGAAATTCTTGAGTTGCAGCAAGGGTGTGAAAGACCCTTTCGAAGTTCCAGAGGTTAGGTGTCATTAGTCTCCAGACGCCTCATCGGAAATAGGCCTCATTTCGCCTGGAAAGGAGAACTTCCTGGATTTTCTCGAGTTGCGGCAGGTGTTCTCGATTTACGACGGGGACCTCAGGGACCCGCCCTGGTGGCCTCAGGAACGGCCAGTCCCCATGCTAGTTGCTAGGGGGCCTCTCGGGATTCCTCTCCCGTCGATACCGGGGCCAAAAACCTTGTGTGGAGTCAGGGCCGGAACCGAGGATTCCTCTCAGGGGATGACATGGATCTTTGGGTACTTCTGGAGTCTCCCCAGGGGAGTCAGAGCTCGTCTCGAGTGGGGGCATGCACGTGCGCTTTCCTTCCAGGCTGTAGCAGCAATATCATGCTTCCCGTCGCGTGGATCAAAGGATCTGTGGTTTTCCCTCGAGGCTTTCCCTCGAGGCTTTCCCACAGGGCTGTCCCACGTGCCACCGTGGTGTGAGTCGATCCTCGGCGTGAAAGATGAGCCAGTGCAGGGCAAAGAGGTTCCTCTGGAATGGACTGAGACATCTGGGGGACTCTTGGAATGGTGGTACGACCATGGAGTTCCTCTCGCCTTTCCTGTTGAGAGTGCCTCCTCTTGAGATGCGACGGGAACGCCGGGAATTCTTTCCCGTTGAAAGCAGGGAAAGGATCCCTCATCTCGAGCTACGAGGGGGAAACGGGGCTCCTCTGGATGTGGGCGGGACCATCGTGCTTCCTCTCGAGTGGAGACGGGTATGGCGGTGAACTTCTTGAGTTGCAGCAAGGATGTGAAAGACCCTTTCGAAGTTCCAGAGGTTAGGTGTCATTAGTCTCCAGACGCCTCATCGGAAATAGGCCTCATCTCGCCTGGAATGGAGAACTTCCTGGATTTTCTCGAGTTGCGGCAGGTGTTCTCGAGTTACGACGGGGACCTCAGGTACCCGCCCTGGTGGCCTCAGGAGAGGCCAGTCCCCATGCGAGTTGCTAGGGGGCCTCTCGGGATTCCTCTCCCGTCGATACTGGGGCCAAAAACCTTGTGTGGAGTCAGGGCCGGAACCGAGGATTCCTCTCAGGGGCTGACATGGATCTTTGGGTACTTGTGGAGTCTCCCCAGGGGAGTCAGGCCTCGTCTCGAGTGTGGGCATGCACGTGCGCTTTCCTTCCATGCTGTAGCAGCAATGTCACGCTTCCCGTCGCGTGGATCAAAGGATCTGTGGTTTTCCCTCGAGGCTTTCCCACAGGGCTGTCCCACGTGCCAACGTGGTGTGAGTCGATCCTCGGCGTGAAAGATGAGCCAGTGCAGGGCAAAGAGGTTCCTCTGGAATGGACTGAGACATCTGGGGGACTCTTGGAATGGTGGTACGACCATGGAGTTCCTCTCGCCTTTCCTGTTGAGAGTGCCTCCTCTTGAGATGCGACGGGAATGCCGGGAATTCTTTCCCGTTGATAGCAGGGAAAGGATCCCTCATCTCGAGCTACGAGTGGGAAACGGGGCTCCTCTGGATGTGGGCGGGACCATCGTGTTTCCTCTCGAGTGGAGACGGGTATGGCGGTGAACTTCTTGAGTTGCAGCAAGGGTGAGAAAGACCCTTTCAAAGTTCCAGAGGTTCAGTGTCATTAGTCTCCAGACGCCTCATCGGAAATAGGCCTCATCTCGCCTGGAAGGGAGAACTTGCTGGATTTTCTCGAGTTGCGGCAGGTGTTCTCGAGATACGACGGGGACCTCAGGGACCCGCCCTGGTGTCCTCTGGAAAGGCCAGTCCCCATGCGAGTTGCTCGGGGGCCTCTCGGGATTCCTCTCCCGTCGATACCGGGGCCAAAATCCTTCTGTGGGGTCAGGGCCGGAATCGAGGATTCCTCTCAGGGGCTGACATGGGTCTTTGGGTACTTCCGGAGTCTCCCCAGGGGGGTCAGGCCTCGTCTCGAGTGGGGGCATGCACGTGCGCCTTCCTTCCAGGCTGTAGCAGCAATGTCACGCTTCCCGTCGCGTGGATCAAAGGATCTGTGGTTTTCCCTCGAGGCTTTCCCTCGAGGCTTTCCCACAGGGCTGTCTCACGTGCCACCGTTGTGTGAGTCGATCCTCGGCGTGAAAGATGAGCCAGTGCAGGGCAAAAAGGTTCCTCTGGAATGGACTGAGACATCTGGGGGACTCTTGGAATGGTGGTACGACCATGGAGTTCCTCTCGCCTTTCCTGTTGAGAGTGCCTCCTCTTGAGATGCGACGGGAACGCCGGGAAATCTTTCCCGTTGAAAGCAGGGAAAGGATCCCTCATCTCGAGCTACGAGGGGGAAACGGGGCTCCTCTGGATGTGGGCGGGACCATCGTGCTTCCTTTCGAGTGGAGACGGGTATGGCGGTGAAATTCTTGAGTTGCAGCAAGGGTGTGAAAGACCCTTTCGAAGTTCCAGAGGTTAGGTGTCATTAGTCTCCAGACGCCTCATCGGAAATAGGCCTCATTTCGCCTGGAAAGGAGAACTTCCTGGATTTTCTCGAGTTGCGGCAGGTGTTCTCGATTTACGACGGGGACCTCAGGGACCCGCCCTGGTGGCCTCAGGAACGGCCAGTCCCCATGCTAGTTGCTAGGGGGCCTCTCGGGATTCCTCTCCGGTCGATACCGGGGCCAAAAACCTTGTGTGGAGTCAGGGCCGGAACCGAGGATTCCTCTCAGGGGATGACATGGATCTTTGGGTACTTCTGGAGTCTCCCCAGGGGAGTCAGGACTCGTCTCGAGTGGGGGCATGCACGTGCGCTTTCCTTCCAGGCTGTAGCAGCAATATCATGCTTCCCGTCGCGTGGATCAAAGGATCTGTGGTTTTCCCTCGAGGCTTTCCCTCGAGGCTTTCCCACAGGGCTGTCCCACGTGCCACCGTGGTGTGAGTCGATCCTCGGCGTGAAAGATGAGCCAGTGCAGGGCAAAGAGGTTCCTCTGGAATGGACTGAGACATCTGGGGGACTCTTGGAATGGTGGTACGACCATGGAGTTCCTCTCGCCTTTCCTGTTGAGAGTGCCTCCTCTTGAGATGCGACGGGAACGCCGGGAATTCTTTCCCGTTGAAAGCAGGGAAAGGATCCCTCATCTCGAGCTACGAGGGGGAAACGGGGCTCCTCTGGATGTGGGCGGGACCATCGTGCTTCCTCTCGAGTGGAGACGGGTATGGCGGTGAACTTCTTGAGTTGCAGCAAGGATGTGAAAGACCCTTTCGAAGTTCCAGAGGTTAGGTGTCATTAGTCTCCAGACGCCTCATCGGAAATAGGCCTCATCTCGCCTGGAAGGGAGAACTTCCTGGATTTTCTCGAGTTGCGGCAGGTGTTCTCGAGTTACGACGGGGACCTCAGGGACCCGCCCTGGTGGCCTCAGGAGAGGCCAGTCCCCATGCGAGTTGCTAGGGGGCCTCTCGGGATTCCTCTCCCGTCGATACCGGGGCCAAAAACCTTGTGTGGAGTCAGGGCCGGAACCGAGGATTCCTCTCAGGGGCTGACATGGATCTTTGGGTACTTGTGGAGTCTCCCCAGGGGAGTCAGGCCTCGTCTCGAGTGTGGGCATGCACGTGCGCTTTCCTTCCATGCTGTAGCAGCAATGTCACGCTTCCCGTCGCGTGGATCAAAGGATCTGTGGTTTTCCCTCGAGGCTTTCCCACAGGGCTGTCCCACGTGCCACCGTGGTGTGAGTCGATCCTCGGCGTGAAAGATGAGCCAGTGCAGGGCAAAGAGGTTCCTCTGGAATGGACTGAGACATCTGGGGGACTCTTGGAATGGTGGTACGACCATGGAGTTCCTCTCGCCTTTCCTGTTGAGAGTGCCTCCTCTTGAGATGCGACGGGAATGCCGGGAATTCTTTCCCGTTGATAGCAGGGAAAGGATCCCTCATCTCGAGCTACGAGTGGGAAACGGGGCTCCTCTGGATGTGGGCGGGACCATCGTGTTTCCTCTCGAGTGGAGACGGGTATGGCGGTGAACTTCTTGAGTTGCAGCAAGGGTGAGAAAGACCCTTTCAAAGTTCCAGAGGTTCGGTGTCATTAGTCTCCAGACGCCTCATCGGAAATAGGCCTCATCTCGCCTGGAAGGGAGAACTTCCTGGATTTTCTCGAGTTGCGGCAGGTGTTCTCGAGATACGACGGGGACCTCAGGGACCCGCCCTGGTGTCCTCTGGAAAGGCCAGTCCCCATGCGAGTTGCTCGGGGGCCTCTCGGGATTCCTCTCCCGTCGATACCGGGGCCAAAATCCTTCTGTGGAGTCAGGGCCGGAACCGAGGATTCCTCTCAGGGGCTGACATGGGTCTTTGGGTACTTCTGGAGTCTCCCCAGGGGGGTCAGGCCTCCTCTCGAGTGGGGGCATGCACGTGCGCCTTCCTTCCAGGCTGTAGCAGCAATGTCACGCTTCCCGTCGCGTGGATCAAAGTATCTGTGGTTTTCCCTCGAGGCTTTCCCTCGAGGCTTTCCCACAGGGCTGTCTCACGTGCCACCGTTGTGTGAGTCGATCCTCGGCGTGAAAGATGAGCCAGTGCAGGGCAAAGAGGTTCCTCTGGAATGGACTGAGACATCTGGGGGACTCTTGGAATGGTGGTACGACCATGGAGTTCCTCTCGCCATTCCTGTTGAGAGTGCCTCCTCTTGAGATGCGACGGGAACGCCTGGAAATCTTTCCCGTTGAAAGCAGGGAAAGGATCCCTCATCTCGAGCTACGAGGGGGAAACGGGGCTCCTCTGGATGTGGGCGGGACCATCGTGCTTCCTTTCGAGTGGAGACGGGTATGGCGGTGAAATTCTTGAGTTGCAGCAAGGGTGTGAAAGACCCTTTCGAAGTTCCAGAGGTTAGGTGTCATTAGTCTCCAGACGCCTCATCGGAAATAGGCCTCATTTCGCCTGGAAAGGAGAACTTCCTGGATTTTCTCGAGTTGCGGCAGGTGTTCTCGATTTACGACGGGGACCTCACGGACCCGCCCTGGTGGCCTCAGGAACGGCCAGTCCCCATGCTAGTTGCTAGGGGGCCTCTCGGGATTCCTCTCCCGTCGATACCGGGGCCAAAAACCTTGTGTGGAGTCAGGGCCGGAACCGAGGATTCCTCTCACGGGATGACATGGATCTTTGGGTACTTCTGGAGTCTCCCCAGGGGAGTCAGGACTCGTCTCGAGTGGGGGCATGCACGTGCGCTTTCCTTCCATGCTGTAGCAGCAATGTCATGCTTCCCGTCGCGTGGATCAAAGGATCTGTGGTTTTCCCTCGAGGCTTTCCCTCGAGGCTTTCCCACAGGGCTGTCCCACGTGCCACCGTGGTGTGAGTCGATCCTCGGCGTGAAAGATGAGCCAGTGCAGGGCAAAGAGGTTCCTCTGGAATGGACTGAGACATCTGGGGGACTCTTGGAATGGTGGTACGACCATGGAGTTCCTCTGGCCTTTCCTGTTGAGAGTGCCTCCTCTTGAGATGCGACGGGAACGCCGGGAATTCTTTCCCGTTGAAAGCAGGGAAAGGATCCCTCATCTCGAGCTACGAGGGGGAAACGGGGCTCCTCTGGATGTGGGCGGGACCATCGTGCTTCCTCTCGAGTGGAGACGGGTATGGCGGTGAACTTCTTGAGTTGCAGCAAGGATGTGAAAGACCCTTTCGAAGTTCCAGAGGTTAGGTGTCATTAGTCTCCAGACGCCTCATCGGAAATAGGCCTCATCTCGCCTGGAAGGGAGAACTTCCTGGATTTTCTCGAGTTGCGGCAGGTGTTCTCGAGTTACGACGGGGACCTCAGGGACCCGCCCTGGTGGCCTCAGGAGAGGCCAGTCCCCATGCGAGTTGCTAGGGGGCCTCTCGGGATTCCTCTCCCGTCGATACCGGGGCCAAAAACCTTGTGTGGAGTCAGGGCCGGAACCGAGGATTCCTCTCAGGGGCTGACATGGATCTTTGGGTACTTGTGGAGTCTCCCCAGGGGAGTCAGGCCTCGTCTCGAGTGGGGGCATGCACGTGCGCTTTCCTTCCAGGCTGTAGCAGCAATGTCACGCTTCCCGTCGCGTGGATCAAAGGATCTGTGGTTTTCCCTCGAGGCTTTCCCACAGGGCTGTCCCACGTGCCACCGTGGTGTGAGTCGATCCTCGGCGTGAAAGATGAGCCAGTGCAGGGCAAAGAGGTTCCTCTGGAATGGACTGAGACATCTGGGGGACTCTTGGAATGGTGGTACGACCATGGAGTTCCTCTCGCCTTTCCTGTTGAGAGTGCCTCCTCTTGAGATGCGACGGGAACGCCGGGAATTCTTTCCCGTTGAAAGCAGGGAAAGGATCCCTCATCTCGAGCTCCGAGGGGGAAACGGGGCTCCTCTGGATGTGGGCGGGACCATCGTGCTTCCTCTCGAGTGGAGACGGGTATGGCGGTGAACTTCTTGAGTTGCATTAAGGGTGTGAAAGACCCTTTCGAAGTTCCAGAGGTTAGGTGTCATTAGTCTCCAGACGCCTCATCGGAAATAGGCCTCATCTCGCCTGGAAGGGAGAACTTCCTGGATTTTCTCGAGTTGCGGCAGGTGTTCTCGAGTTACGACGGGGACCTCAGGGACCCGCCCTGGTGGCCTCAGGATAATCCAGTCCCCATGCGAGTTGCTAGGGGGCCTCTCGGGATTCCTCTCCCGTCGATACCGGGGCCAAAAACCTTGTGTGGAGTCAGGGCCGGAACCGAGGATTCCTCTCAGGGGCTGACATGGATCTTTGGGTACTTCTGGAGTCTCCCCAGGGGAGTCAGGCCTCGTGTCGAGTGGGGGCATGCACGTGCGCTTTCCTTCCAGGCTGTAGCAGCAATGTCACGCTTCCCGTGGCGTGGATCAAAGGATCTGTGGTTTTCCCTCGAGGCTTTCCCTCGAGGCTTTCCCACAGGGCTGTCCCATGTGCCACCGTGGTGTGAGTCGATCCTCGGCGTGAAAGATCAGCCAGTGCAGGGCAAAGAGGTTCCTCTGGAATGGACTGAGACATCTGGGGGACTCTTGGAATGGTGGTACGACCATGGAGTTCCTCTCGCCTTTCCTGTTGAGAGTGCCTCCTCTTGAGATGCGACGGGAACGCCGGGAATTCTTTCCCGTTGAAACCAGGGAAAGGATCCCTCATCTCGAGCTACGAGGGGGAAACGGGGCTCCTCTGGATGTGGGCGGGACGATCGTGCTTCCTCTCGAGTGGACACGGGTATGGCGCTGAACTTCTTGAGTTGCAGCAAGGGTGTGAAAGACCCTTTCGAAGTTCCAGAGGTTAGGTGTCATTCGTCTCCAAACGCCTCATCGGAAATAGGCCTCATCTCGCCTGGAAGGGAGAACTTCCTGGATATTCTCGAGTTGCGGCAGGTGTTCTCGAGTTACGCCGGGGACCTCAGGGACCCGCCCTGGTGGCCTCAGGAGAGGCCAGTCCCCATGCGAGTTGCTAGGGGGCCTCTCGGGATTCCTCTCCCATCGATACTGGGGCAAAAACCTTGTGTGGAGTCAGGGCCGGAACCGAGGATTCCTCTCAGGGGCTGATATGGATCTTTGGGTACTTCTGGAGTCTCCCCAGGGGAGTCAGGCCTCGTCTCGAGTGGGAGCATGCACGTTCGCTTTCCTTCCAGGCTGTAGCAGGAATGTCACGCTTCCCGTCGCGTGGATCAAAGGATCTGTGGTTTTCCCTCGAGGCTTTCCCTCGAGGCTTTCCCACAGGGCTGTCCCACGTGCCACCGTGGTGTGAGTCGATCCTCGGCGTGAAAGATGAGCCAGTGCAGGGCAAAGAGGCTCCTCTGGAATGGACTGAGACATCTGGGGGACTCTTGGAATGGTGGTACGACCATGGAGTTCCTCTCGCCTTTCCTGTTGAGAGTGCCTCCTCTTGAGATGCGACGGGAACGCCGGGAATTCTTTCCCGTTGAAAGCAGGGAATGGATCCCTCATCTCGAGCTCCGAGGGGGAAACGGGGCTCCTCTGGATGTGGGCGGGACCATCGTGCTTCCTCTCGAGTGGAGACGGGTATGGAGGTGAACTTCTTGAGTTGCAGCAAGGGTGTGAAAGACCCTTTCGAAGTTCCAGAGTTTAGGTGTCATTAGTCTCCAGACGCCTCATCGGAAATAGGCCTCATCTCGCCTGGAAGGGAGAACTTCCTGGATTTTCTCGAATTGCGGCAGGTGTTCTCGAGTTACGACGGGGAACTCAGGGACCCGCCCTGGTGGCCTCAGGAGAGGCCAGTCCCCATGCGAGTTGCTAGGGGGCCTCTCGGGATTCCTCTCCGGTCGATACCGGGGCAAAAAACCTTGTGTGGAGTCAGGGCCGGAACCGAGGATTCCTCTCAGGGGCTGACATGGATCTTTGGGTACTTGTGGAGTCTCCCCAGGGGAGTCAGGCCTTGTCTCGAGTGGGGGCATGCACGTGCGCTTTCCTTCCAGGCTGTAGCAGCAATGTCACGCTTCCCGTCGCGTGGATCAAAGGATCTGTGGTTTTCCCTCGAGGCTTTCCGTCGAGGCTTTCCCACAGGGCTATCCCACGTGCCACCGTGGTGTGAGTCGATCCTCGGCGTGAAAGATGAGCCAGTGCAGGGCAAAGAGGCTCCTCTGGAATGGACTGAGACATCTGGGGGACTCTTGGAATGGTGGTACGACTATGGAGTTCCTCTCGCCTTTCCTGTTGAGAGTGCCTCCTCTTGAGATGCGACGGGAACGCCGGGAATTCTTTCCCGTTGAAAGCAGGGAAAGGATCCCTCATCTCGAGCTACGAGGGGGAAACGGGGCTCCTCTGGATGTGGGCGGAACCATCGTGCTTCCTCTCGAGTGGAGACGGGTATGGCGGTGAACTTCTTGAGTTGCAGCAAGGATGTGAAAGACCCTTTCGAAGTTCCAGAGGTTAGGTGTCATTAGTCTCCAGACGCCTCATCGGAAATAGGCCTCATCTCGCCTGGAAGGGAGAACTTCCTGGATTTTCTCGAGTTGCGGCAGGTGTTCTCGAGTTACGACGGGGACCTCAGGGACCCGCCCTGGTGGCCTCCGGAGAGGCCAGTCCCAATGCGAGTTGCTAGGGGGCCTCTCGGGATTCCTCTCCCGTCGATACCGGGGCCAAAAACCTTGTGTGGAGTCAGGGCCGGAACCGAGGATTCCTCTCAGGGGCTGACATGGATCTTTGGGTACTTGTGGAGTCTCCCCAGGGGAGTCAGGCCTCGTCTCGAGTGTGGGCATGCACGTGCGCTTTCCTTCCATGCTGTAGCAGCAATGTCACGCTTCCCGTCGCGTGGATCAAAGGATCTGTGGTTTTCCCTCGAGGCTTTCCCACAGGGCTGTCCCACGTGCCACCGTGGTGTGAGTCGATCCTCGGCGTGAAAGATGAGCCAGTGCAGGGCAAAGAGGTTCCTCTGGAATGGACTGAGACATCTGGGGGACTCTTGGAATGGTGGTACGACCATGGAGTTCCTCTCGCCTTTCCTGTTGAGAGTGCCTCCTCTTGAGATGCGACGGGAATGCCGGGATTTCTTTCCCGTTGATAGCAGGGAAAGGATCCCTCATCTCGAGCTACGAGTGGGAAACGGGGCTCCTCTGGATGTGGGCGGGACCATCGTGTTTCCTCTCGAGTGGAGACGGGTATGGCGGTGAACTTCTTGAGTTGCAGCAAGGGTGCGAAAGACCCTTTCAAAGTTCCAGAGGTTCGGTGTCATTAGTCTCCAGACGCCTCATCGGAAATAGGCCTCATCTCGCCTGGAAGGGAGAACTTCCTGGATTTTCTCGAGTTGCGGCAGGTGTTCTCGAGATACGACGGGGACCTCAGGGACCCGCCCTGGTGTCCTCTGGAAAGGCCAGTCCCCATGTGAGTTGCTCGGGGGCCTCTCGGGATTCCTCTCCCGTCGATACCGGGGCCAAAATCCTTCTGTGGAGTCAGGGCCGGAACCGAGGATTCCTCTCAGGGGCTGACATGGATCTTTGGGTACTTCTGGAGTCTCCCCAGGGGGGTCAGGCCTCCTCTCGAGTGGGGGCATGCACGTGCGCCTTCCTTCCAGGCTGTAGCAGCAATGTCACGCTTCCCGTGGCGTGGATCAAAGGATCTGTGGTTTTCCCTCGAGGCTTTCCCTCGAGGCTTTCCCACAGGGCTGTCTCACGTGCCACCGTTGTATGAGTCGATCCTCGGCGTGAAAGATGAGCCAGTGCAGGGCAAAGAGGTTCCTCTGGAATGGACTGAGACATCTGGGGGACTCTTGGAATGGTGGTACGACCATGGAGTTCCTCTCGCCTTTCCTGTTGAGAGTGCCTCCTCTTGAGATGCGACGGGAACGCCGGGAAATCTTTCCCGTTGAAAGCAGGGAAAGGATCCCTCATCTCGAGCTACGAGGGGGAAACGGGGCTCCTCTGGATGTGGGCGGGACCATCGTGCTTCCTTTCGAGTGGAGACGGGTATGGCGGTGAAATTCTTGAGTTGCAGCAAAGGTGTGAAAGACCCTTTCGAAGTTCCAGAGGTTAGGTGTCATTAGTCTCCAGACGCCTCATCGGAAATAGGCCTCATTTCGCCTGGAAAGGAGAACTTCCTGGATTTTCTGGAGTTGCGGCAGGTGTTCTCGATTTACGAAGGGGACCTCACGGACCCGCCCTGGTGGCCTCAGGAACGGCCAGTCCCCATGCTAGTTGCTAGGGGGCCTCTCGGGATTCCTCTCCCGTCGATACCGGGGCCAAAAACCTTGTGTGGAGTCAGGGCCGGAACCGAGGATTCCTCTCAGTGGATGACATGGATCTTTGGGTACTTCTGGAGTCTCCCCAGGGGAGTCAGGACTCGTCTCGAGTGGGGGCATGCACGTGCGCTTTCCTTCCATGCTGTAGCAGCAATGTCATGCTTCCCGTCGCGTGGATCAAAGGATCTGTGGTTTTCCCTCGAGGCTTTCCCTCGAGGCTTTCCCACAGGGCTGTCCCACGTGCCACCGTGGTGTGAGTCGATCCTCGGCGTGAAAGATGAGCCAGTGCAGGGCAAAGAGGTTCCTCTGGAATGGACTGAGACATCTGGGGGACTCTTGGAATGGTGGTACGACCATGGAGTTCCTCTCGCCTTTCCTGTTGAGAGTGCCTCCTCTTGAGATGCGACGGGAACGCCGGGAATTCTTTCCCGTTGAAAGCAGGGAAAGGATCCCTCATCTCGAGCTCCGAGGGGGAAACGGGGCTCCTCTGGATGTGGGCGGGACCATCGTGCTTCCTCTCGAGTGGAGACGGGTATGACGGTGAACTTCTTGAGTTGCAGCAAGGGTGTGAAAGACCCTTTCGAAGTTCCAGAGGTTAGGTGTCATTAGTCTCCAGACGCCTCATCGGAAATAGGCCTCATCTCACCTGGAAGGGAGAACTTCCTGGATTTTCTCGAGTAGCGGCAGGTGTTCTCGAGTTACGACGGGGACCTCAGGGACCCGCCCTGGTGGCCTCAGGAGAATCCAGTCCCCATGCGAGTTGCTAGGGGGCCTCTCGTGATTCCTCTCCCGTCGATACCGGGGCCAAAAACCTTGTGTGGAGTCAGGGCCGGAACCGAGGATTCCTCTCAGGGGCTGACATGGATCTTTGGGTACTTCTGGAGTCTCCCCAGGGGAGTCAGGCCTCGTGTCGAGTGGGGGCATGCACGTGCGCTTTCCTTCCAGGCTGTAGCAGCAATGTCACGCTTCCCGTGGCGTGGATCAAAGGATCTGTGGTTTTCCCTCGAGGTTTTCCCTCGAGGCTTTCCCACAGGGCTGTCCCACGTGCCACCGTGGTGTGAGTCGATCCTCGGCGTGAAAGATGAGCCAGTGCAGGGCAAAGAGGTTCCTCTGGAATGGACTGAGACATCTGGGGGACTCTTGGAATGGCGGTACGACCATGGAGTTCCTCTCGCCTTTCCTGTTGAGAGTGCCTCCTCTTGAGATGCGACGGGAACGCCGGGAATTCTTTCCCGTTGAAACCAGGGAAAGGATCCCTCATCTCGAGCTACGAGGGGGAAACGGGGCTCCTCTGGATGTGGGCGGGACGATCGTGCTTCCTCTCGAGTGGATACGGGTATGGCGCTGAACTTCTTGATTTGCAGCAAGGGTGTGAAAGACCCTTTTGAAGTTCCAGAGGTTAGGTGTCATTCGTCTCCAAACGCCTCATCGGAAATAGGCCTCATCTCGCCTGGAAGGGAGAACTTCCTGGATATTCTCGAGTTGCGGCAGGTGTTCTCGAGTTACGCCGGGGACCTCAGGGACCCGCCCTGGTGGCCTCAGGAGAGGCCAGTCCCCATGCTAGTTGCTAGGGGGCCTCTCGGGATTCCTCTCCCATCGATACTGGGGCAAAAACCTTGTGTGGAGTCAGGGCCGGAACCGAGGATTCCTCTCAGGGGCTGACATGGATCTTTGGGTACTTCTGGAGTCTCCCCAGGGGAGTCAGGCCTCGTCTCGAGTGGGGGCATGCACGTGCGCTTTCCTTCCAGGCTGTAGTAGCAATGTCACGCTTCCCGTGGCGTGGATCAAAGGATCTGTGGTTTTCCCTCGAGGCTTTCCCTCGAGGCTTTCCCACAGGGCTGTCCCACGTGCCACCGTGGTGTGAGTCGATCCTCGGCGTGAAAGATGAGCCAGTGCAGGGCCAAGAGGCTCCTCTGTAATGGACTGAGACATCTGGGGGACTCTTGGAATGGTGGTACGACCATGGAGTTCCTCTCGCCTTTCCTGTTGAGAGTGCCTCCTCTTGAGATGCGACGGGAACGCCGGGAATTCTTTCCCGTTGAAACCAGGGAAAGGATCCCTCATCTCGAGCTACGAGGGGGAAACGGGGCTCCTCTGGATGTGGGCGGGACGATCGTGCTTCCTCTCGAGTGGACACGGGTATGGCGCTGAACTTCTTGAGTTGCAGCAAGGGTGTGAAAGACCCTTTCGAAGTTCCAGAGGTTAGGTGTCATTCGTCTCCAAACGCCTCATCGGAAATAGGCCTCATCTCGCCTGGAAGGGAGAACTTCCAGGATATTCTCGAGTTGCGGCAGGTGTTCTCGAGTTACGCCGGGGACCTCAGGGACCCGCCCTGGTGGCCTCAGGAGAGGCCAGTCCCCATGCGAGTTGCTAGGGGGCCTCTCGGGATTCCTCTCCCATCGATACTGGGGCAAAAACCTTGTGTGGAGTCAGGGCCGGAACCGAGGATTCCTCTCAGGGGCTGACATAGATCTTTGGGTACTTCTGGAGTCTCCCCAGGGGAGTCAGGCTTCGTCTCGAGTGGGGACATGCACGTGCGCTTTCCTTCCAGGCTGTAGCAGCAATGTCACGCTTCCCGTCGCGTGGATCAAAGGATCTGTGGTTTTCCCTCGAGGCTTTCCCTCGAGGCTTTCCCACAGGGCTGTCCCACGTGACACCGTGGTGTGAGTCGATCCTCGGCGTGAAAGATGAGCCAGTGCAGGGCCAAGAGGCTCCTCTGTAATGGACTGAGACATCTGGGGGACTCTTGGAATGGTGGTACGACCATGGAGTTCCTCTCGCCTTTCCTGTTGAGAGTGCCTCCTCTTGAGATGCGACGGGAACGCCGGGAATTCTTTCCCGTTGAAAGCAGGGAAATGATCCCTCATCTCGAGCTACGAGGGGGAAACGGGGCTCCTCTGGATGTGGGCGGGACCATCGTGCTTCCTCTCGAGTGGAGACGGGTACGGCGGTGAACTTCTTGAGTTGCAGCAAGGGTGTGAAAGACCCTTTCGAAGTTCCAGAGGTTAGGTGTCATTAGTCTCCAGACGCCTCATCGGAAATAGGCCTCATCTCGCCTGGAAGGGAGAACTTCCTGGATTTTCTCGAGTTGCGGCAGGTGTTCTCGAGTTACGACGGGGACCTCAGGGACCCGCCCTGGTGGCCTCAGGAGAGGCCAGTCCCCATGCGAGTTGCTAGGGGGCCTCTCGGGATTCCTCTCCCGTCGATACCGGGGCCAAAAACCTTGTGTGGAGTCAGGGCCGGAACCGAGGATTCCTCTCAGGGGCTGACATGGATCTTTGGGTACTTGTGGAGTCTCCCCAGGGGAGTCAGGCCTCGTCTCGAGTGGGGGCATGCACGTGCGCTTTCCTTCCAGGCTGTAGCAGCAATGTCACGCTTCCCGTCGCGTAGATCAAAGGATCTGTGGTTTTCCCTCGAGGCTTTCCCACAGGGCTGTCCCACGTGCCACCGTGGTGTGAGTCGATCCTCGGCGTGAAAGATGAGCCAGTGCAGGGCAAAGAGGCTCCTCTGGAATGGACTGAGACATCTGGGGGACTCTTGGAATGGTGGTACGACCATGGAGTTCCTCTCGCCTTTCCTGTTGAGAGTGCCTCCTCTTGAGATGCGACGGGAACGCCGGGAATTCTTTCCCGTTGAAAGCAGGGAAAGGATCCCTCATCTCGAGCTACGAGGGGGAAACGGGGCTCCTCTGGATGTGGGCGGGACCATCGTGCTTCCTCTCGAGTGGAGACGGGTATGGCGGTGAACTTCTTGAGTTGCAGCAAGGATGTGAAAGACCCTTTCAAAGTTCCAGAGGTTAGGTGTCATTAGTCTCCAGACGCCTCATCGGAAATAGGCCTCATCTCGCCTGGAAGGGAGAACTTCCTGGATTTTCTCGAGTTGCGGCAGGTGTTCTCGAGTTACGACGGGGACCTCAGGGACCCGCCCTGGTGGCCTCAGGAGAGGCCAGTCCCCATGCGAGTTGCTAGGGGGCCTCTCGGGATTCCTCTCCCGTCGATACCGGGGCCAAAAACCTTGTGTGGAGTCAGGGCCGGAACCGAGGATTCCTCTCAGGGGCTGACATGGATCTTTGGGTACTTGTGGAGTCTCCCCAGGGGAGTCAGGCCTCGTCTCGAGTGGGGGCATGCACGTGCGCTTTCCTTCCAGGCTGTAGCAGCAATGTCACGCTTCCCGTCGCGTAGATCAAAGGATCTGTGGTTTTCCCTCGAGGCTTTCCCACAGGGCTGTCCCACGTGCCACCGTGGTGTGAGTCGATCCTCGGCGTGAAAGGTGAGCCAGTGCAGGGCAAAGAGGTTCCTCTGGAATGGACTGAGACATCTGGCGGACTCTTGGAATGGTGGTACGACCATGGAGTTCCTCTCGCCTTTCCTGTTGAGAGTGCCTCCTCTTGAGATGCGACGGGAACGCCGGGAATTCTTTCCCGTTGAAAGCAGGGAAAGGATCCCTCATCTCGAGCTCCGAGGGGGAAACGGGGCTCCTCTGGATGTGGGCGGGACCATCGTGCTTCCTCTCGAGTGGAGACGGGTATGGCGGTGAACTTCTTGAGTTGCAGCAAGGGTGTGAAAGACCCTTTCGAAGTTCCAGAGGTTAGGTGTCATTAGTCTCCAGACGCCTCATCGGAAATAGGCCTCATCTCGCCTGGAAGGGAGAACTTCCTGGATTTTCTCGAGTTGCGGCAGGTGTTCTCGAGTTACGATGGGGACCTCAGGGACCCGCCCTGGTGGCCTCTGGAGAATCCAGTCCCCATGCGAGTTGCTAGGGGGCCTCTCGTGATTCCTCTCCCGTCGATACCGGGGCCAAAAACCTTGTGTGGAGTCAGGGCCGGAACCGAGGATTCCTCTCAGGGGCTGACATGGATCTTTGGGTACTTGTGGAGTCTCCCCAGGGGAGTCAGGCCTCGTCTCGAGTGGGGGCATGCACGTGCGCTTTCCTTCCAGGCTGTAGCAGCAATGTCACGCTTCCCGTGGCGTGGATCAAAGGATCTGTTGTTTTCCCTCGAGGCTTTCCCTCGAGGCTTTCCCACAGGGCTGTCCCACGTGCCACCGTTGTGTGTGTCGATCCTCGGCGTGAAAGATGAGCCAGTGCAGGGCAAAGAGGTTCCTCTGGAATGGACTGAGACATCTGGGGGACTCTTGGAATGGTGGTACGACCATGGAGTTCCTCTCGCCTTTCCTGTTGAGAGTGCCTCCTCTTGAGATGCGACGGGAACGCCGGGAATTCTTTCCCGTTGAAAGCAGGGAAAGGATCCCT
This sequence comes from Capricornis sumatraensis, assembly GCF_032405125.1. Taxonomy (NCBI): domain Eukaryota; kingdom Metazoa; phylum Chordata; class Mammalia; order Artiodactyla; family Bovidae; genus Capricornis; species Capricornis sumatraensis. The sequence goes on from NW_027184619.1 coordinate 2,504,011, forward strand.
CATCTCGAGCTCCGAGGGGGAAACGGGGCTCCTCTGGATGTGGGCGGGACCATCGTGCTTTCTCTCGAGTGGAGACGGTATGGCGGTGAACTTCTTGAGTTGCAGCAAGGGTGTGAAAGACCCTTTCGAAGTTCCAGAGGTTAGGTGTCATTAGTCTCCAGACGCCTCATCGGAAATAGGCCTCATCTCGCCTGGAAGGG